>NC_133759.1:27144166-27465000 GCF_036562045.2 Rhinolophus sinicus
CACATGCTGCATTTAGTTGTCATGTCTCTTTAGTTTCTATCTATCTTTAAGCTTCCTGACCCTTGATGTTACCCAGCCCCTAGAGACTGAATTGAATGTAGGTGTGACATCACAGCCTATTGTTAATATTCTCCTGTGAGGGGGCCCCTTCAGTTCTGTACCCAGGAGCTGTTTCCATTGCTTCTTGCTTCAGAATTGATTAGGATTAAGAAACCAACCTCTTGTGAAGATGTGTTGCTCCTATGAATGAATGAAATCCAGAGTCAAAGTGGGGCATGTGATGGAGGTGATCTTTGAGCCCCAAGAATCCAAGTTAAGTTGATTGATGGTTTGTTCCATGCCTTGAATTCAG
Organism: Rhinolophus sinicus; assembly: GCF_036562045.2. Classification (NCBI taxonomy): domain Eukaryota; kingdom Metazoa; phylum Chordata; class Mammalia; order Chiroptera; family Rhinolophidae; genus Rhinolophus; species Rhinolophus sinicus. The sequence continues at coordinate 27,144,519 of NC_133759.1, forward strand.
GAAGACTTTGGGGTGATGGACCTACTGATACCTATCTGGGTAAGCCCTACTTAAAAGCTAGAGCCTCATGACCAAGCTCTGTAGCATAAACGCATCAGCATTGACTTACCATTTAAAAATTTCACCTCCTAATATTCAAAAGGGTTTGTGTACATGGAAAAACTCTCTTTTCTATATTTGAATCCTTGCCTTAGCTGCCTCTTACTGGGCCTTGGCAATCTGCTATCAGCTAAGATCACTGCCACTCACAAGTACATAGTGTGTTTTAAGTGAAATGTACATCAAATTGCAGCAAAGCTGTACTCTGAGGTTCCCTCTCCTCTTATAGGCCTGCTGGCTGGTGTTGGTTTGCCAGATTTCTGGCTGAGAATATCTCCGCAGCTTGTGATATCACCAAGACCTCTTTCTGGCTTTATACATGTTTTCCTTAATGTCTGAGCTGTTGGAAACTTTCCAGTTTATCTTTGGTTAAAGCCAGCATCTCCTGTTTGCTTGATGTCATTTGCGTACAGTCTTGTCACTAAAGAAGCAGACTTTAACCTGTGGACCAAGATGTCATAAGCAGCAGTTATCTCTTACCAAGGCCCAGCAAAAAACAGATGGCCCAACTATAAAATCAGCTGTGTTGTACCACATACACTCCTGAAATCAAACACTTGTATGGCTGTTTCATGGTGCTCAGATGCTATAAGGTATGTGATTTTCTTTTTATGTAGAATATGAATATCTAGTGATTTACATTTCTTTGGCTATATTAGTAACATATGAAAAAACCATAATCTCAACTTTTATTCCTTCGATCATTTCTAATTCATTATTTAGATTTTTTTTCTGCCTTTTGCTGCAGTGACACCCTTTGTCCCACATTGTATTGCATCAGATATTTAGTGCTGGTTTCTTGATTCCCATTTGCAAGTATCATAGTCCCTGGAATTGACAATCTTCAATCCCTCATGCTCCACTGAGTCTGACTGCAAAGTGTTATAAATCTTAGCAATTTTGATTCACCAATCAGATCCTTCCCGAGAAGCAATCTGGGAATATTAGGTATGAATAAAAAAATCTGTCATTCACTAGATTTGTGACCTTGGGAAAGACACCTATCTTAAAAAGCTGTAGCTTTCTTAGTCACAAAATGGAAGTAATATTGGCTTCCTTCTCAACTTGTAAGGTAGTTTTGATGGTTATGGAGATAATGGTTGTTCAGGTCGTAGATCATCCCACACATGTAAGTACCATTCTGTTCTCTATCTCTCAGTCACAATGCTGATTTTTCCTTGGTTTTGCCCTCATCTGCATGATTCTTATTTTTCTTAATTAGGTGACAATTGTTGATTTTGGCAGACTTGACAGTTCCCACTGGCTCACTGGTCTAGGTAATCCAGAATACCTATCACGGCATGTCTATCACTTTTCTATGCTTTCAGTAGAGCTCCTCATTCTATTTTTTTTTTTTTAACATACACACACATAATCTTTTGGGATTTTCATTGTGATTATGTTGACTCTAAAGACCTTGTGGGAGAATTGACATTTTAATACTATTTTGACTCCCAAACAATAAATATGGTACATCCATACATTTATTCAGCTTTTCTCTATCTCATTAATCTATTGCAACTCTTCTGTTAGATTTACTCCTAGGTATTAGTTGTTTTTGATGTTCTGATAAATTGTATCAATTTTTAAAATAGGTTTATTGAGATATTTACATACAGTAAATTCCACACTTTTTGGTGTGCAATTCTATGATTGTTGACAAATGCATACAGGTTGTGTAACCACCATCACACTCAAAATATGAGGGCAGACAACTAAGTTCGCGAACTAATCCTAGAAAAAGTGCTACATACCTCATTGCTGAATATCACTACAGTCACCTTCGAAGTACTCCCCTTGGGAAGCTATGCACTAATGCCAGTGCCTAGTCCACCTTCAAAGCAATTTGGGAACTCTTTTTCTGGAATGGCCACCAGAGCTATTCTTGTATTACCCTTGATGTCCTGAATGTCATCAAAATGTCTCCCTCTCAGTATTTCCTTTATCTTAAGGTAAAGAAAGAAGTCACGGGGGGGGGGGGGGGGGGGCAAGTCAGGTGAGTAGGGAGGGTGTTCCAATGAAGTTATTTGTTTACTAGATAAAAACTCCCTCACAGACAGTGCCAGGTGAGCTGGCGCATTGTCGAGATGCAAAAGCCATGAATTGTTGGCGAAAAGTTCAGGTCATCTAACTTTTTCACACAGTCTTTTCAGCACTTTCAAATAGCAAACTTTTTTAACTGTTTGTCCAGTTGGTACCAATTCATAATGAATAATCCCTCTGATATCAAAAAAGGTGAGCAACATCGTTGCAGCAACTTCGCGAACTTCATATATATGTGAAAAATAGGAGTTGGTGATCAGAGAGTGGAATGCTTGTAAGTGAGTTTCTGAAGGTGGAAGAGTTGTTGGTAATGACAATGTTTAGGATTTGACAATGTGCCTGAGTGACTAAAGTAAGTGGAGAACAGGATCATTGAAGGAGAGGAGTTCAAAAAGTGAGAAGTCTGGTGTAAAATAGTTGATATCACCAAGAGAGATGACAGGGAAAGTAACAGAGAGAGTGACCCTGGTTACATATCCCTTTGATATCATAATGAACGTTACACACTATCATTTTAGAAAAGTGCATGTACACATAATACTTTTGGTCATTAATATTCAGTCCCCCTCATGGATAAATCTCTAGAGCAGGTAAACATTAAAGTAGCTCCACACTAAAATTTTAAATCTATCCTCAGGTAAGTTTGCTATCTGTCCCTATTATCCATCTATCCGTCCATCCACCCACGCGTCCATCCTTGTGACTAACCACTGCTTACCTGAACTTTGGTTAAGTGTCCTTTGGGGTAGAATCCTGTTCTCTGAATTGAACGTTTTCCCCATTTTCAACGGTAGGGGGCACCCTAGCATTTCCAAACAGCGAAGATTCCTAGTCCAAACGCAAAATAGCTGCAGCCTGCTCATCAATACTTTCAGAATAAAGGAGAATGTTAAGTTGGAGGGAGGAGAGAGTTTACCACTGCACGTTCTGAAATCCAGGATGACCCATGAACTTTCTTCTTTTATTATTTAGTGGCAGTAATTAGGCTGCAAATTTTAAATAGTAAGCGAGAGGGCAGATTTGTTTAGATGACAGTGTCATCTCAGTGAAACAAGAAAAACTGTGTGAAATATTCAGGTGAGATATAAATAAATATCCAAATACATCATCATGTTCTCACGTAACTCATGTTTCTGTGTTCAGGATAGTCTTGTTAATAGTAAAATATATTAAATCCATAAATACTTTAAAAAAAAAACACCTCAGTGTTTCCTAGCTCAGGCAAATAAACGTAATACATTTTCTTCACAACATAGCTAACAAACCGAGAAACTTGTTGGAAATATGTGGACCAATAAAAGGTAATTTTATTATATGTAATAATCACTTATGAAAACTCACTGAGGCTTGATGTGAAGAGCTGGGCTACAGGTTAACACCCCAATTATAAAACAATAATGAGGATAGACTTGAAGGGCATTTCTTCTAGTACAAAACATTTACAATAATAACCTTGTAAAAAATAATGGGATCTATTTAAAGCTCATTTATTTCCCAGCTAAGTGGCAATTTCCCATCACTCAAAATGCTAATACTTCCTCCTGAAACCCTAGGGATAATCCAATTCATGTGTGTTTGTTAAAAAAAAAAAAAAATCTGGTTAAAATAAGCAGGTGATTCTGTTTTAACAATATCTGTCCTGCCAGCAATAAGACAGTCTCAGGTGCAAATAAATATATCAACAAACAGATTTTCTTTAAAGCACACGGGGTCTCATATCATTTCCAAATTAGCCTATTAGTACGATGCTATTGGAAGAGCTAATTAAAAAGTGCATTTAGACTCAGAAATGTTTCCTGAGAGTAATCTGCAGCTTATAGTCCTTATTCCACCTGTAATTACTCTGCCTGCTTTTCCATTCTGTAGACAGAGGTGAACACACCTTCACCTGAGCGGAGGAAAAGCCTTTTTCTTTCTCTCTTGGGGTGAGCTCATGTATATCAATACCTTGAACTGATCCATACACACGCACATCTTTTAAAAAAAATGCTCTCCATCCCAACTCTCTTAAGCTGTTAGAGGGATGGTTAACTAGTACAGAATTAAGTCTGAGAATGTCTTTATCCGGAGATGCAGCTTGTAGTTTGAGTTTGTCCTGTTAGAAATATTTTCACAATTAAAATCCTTGGTAAGTTTATCAACTTGTATTGTAAATATATACTAAAATCTTGAGTTTACAGATAAAAGAATTTTGCTGGGGGGGTGGTTTGGGGAGATGAGATGAAAAACCAATTTATGTTTGATAGCCACTAAGCTAGTGCCTTTTAAACTTTAACGTGCACATAAACCACCCGCAGATCTTGTTAAAATGCAGGTTGTTATTCAGTAGGTTGGGGTGGGGCCTGAGATTCGGCATTTCTAAAGCATCCGGTGATACAGTGCTGCTGGGTAGGGATCACATCTGAGTGACAAAGCTTTATGCTTTCTGGCCATTGTGTGCACGTACCTAATGCAGATCAGCTCTCAATTATTCACCCTCCTGGGTTATATGGAGCTTTCACTATTTACACTCCTGCTCACTGCACATTCTCTCTCTTTCGGTAACATTCACTTTATTTTTAAAAGTAAACTTTCAATTTTAGAACAGCTTCAGATTTATAGAACAATTATGAAGCTTGTTTCCCATACCCAGTTTTCCCTATTAACTTCTTATGTTAGTAAGATGCACTGGTTACAATAAATGAATCAATACTCATAAATAACTACTAATGAAAGTCCGTACTCTATTCAGATTTCCTTAGCTTTTACGTAATGCCCTTTTTCTGTCCCAGGTTCCCATGTAGGACACCACATTACATTTAGCTGTCATGGCTCCTTAGGCTCCTCTTGGCTGTGACAGTTTCTCAGACATTATTTGTTTTCCATGACCTTGACAGTTTTGAGAAGTGCTGATAGGGTCTTCTGTAGAATGTCCTTCAATTGAAATTTGTCTGATTTTTTCCCTCAGGATTAGAGACTCCAGTTATGTGTGTTTTGGGGAAGACCGCCAAGGTAAAGTGCCATTCTTATCATATCTAAGGAACATACTATCAACGTCATTTATCACGGTGGACTTAACCTTGATCACCTGGCTGAGGTAGTGTTTGTCAAGTTGCTCTGCTGTCAGGTTGTTCTTTTCTCCCCCTCTCCACACTGTGCTCCATGGAAGGAAGTCGCAATGTGTGGCCCACACTTAAGAAGTGGGAAGTTAGTTTCCACCGTTGAGGGTAGAGTATCTACACAAATTATTTGTAATTCTTCCGCTTTGGAGATTTATCTATTTCCCCCATTTGTATGCTTATTTCATCATTTATTTATATTATAGATATTTATTTTATACTTTGGGTTATAACCCCTATTACTTTATTTTGTTGCTGAATTTTTTTCAGTGTTTTTTTGTTGTTTGTTTGCTTGCTTTTTAGCACTTTTTAACTTTCTGGCACTACAAGATGCTCCAGGCTACCTTTGTATATTTTCTGCTCCAGGCATAGAATTAGCCATTCCTCCAACGTACCCTAAGCAGTAGAGAATAGTATTGGAAACTGAGTTCTGGCACTAAGTGAGCTGGTTGCTACCAGGGTGTCTTTGTTTCTGCCCTTCTAGCTGATAGAGCAAGCAAATATACATATGTATATAGTAACCTGTGCATCTACACATGTTTGCAAATACTTCTACGTGCAAACATCTGTATGTACATTAAACTAAACATGAATTTATATTGATGTGCTCCCTTCTTTCCTCCCTTCCTTCCTCCTCTTTCTTTCCTCCCTTCCTCCCTCCCTCCCTCCCTCCCTCTCTCCCTCTTTCCTTCCTTCTTCCCTCCCTCCCTCACTCCCTCCCTCTCTCCCCCCAAAAGTTTCCTACTCTTAGGCCAGTCCATTCTCAGCCACCAGCAATTCCTTAAAATTCTCATTTTGATGTTCCTACCAGTTTAGTGTTAGCAGCTTCTGTTCCAGGAAGCAGATCATGTCTGTGTATCTCCAGATTTTGGAGTGGCAGTTTGCCCTGCATACTCAGTTGCCCAGGAAAAGTTGTTTTTCAGTTTGTTCAGCTTTTTCTTGTGAGGACGAGAGCCTTCCAAGCTTTCTATTTGGTTGGTGCAAAAGTGATCATGGTTTAAAAGGTTAAAAAGAATTGCAAAAACCACAATTACTTTTGCACCAACCTAATACACGTTGGAGTGAAACCAGCAGTGCTGTATTCACTTTTGGCTTACACCTCTATCTTGGTGGAGGGAAAGACAAGGGAAAACCAAAAGCAATATATTTTATAAGTTAGGAATTGTAGTAAACAATTAAACGGATGACTAAAATGAGTTTGAGTTTAGTTTGCATATTAACTATTTGTCTTTATCTCATAATTAATAGAGATGTCTAACGATGCACAGTTATAGGACCTTGTGGTCCTTCTGCAAGGGTCAGCACTTACATGAGCTAATAGATCAGACAAAATGCCAGGAAGTATACGTCAGGGATGTGTTTGGGTCATTTTTCTTTTTAATTTGTATTTTAGTGACTTAAAAGAACTTCTAAATGAACTGATTTATGCCCAATATGTTTACAATTTCTATGCTTACCATTGCTTTTTACAACTCACTTCTTCTTTCTGAATTTAGTTTCCTTCCTACTGAAGTATATCCTTTAGTCTTTCTTTCTGCAATGGCTTGTGATTGCTAATTCAATCTGTCTGTAATTATCTGGAGTTTTCATTTTCAATTGCATGTTTTATCTGAGTATGGAATTTTGATTGATAATTATTGTTGCTCAACATGTTGGCAGTATTCATTGCACGTTAGTTCATATTGTAACTTTTGAAATAACTGCTTTCTGACTCATTGTTCTTTCTTTGTAAGTCATATGTCTTTTCTCTCTGCTTGCTTTCAAGACTTTCTCATATTTTTGTCCCACCTTGTTCTGCCCCCCCTCCCCCCCACTCCGGTTCAAGCCGTTGTTTCTCAGTTGAGTTGTGTAGGACACAGCTCCCTGGCCCATGCTGGTATTATGAGCCTTGCGCTTCCCCGCCCTGCTCCTGGGCTGTTGCAGCCAGTTGCCAGTCAGCGGTCCGCTGCTCACAGCAGCCACGGCAGCACACGATGGTTGCCAGCCACTCATGCTGTCTGCTGCCCACTCACGCTGGCCGCCAGTCACTCATGGCAGCACACGGTAGCCTGCGGCGACCTCGACATTAGGAGCTCGGTGCTCCAACCATCTGAGCCACCAGGCCGGCCCTCATATTTTTTTATGTTCTGTAGTTTAACTGTGATATAGGTGTGATTCTATTTTGTTTGTTTTGCTCAAGACTCATTGCACTCATAAGTTAGTTCAGTTTGGGTGAGAGAACTGAAAAGCAAAGCTAACAAGTTCCATGTGCTTTATTCTCTTAAGTTAAAACTTGAGTTAAAAGTTTGAGCTGATTTAACTTTGTTGAAGATTTTTGCCAAATGGCACTGGAGTTTCCGAGATAAGAAACAGAGTTTTAGGCATGTGGACTGGGCTAACACTGTTTCTCCTCCAAGTACTGACACATGGGCCTGAGGGATAAAAATACAAGAATAGCAATAAAACATATATTTTTCTTTTTTTGTTGTTAGTTTCAGTTGTACGAAACAATGTAATAGTTAGACATTTACACACCTCGGAAAGTGATAACCCCCCCTCCCCCAGTCTCCTACCCCTCTGACATCGTATGTAGCTGTTAAAATTCCCTTGACTCTATTCTCTATGCTGTACTCCACATCCCATGGCTATATATACATACATACATATATATATATATTATATATATATATAATATATATATAAAATATATATATATTTATATATATATATATAATTATAGTTGACATTCAGTATTATTCAGCTTCAGTTTAAGGTGTACAGCGCTGTGGTCAGGAAATTTTTATTTTTTAAAAATAAAACATTTTTGAAAAGAAAGATGGAAATCCTTGGGTGCTTGAAACAAAGACATAATCTGAAGTCAGAGGAACATGCTTGCAGCATGATGTCAGGATAACCTGGGCCTATTCAAGGTTCATATTAGAATGGAGGCTCCTGCACCAAGCCAGAGCCTGGCAAGGGCTGCTGTGGCAGACTGCATTTTCAAAGATGGCCACAAGCATATTTCTCCGTTCATGTGTTCTTGTGGAAACTTGCTCTTCCTTCATCAAAAGGGGGAGTCTAATTCCTCTTTTATTGCATATCTTATGTCTCAGTTGTAACCAGTAGAATGCAGAAGTGACGCTGAGTGACTTCTGGGTGTAGGTCCGAAGATGAAGCATCTGTCACCTCAGTTGTTGGAATACTCAGGCTGGAGGCCTGTGCTGCCATGCAAGCAGTCCAGCTGCCCTGAGGTCACCACGCTATGAGAAAGCCCAAATTATCCCATGCAGGGAGACCATGTGGAAAAGCCCTGAAACTATTCATAGGGAGAGATGCCTGGCCAGCTCCCATCTGCTCCCGCTGACCTCACTCCACCCCATCCCACTTCTAGCTCCAGTCACCATTTCTGCAACCACTTGAGAGAAGCTTGAGCCAGAACTGCCCAACAGAACCAGTCTCAAGTTTCTGACCCACAGAAACCATGAGATAATAAAATGATTTACTTTATTTCATGTTTATTTATGTTATTTTTAAGCCACTTACATTTTTTAGCATTTTGTTGTGCAGCAATAGCAACTGAAACGGCTGTTCCCTTAGTGAAAAAAGGCTATAAGTGTCCTTTCCACTGACCCACTCACGTGGCAAGAAACCTTCCCTCTGTTGACTCTGGACAAAGAGTTTCTTTCGGGAAATCACAGTCATTAGAGGACTCTCTCCTTCTGAGATTGTGAGCTATGAAACAATTTAAATATGGATTGTTGGTGATCTATTTTTTTTCCATCACATTGCCTTCCAGAAAGTAAAGCTAACATGGAATCAAGTAGAGCCCAAAGATGAAAGAAGAGAACACCGAAGACAATATTTGAGTATCTGGATTCAACTATGCCTGCATTTAGAATTACATAAATTAATATGTTTTGGATTCTGCTTTAGCTTGTCTGAGTTGAGTTTTTGTTGCTTCTAACAAAAGGATCCTGACTATTACAATTCTGTTCTTCCAGATCAGTTCATAGTCAAAGAGATAAGTGGAAACAAGATTGCTATGAGCTGGACTCTTACACCAGTGGCTTTAATGAACCATGCCTCCCGGAAGCATGTTCTCTGTGGTCCCCTTCCACACTGAGTCTGGGTTTGACCATATGATTACCTGATAAATGTTTGCATTTTGGGGCTGGCTTTCTTGGAAGGCTCCCTCCTGGAACCCAGGATACTCTGTTGCACAGAGAGGCCATGTGGAGAATACCTAGAGGATGAGATATGGCATGGTGAGATAAACCATGTGGATGAACACTGAGGCACCCAAGCCTATCTCCTAGGTGAAGGCAGACTCATGAGTCATCCAGCCAATACCACGTGGACCAGAAATACTGCCCAGCTAAACTCAGTGAACCTACTGAGTTTATGAGAAGTAATAGATTGTTATTGTTTTAGCCAAATTTTGGGGTAAATTGTTAGGCAGCAAAAGGTACTTGAAATAGCCAAGGATTGAAACACCCAGTCAGAGTATATCTTAAAGAGTTACCTAAGACAGAGTGTAAATGATATTTACTCATTCATTCATTCATTCATCCACTCAATGTAGCATTTAATGAGTGTCTACTGTCTACCAGTCAATAAAAAATTATAAAAAACTTAGGGAAAAAGCTATTAATGGCAAGAAAAGCTGCACAATCACTATGTAAATAAGGGACTTCACTTTAGAATTTGATGTTTATCTCTTTCAGAAGATTTAAAATGGTCTTGACTGAGAAGGAAATGACTTCTGACTAATCAATACTGACAACCAAATTTTCCAGCATATAAATGGAGGTAGGAGCTATGTTTTACGGCCACATACTCTCAAGATGTATCATAATACCTGTATTTATGGACACATGAATTATTTTAAGGTTCAAAGGAAATATATTTTCATTGCTATGAGAAACCAGTCATTTTTCTGCTTTGAAATCCATTCCTTTACTGGAAGCATCTGACTACCTGCATTCAAATTTTTTTTTTAATAGGTAGACATTTATCATTTATATCCCTCACACAACCCCCCTCCCTCCATCCACTGCATCTCTGACATCGCACACAGACATTACATTTCCACTGTCTCTATTCCTAACTGCATTCAAATTTTACATTCATTATTTTATAAATTTCTGACCTTGGGGGCAAGTATTAATCATTGCAAGCTATGAGTTTCCCGTTTGTTAAAAAGCATAATAGTAACATATTTTGTTAAAAAGCATAATAGTAGCATATACCTTATATACTAAGCCCTAAACAGATAGTAATTGTTATCCTAAGTGATTTCTGGATTACCAACTCTGTCTTAGGAAACCCATTTGCTTTTCTTTATTTGAAATAAAATAGTGGTCATCTGTACTTCTCAAGAACCAAAAACCAGTGAATACATCCTTCTTAGTATTAACTACTTCCTTTCTTCTCACTCCATGCTTTAGGAAATTGAAGACTTTTAGTAAAATGTTAACCTGCAAAAATGTATTAATATATTAAATGATTCTATACCCACAAACATTACCGTATTATATAATATCTGAAGGAGTTAGTGAAATATCTGAATATGCTTAGTTTTATAATGCAGGGAAAAAGAACTGGGCTCAGCCTTTCCTTTTTGGAAGAATGCATTAATGTGTGATAGTTCACAAAGGCGATATAGGTTTGCTACCAGGGGATATAGGTTTGAGGAGTGAACAGTAAATTCTAGCCAAGCTGAGAAATTTTGGGAGGTTCTAGTCTGCAGAAAGTGGAAAGGGTTCAAGTGCCAAGACTCGAAAATCATGGCCCCAGTTTGGGTTTTGATTTTGCCACAGCTCTGCTCTGCTTTCACCTCCTGATCAGGTCAATTCACATCCTCACGTGTGAGCATCTACGGAGGACATGGCACATTGTGTCAGGAAGCTCTGTGATACCCTGTGTATTTGAATTGTGCTCTTTTCAAAATGACAGTGATAATTCTAATCTCAGAAATGCATGAAGTAGCACAAAGCAGTGATGAGCTGGAAAAATATTTAGGAGACTTTTAAGATCATTCTTCCTCATTTGCTGGAATATTGAAAACTTGGCACAGGTCAGACATGTGTGGGAGGCCTTAGGAGCTTTGAATTTGGGACCTCATGCTGGCTTCTCTGCAGGGTCTTTCTAAAGATATAGATAAGTGATGAAGACACACACACACACACACACACACACACTATGGCTATGATGACTTCATTCCCTCCTCACAACTCTCTTCAATTTCATTCATATCAGCACTGATGAAAAGCCTCGCTCTCCGCTGAGCGTAAAGCCAGGAAGGTTACTGCAGAACTCTTCTGTGACCTATCCTAAGACATCCATGGACATCCCCATCATAATTTGTGAAGCTTGGCTCTCAGGAGAATCTGTGGGCTTTAGTTGCTTGTGGATAAGACTTGTTGATTTTGTGGACATGCTTCACCCAAAGTGCCTCCTTTTTTTACTCCTCTGGAGATGTAGCACCAAAGGCAATGAGACATGGGCCACTGCTGGTTGGCAAGTGAGTTGTGACAAGAGGTGGTGCTGTAAATATCCTGTGTAAACTAACTGGGCAGATTGGATTTCAGAAGACGCAAACTTCCTTCCTTCCTTCCTTCCTTCCTTCCTTCCTTCCTTCTTTCCTTCCCTCTCTCACTCCCTCCCTCCCTTCTTTATTTCCCACATATTTACTCAGCACCTTCCTGTTTCTGGCACTGTGCTCAGGGCTGGGGATACAGTGGTAAGATGCTCTCATTAGGAAGGTGGATATGAAAACAAGTAATTCCAATAAAGTGTGATTATCGCTATGACAGAGGAGGTAGAAATGCTCCTGCTTCATGTGGTCAGAGCATTTGTGATTTCCACTCGGACAGCATTTTCCACATTGTAGCAGAAGCTTCTGTCTCCCTCACTGGACTGTGCTCACCTAGAGGGTCTCTTTTACTAGTGCACCTCTAGCCCGCAGCCCAAAGCCTGGCATATGGGAGCCTAATAAGAATTTACTGACTGAATACATGCTCTATGAACGATTTTTTTTTTTAAAGATTTTTTTTTAATTGGGGAAGGGGAACAGGACTTTATTGGGGAACAATGGTCAAATTGTTGTCCTTTCAATCTTAGTTGTGGGGGGTTCTGTTCAGCTTCAAGTTGTTGTTCTTTCAGTCTTAGTTGTGGAGGGCGCAGCTCAGCTCCAGGTCCAGTTGCCGTTGCTAGTTGCAGGGGGCACAGCCCACCATCCCTTGCGGGAGTCGAACCAGCAACCTTGTGGTTGAGGACGCTCTCCAACCAACTGAGCCAGCCATCTGGGAGCTCAGCGACCACTCAGCTCAAGGTGCCGTGTTCAATCTTAGTTGCAGGGGGCGCTGCCCACCATTCCTTGCGGGACTTCTGGAATCGAACTGGCAACCTTGTGGTTGAGAGCCCGCGCTCCAACCAACAACTGAGCCATCCGGGAGGCAGCTCAGCTCCAGGTGCCATGTTCAATCTTAGTTTCAGGGGGCAGAGCCCACCATCCCTTGCGGGACTGGAGGAATTGAACTGGCAACCTTGTGGTTGAGAGCCCACTGGCCCATGTGGGAATCGAACCGGCAGCCTTCGGAGTTAGGAGCACGGAGCTCTAACCGCCTGAGCCACCGGGCTGGCCCCTATGAACGATTTTTTTTATTCACCTCTTTATAACCATAATGCTGAGCATATGGTTGGCACACAATAAATATTAGCTTAGGAAATGAATGAATAGCTATGGTATTGTGAACAGCAGTTGTTGTGGAGCAAAAATACTGACCCAGGATGGAAAGGGGAGATAGAGATCAAGACCTACTTCTACCATGTACAAGCTGTAGTTACTGGAGCCAAACAACTTCTCAGGTTCGGATTCCTCATGCGTAAGATGAACTTAATTGTGCCTGGCCTGCCTCCTTAGCAGAGTGGTGGTAGCACCAAACGCCATAATGTAGGTGAAGCTCCTGTAAAGCACTCCTGGTGATTCAACACCTGCTTGGAGCAGAGAGAAAAGGACCTTTCGTACAAACAGGGACCTGGCATCACTTTTCTTGGAGAGAAGCTCCTGAAAGGTGGAGAGTGCTTTTCATCTTAGAAACTCACCAGGCTCCTTGCTAAAATTTCTACTGTTAACAAATCCTTTCTCAAGTTCCTTCTTTCCTAAATAGTAAAAGAAATAATATCATTCTTTTGTTCTTTTTCCTTTGGTGTTTTATATTGGAACATATCCAACCTATAGAAAAGTTGAAAAAAATTGTAAGAAACCCCTTATACCTTTTATCTAGATCACCAATTAATCTTCTGCCACATTCGTATGCACTCTTCTTTATGTCTGTCTCTCTGTGTGTGGGTTTGTGTTTCCATATATGTATATACACACATGAGAGCAAGTTTTGCACAGCCTGGTACTTCACTCCTACATACTTCAGCCTAACATCCCTATATAAACACAATGCAATTATCACACTCAAGGAAAGTTATTTACATAAATAAATTAGACATTATTGTCTAATACATAGTCCATATTCAAATTTCTCCAATTATCCCAATAGGTACTTTATGACTGTTTTTGTTTTTTAAACCAAAGATGAAGCTCTGTATTTAGTAATTGTGTTCCTTAATTCCCCACTCCCCCCCTCTTTTTTTGACATTTTCAAAGAGTCCAGGCTAATATCTCTGAACTTGGATTTATCTGATGATTTCCTTAGGATTATATCCATATTAAACATTTTTTGCAAGAGTAGTTCATAAGTCATGACAAGTTCCTCGTGGGGCATGTTGTCAAGGGACATATCAGTGTGTGCTATTATTGATGATGTTAAGTTTGATCACTTTGGTGAGGTGCTATCTCCCAGATTTCTTCCTTGTAAAGATGACCTTTCTGCGTCGTAATAAATGGGTGATCTGTGGAGTAATACTTTGAGATTAAGATAACCTGCCCACTTTTAATCTTTTACTTAATGGTTTTAGCATCCATATGACCTGTACTGGAATCAATTCTTATAAAGGCTTCTGCTCACTTGGGTGTCAGCATAGGGGCCTTGGCTGTTTGACCCTTCCTACACCGTAAGTAAATAATGGCATCTTGACAGGCAAAACCAGAACATGTGGCTGGTAAGCTGAGTCCAGTCAGGTCATCACGGATGCACATCTGTTGTTCATGGCAGGGCAGAGGGGGCTTTCCAGCCAAAGGGTTAGGGGTGGAGAGCTCGTGAAACAGGAAATACAGGAATAATTCCTAGAGGTAAAAGAGGTCTACAGGAACTGAATAGGCTGGGTGGTGTGTCTTGCTACTCGGGTATCGGTTTCCAGCACTAGATGTGGAAGATCACATGTGTGGTTGAGTTGGAAAAGCAGTGAGTCAGATGGGCCATGACCTTGACAGTTACCTCATTTATTCATCCATTCTTCCAACAGCTCACTCATTCATTAATTCAATTACTATTAAATGAGCATCTAATATTTAATCAAGCTCTATGCAGGGTTCTAATGATAAAAAAAAATTACATCCCATATCTTGGTTTATAGTCTAATAAAAGAGGTAGATTTAATCAAATAATGGAAACAAAAGTGAAATACTGCTGTGACAAGTAAGAAAACTGGAGCTGTACAGGGTACCAGGAAAGCCTCAAAAAGGGGAATTTGAACTTCTACATTTCATCAAAACATAGAGGAGATTTTTATATAATACACGGTTATTCTGGGTACCACAAGACAAAAAAATCATTCATGATGGAAACCTTAAAAAGGAACCACATTAAGCTGGAATACAAAAGGACTGTCCTTCTCAATAATGTGCAAAATGGAAACAAACCATGTCATAGCAAGGGACAGCAAGGAAACCTGGCTTGTCTTAACCTTGGCACTGGATGAAAGGAGGAAAATAAAACTCCCCTGAGAATTCCAGTGTCAAGTAGGTACTTAATGGTTTTCCATCTGAATTTATGTCAACAATTGTATCCAAAAAAACCCCCCAGAGAATTTAAAGTGATTTCAGATTGGTGGTTCCTTGAAATGACTGGCAGAGGTAACTGCAAATCTTGCTGGAAAAATTTGACTTTAACTTAGGCCAACAGTGGTTGTGTGACTGTGTCCTGTTATTTATAGGACACACTGTCATCTCTGAGATGCTCAAGTATAAAGAAACATGCATTATGGACCTGATGAATCATGGCGGTCAGGGAGGAGAGAGGGCCGTCCTGGTACATTGATGCCTGGATTGAAGTTGAGATCTGAAAGATGCACGGACTTTACCTTGGTAAAGAGGGTGGGAAGAGGATTTTAGTCAGAGGCATGAGCACATGCACGGGGCCTGAGGAAGGGGATGCACAGGGGACCGGAGGGGCCTGGTGTGGCTGAGCAGAGGAGGGAGCACGGTGGGCAAGACCGGAGACCTGGGTGAAGGGTGAGACCTCGCAGGACCTTGTGGGCCACTAGAAGGGGTTTTGTCCCTATTTTAAGAGAAATGGGGAGCTGAAAAGGTTTTTTTTGGAGGGAGAGATTACGAGGATTACATGTGAGTTTAGAAAAAGTGATTTTGGCTACAGTGAGAAAAATGGATTGATGGCGGATGAAAGCTTAGTGTATGGTGCCTATAGTCTAACATTTAGGCCTGGCTCTCTTCTTTGCAGGAAGAATACCCCAGAAAGACTAAGGCCTATTTAGGATTTGACTGTCTGAAAGGGACTAGTCCTCAAGAGAGTGTCAAATTCAGAGAGTGTCAATGTGCCAGGAGGTCTGTGAAGAATGGGAGTGTATCTTGGGAAATGACCCTGATAGACTCTAAAGATGGTGGTTTGGCTTTGTCATAGTATATCTTATAATACATTGCTTGCCACTTGTGTGTGTGTGTGTGTCTTCAATGAGCTGCCAAGAAGCTACACGTTGTTTTGAAAGAGATTTTTCAAAGAGTACAGATGCTAACGCTTTCCTTAAATTCTCACCCATCTTATTTTTTCAGTAAGAATCTACTGAAGTTAAACCACTGGGATTGATTCTACATGAGAAGAAAGGCAAGCTGCAGTGCTTGAGCTTACTGTGGTTGGTCCTTTTGTGAATGCCCAGTCTCTGGCGTTTTAGTAGGATTATTTTATATTTAAACTCTAAATATAGTGATAAAAAACTGTGACTTCTGATACCTATGAAAGATTTAAAATTTGCTTTATAAATAAGCATAAAATTATATAAAAATGCATTAATGGGATTATATAGTACATGTTAGGATTTTATTTAGTGAAGTTTTTTCTTCCCTCATTCTTTCTTTAACTTGCTTCTCTCCATCATCCAGCCTTCCCACTCCATGACGCTGCCTTCCTCACTAATCCCTTCAATTTATTTTCATTTGTTTAATTAAAACTTATAGACTGTTAATATGAACTGGGCATGTTCTAAGCACTTGACAAACTTTAGGAATCTGGTGAACCCTATGGATTTCATCTCAGAATAATGGTTATAAATGCATAAAATAAAATACATAGGATTACAAATTAAACCAAATATGTTGAAAGAAAATTATCAAATCTTAAAAATGTTGTGATACATATGCTATTTAATAACACATTAAATAAAAAGATCCAGTGTTAGGACGAATAACTCTCATATTTCAAAGTAATAATGAGCATAAGTGATATTTTGAGATACTTGCAACCTCTCTGCTGTGATATGAAAAAATCTCTTCTATTTGTAGCACAATCATAGGTATTCCAAATAATATTGCAGTTTGTTGTTTACATTCATTATTGACAAACATGCTAAACTCCTGTTAGATGTAAAAATTAAGGGGTAATTATTTTTCTTTTTAAGTTTGTTAACCAGCACTAGGTTAAGATAAAACCTTTTAGAGGAGGAATTCCATTTCTGCTTTAAATGAACAAAGTGTCTTATATTCTGTGTGTTTAAATCTCCTAAGAATGTAGTTTTATATTCAGGGGAATCAAAGTTTATGTTTTCCATGTTGGTGGATGAAGAAATAGGAATTGCAGTGGCTACAGGGAGGATGTGTGTTTCCACAGAAAACATACTATAAAATGTATGTGATGGTGTTGGAAAATAAGCTTTAGTTCTGGAGATTGTCTGGTAACTTTTATTTTTTTAGTGAGATAATTTATCTTTATTGCCTAAACCGTAGAGCAATGATAACTCTTATCTTTAACCTTTTGAGGGCCAAGGTAGTGACCTTTCCAATTTTATGATGCACAGCTTGGGTTCAAGAGAATACTCATTCCAGGCCTGGAGCAGATCCATGAGGCCTTCTGAGAAGAGGCAAGGCATTCTTAGAATTGAGTCTTCACTTCTTCTCAGTCTTCAGTCCTGGCATTTTCCAGCAACATGCATGTCCTCTGATTAGCCACGAACATTAAAAAAAGAAAAACTTCTTTTATTGTGAAAAATTTCAAATACACAAAAATAGAGACAATAGTGTCATGACCCCTGTGTACCAGCTTCACCTTGTTCCAACAATCATCAGCATTGGGTGGTATTGTTCCCTCTATTCCTGCATAATACTGCCCTCATTCCCCTTTGAAAGTTAAAGTATTTTGAAGCAAATCCCAGACAGCAGGTCATTTTACTTGTAACTACTTCAGTCAAGTCATGGCCATCTTAATTTAATCATCATAGATAAAGGAATGAGAATAAAACAGATGATTATAGTTTACATTTATGAAGTTCTGCTGTGTTCAGAACTCTGTGCTAAGCACTTTGCATCGCGTTGTTTTATGTCATTCTTTTCACTATCCAGCCAGCTAGGCACGATTGTTCTCACTTTTCTGATGGACAAACCGAAGCACCGAGAGGTGTAGTAAATTGCCAAAGGTCACACCGTTAGGAAGAGATGCACTTGGGTTTCCCATTTTCTTTGCCTGCTCTGGAGCTTGTGCCCTTGATGGCTGTATGTACATACCTCACCACTACAACCTCGTGTCTTATGAAAACAGACCCACAAGGAACACTCTTGCCTGGGTAAAATAATTGTTTTGCATAAAACTATTTATTTTATCACTTAGTGCCTTTAAATCAATTCCTTGTTGATTGAGAATGTTTGGGCAGAAGGAGTATTGGCTTTGGGGTCATATGGCTTAAGGTTGGGCATATTGTTCGATCACTTTCTGGCTGTAAGACTTTGGCTAAATTGCTCAAACTCTCAGTTTCAGTTTTGTCATCAATTCATGTGAAGATTAAATGACACACTTGAAAGTTCTGCGCAGTTCATTTTGTGGAGACTGGAACCCAGCATGTGTTGGTGCTTTGCCTCTACCTTCTTTTCCTCGCATCTCCCCACTATGAGTGAGCTTTTTCCTCCTCCTACCTCTCCTCAATGCTGTATAGTCAAGGCAATATTCATATCCATATCGCCTAGGTTTCCTCATTTGGCATTTTTGGGGGCTTTAATTTCTAGTCCTTCACCTCCTCCTTTACACGTTTTAAATACCTAAGCTTGGCTATTACCTTGTGTTAATTTTGTGCATTATTCTCACTGCATTTTTAATGTGAGCAGCCTCAAACACTTTCAAAAAGTCGGCAGGGTACAAATGATTTATCCTGTTATTCAGTGTCACATTCTCTAGGAGATTATACAGTAGTATGTGCTACATGAGCTCTGGCGCATTTTTGTCATCGTGTATTGTCAATGTCAATTAAGGCCGAAAACATCTGATAAATAGATGAGGGTGGCCAGGGGAGGGTCAGGTCAGATAGGCTGATGGTCACTTTGACAGCCTGGCATATTCTTCAGACCAATTTACAAGCCTGTTTTAATTACCTTGGCAACTTTCCTTGGAACCCTCTCCAAGTTCCTCATATTAAAAAGTTTTCTCATCAGCACAACCAAAATTATCAATGATTAAAGTGTCATAAATCTCCCAGTTCTCTGCTGGGCTCATCATATGGCTGGACTCTACGATTTTTATAGTCTGAGATGTCAAGCTGATTCTCTGGTTGCCATTGGAAACAGTTTAGATCTCTTAACTGAATAGGCTCTTCAGGTCAATGTAGCCTATTCATATTTTGACTACTGAATGAATCAAATTGGATTGAGGAATCTTTTATAGAAAATTAAAAAGGACTTTTTGTCGGAAATTGCTACATTATTAGTTAGCATTGAGAAACTTACATAAAGAGATTACACCTCTACGTATGTTGTATGACACAACCATATATATAATTAAGTGTAATTTTGACTTTGTTAAAACCTAGGGACTATAAATGAAAACGAATACTTGCATACAAATATGCATAAACACATTTATAGAGCTCCCTTATGCTCAAAAATAGCCATATGTGGGGACAGAGCCAGGAGTGCAGTTTCCAGGCTCTCGGCCTCATGTGGAAAGGTGCTGGCTCAGGTAGTAAATGGCCATCAACTATGATTGGATGGCCATCAGCTGTGGCTACTTGGCCATCAGCTGTAACCAGTGAGCCATTGGCCACTAATATAACTGCCGTGGCTATGCTAGCAGAAAATGGGGGCCATCAAGAAGATGGTAGAGGCATAACTATGTGCTCATATAATTTATTGTCTAAACCAGGGCACTTTTCAGTTTGCAAGGAGGCACTCTTAATACTTACACCAGATAAGAGGCATAAGCCGGGAGTATCCCAAACAAACCAGGTCTCCCTGGTAATTAGGAAATGCTGGATGGGGGCAAGGGCAGGGCAGTAGCTGGTGCCTGCAATGAGAACTTTGCAGAGTCTATTTATATCAAATGTTATTAAATATACTCTAAATTAAAGTCATCATAAAACAGATAAGAAAGCTCATGAAAGGAATTCAGAATAACTATAAGACAATACTGTCTGCCTTCTGTTACCCTGCATATCTTTGTTGGTGAGGCTATATCTTGTGGCAAATTTATCTTCCTTGTGAGGGTTAAAAAAAAAAAAAAGAAAAAAACTTACAAGGGAATTAATCAAATCCACTTGAAAGCACTTACTTTCTGCCCTACTCCCCAACTGTTTCTCTCTATAGATCCCCTTTCAATCTCAGTATTACTAAATGTATAATTCCAGGAAAGAATAATTGAGAATAAGAACAGGGAAATTCATGTTATCAGAATCTGGTACAAAGGCAATTATATTTCTGTACACCTTGAACGGGAATGAAGCAGCAATGCCCCCAAATTCCCACCCCATACAGAATCACTTAAAATAGGGTTGGTAAAGAAAAAAATCAAGATGCATGATGCTAATTGAGAACTGTTTTGCTTTGAGAGATCTGAAGGAGTGGTAGGATCTCGTGAATCCATCTCAGAGATGTAGACATGCAGAGGAATAGAACAAATTCAAAACTGAATACACTCATGCACTACCTAATGACATTTCAGTCAACGATGGATGGCACATACCACTGTGGTTCCATAAGGTTATAACGGAGCTGAAAAATTCCTGCAGCCGAGTGACGTCATAACTGTCGTAAAAGTTGTAAAGTCCGAGTGCAATGCTTTACGGTAGGAAATATCCTAGGCCTTCACGCTCACGGCTCACTCGCTGACTCCCCCCCGGAGCAACTTCCAAATCTGCAAGCTCCATTCATGGTAAGGGCTCTATACAGATGTACCTGTTTTTACTCTGTTTGTACTATACCTTTTCTATGTTTAGGTACACAAATACTTACCATTGTGTTACAATTGCCCATAGTTTTCAGTACAATAACGTGTTATATAGGTTTGTAGCCTAAGAGCAAATAGGCTACAGCATATAGCCTAGGTGTGTAGGAGGCTGTACTATCCAGGTTGGGGTAAGTGCACTCTGTTATATTCGCACAATGGTGAAATCACCTGACCACATGTTTCTCAGAATGCATGTCGGTGCTTAAGTGATGCATTACTCAGTCCCATAAGATTATAATGGATTATAAGCAAAAAGTTTGTGTGTGATGTTGAAGGAGAAGGCTGGACCCAACTCTGATGTTGAATTTACTGCTAGCTCTGGGTGGGTTAAGTAGCCAAGGAGGCTCAGCATGCTGTCCACCCGCCTTGGTGCCAGTTGGTGGACGCTGGTCGACGCTGGGGGCGGAGGTGGGGGGTGGGGGGTAAGGGGTTGGTATCGGGGTTTTAGAGCGAGGGCAGAGGGCTGCAGAGAAGGGAAACCCAGGATTTCACCCACACTTGCCCACACTCGTCCCTGCACACGCGCACACAAACGTGTGCACAAACTCACTTCCCTTCCCTCGGTTTCTCTTCATCTCTCTTTCTTCCCAGCCCCTTCCCCTTCTGGGTCTCTTTTGATTTCTGCGGTCCCTTTCTCTTCCTTCCCTTTCTCCCTTCCTGCCTTCGTCCTCTTGTCCTCCTGACGTCTCCTCTCCTGAGGATGCCTTTGCTCCACGGCCCTCCCCTCCACCCCAGCCCACACTCATGGGCGCACACACACTTTGTCGTTTTACTACTGTAGCTTTTCTGTGTTTAGATATGTTTACATACACAAATACCACTGTGTTACAATGATCTGCAGTATTCAGTACAGTAACATGCTGTACAGGTTTGTAACCTAGAATTACTAGGCTACACCAATACAGCCAAGGTGTGTAATAAGCTGTACCATCTAGGTTTGTGTAAGGGCACTCTATGGTGTTGCATAATGACCAAATCACCTAACGATGCATTTCTCAGAACGTGTTCCCATCGTTAAGCGATACGTGACTGACTGTATATGGAAATACTATTATTTGTAGAAGGTGATAAACTATCAGAACATATTATCCATGAGAGATTATCGGCTGAAAATAAAAATACTTGACAGAATATTTATGGAAATTAATGGAAGTAGGAAAATTGATAATAAAGCTAATATACATTTACATTTCTAGATTCAAGACTAAAATATAGGAATGGTGTGACTGTTGGAAGGGGAAAAAAGGGAAAGGGATCAATATATTAAGTCCTTACTATTTGCAGGTACTTTATATGTTTATTTCATTTAGTCCTCAAAACAATCCTATGAGGTAAAGATTAATTTCCCCATTTTACTAATGCGGAAACTGTGATTTAAAGAAGCAACTCATTTAAGGTCACCGAATCTCTTTAGAGGCGGCTAAGGTCTAAATTAAATTCATTTCATTTTGAACAGTATGTATTGAGTGGAAACTGGGGTACAAGGCTGGAAAAGACAAATCAGGACCCTGACCTTCATAAATGGCGAGATACCCTTTTGGCCTCTTTTGAAGAGTCCGCTTCCCTCAGCCATTGCATATCTCATTCTGTGTGTAATAATCTTTTTAGACTGTCTCCCAATGTGGGCTGTGAATTCCTTGAGGATAGTGACAGAACCATATCCATCTTTGTATTCTTAAATGAATGAACAGACAGCAATTGCTAAATCCAATGTTCAAAGGGAGGTCCATATTATAACAAAAACTGTGCTGTTCCACTTAATCCATGGGGTCATGGAAAGAGGAGAAATTGCTAGGAGAAACTGCTAACAAAATGTGGCAATGACATGTTCTTCAATGCATGGGCTGTATATCAGCAGAAACAGGATAAATCAGTTTTTTAAAGATTTTTATTAAAATATAGCTAATATACAAGGTGATATTTGTTTCAGGTATTTACCATAGTTATTCACATTTATATATCTAAAGAAGTGATCACCATGATAAGTCCAGCAATCATCTGACACTGTACCACACTATTAAAATATTATTGACTATAGTCCCCATGCTATATGTTACATCCCCATGACTTATTTGTTTTATCCCTGGAAATTTGAACCTTTTATTCCCCTTCACCTTTCCCCCCATTTTTAGGTTTTTTTTCAATTACAGTTGACATTCAATACTATTTTATATTAATTTAAGGTGTATAGCATAGTGGTTAGACATTGGTATAATTTAAGAAGTGATCCCCCTGACTAGTCTAGTACTCACCTGGCACTATACATAGTTATTACAATATTATTGACTATATTCCCTATGCTATACCCTATATCCCCATGACTACTTTGTAACAATCAATTTGTACTTCATAATCCCTGCCCCTTTTTCACCTACCCCACACCTCAGCCCATCTGACAACCACCAAAATGTTCTCTGTATCTATGAGTGTATTTCTGTTTTGTTTGTTTTGTTCTTTAGATTTCACATATAAGTAAAATCACATTGCATCTGTCTTTATGTATCAGACATACTCCACTCAGCACAGTACCCTCCAGGTCCATCCATGCTGCCGCAGATGGAAAGAACCCATTCCCTCCATGGCTGAGCAATATTCCACTGTGTATATGTACCAGCTACTCTTTATCCATTCATGCATCGATGGACACCCAGGCTGCCTCCATGTCTTGGCCATTGTAAACAATGATGCAATGGACATATGGATGCACATGTCCACTTAAAGTAGCATTTTGGGTTTCTTCAGATAAATACGCAGAAGGAGGATTACTGGGTCCTTCTTTGTCTCTTGTTTTAAAGTCTATTTTATCTGGTATAAGTATTGCTACCCCACCTTATTTTTTTTTTTCATTTTCATGAAATATTTTTTTCCCATCCCTTTAATTTCAGTCTGTGTGTGTCTTTCCATCTGAAGTGATCTCTTGTAAGCAGCATATGTAGGGCCTTTTTATCTTATCCATTCAGCCACATTATCATTCAATTGGAGCATTTAATCCATTTACATTGAAACTAATTGTTGATAGGTATGTAGTTATTACTATTTTATTATTCATATTTTTGATTTTTTTCCATCTTAAAGAAGTTCCTCTAAGATTCCTTGTGATAATGAACTTCTTTCACTTTTCCTTGTCTGGGAAGCTCTTTATTTGTGCTTTGATTCTAAATGATAGCTTTGCTGGGTAGAGTAGTCTTGGTTGTAGGTCCTTGCTTTTCATCATCTGGTAGAAGTTACATAGCAGCAGGTACAACCCTACCTTTAGAGACTAGCATGATTTCTACTCCCTGTGACACTCTGAAGGTCTTCCCATGATTTAATTAACTTCTTATACCTTATATCCGAGATGATGGCAAAGTACATCTCCTGGGCCAAATTTTATGTTTCTATATGGTCCACGAATTAAGAATAGCTTTGACATTTTTAAATAGTTGACCAAAAAAATACTTTGTGATACATGAAAAATTATGTGAAATTTTAATTTCAGTGTCTATAAGTAAAACTTTATTGGAATATTTTTTAGCATATTGTACACAGTTGCTTTTATGCTACCATGGCAGAGTTGAATAGTCGGCATAGAGACACCATGGCTCACAAGGCCCAAGATATTTATAGTATAACTTTGTACAGAAAATATTTGCTGACTCTGAGACTAGTGTTTCTCTTTGCTCTTGTACCTCCTCGTTCATGTGGGCTGTTTTAAAATTGTTCCAGGATATCTTGTATGTATAGGACCATTCTTTCATTGCTTCCACTGGGAGGAAAAATCATTCCCATCAAGTCTTTATATATTTTTGAGGGCCTTTACTAAGTTTTGGGGTAGGGACATAAGAAGGGATCACAGAACACACTGTGCATCTTACCATCTTGCTTGGTATAGTCCTTTTCTCCTCTTATCTGGCATAACCAAGAATTTCTTCCAGGTCACTTCCATGTATTCTCAGGTTCCTTGCGGTTCTCAGTGTCTACCCTCGGCAGGCTTATTGAGGCATTGTTTCCAAACAAAGCTAGTGCTGTCTTTGAAAAAGAGTTCTGAACACAACTTTCTTCACTTTATTAGCATGGGAGAACTATAATTCTCTAAAGATTTACAGGATCAGAGCCTTCTCTAGGTGCTAATGACTTTGCTGCCCAACACTCTTAAGTCGGATCTCAGTCAGATCATGACGTCTCTTCATGGTGCACTTTCCCCATACATTCTTTCAGACATCAGACCTCTGGATGCTCTTTCAACTTTAATCCTCTTGCCTATCTCAGTGAAAGAAGAGATCAGAGGCTGTTCTTTCAGATGCTTTCAACTACTTAAACCCATAATTATAGCAGTCTGATTTTTATTGTACAATGCTTAGCTGTTTAGTTTTTAATCAAAACATCATACCCAGAATTTTAGTTAGAATGATGTGTCAGTGATCTATTGTTACATGGAACTACGGCCTAGTGAGTAGCTGGGATTATTAAAATTTACAGTGGTGTCAGAAATTCTGGCTGGAGTCCTGATTCAGAGTGGTTAGAAGGTATTTGTCAAGCTCTTCTGAAGACTACTCTTTGTTCTCCTGGTCATGGTTTTGGAAGAGAGTTCTTCTTGAGAGCATAGTTACAGATAGTAAAATATGTATATGAAATATATAACTTTTTTCTTTCAGCACATAGAAGGAGAAATACAGTAAAAATATTTGCATGTCATATATAGAAAGAGGCTGTTATGGTCCTATGACTAATAGGAATCTGGGAGCCCAGGGAGTTGGGATTCAGTCTCACCAACAGCACTCGAACAAACCTCCTATTGGCTCAGTGACTGAACTGAATTTTCTATATTTCCCCAAATCACTCTGGTGTACGGACTTTGATTCATTATTATAAGTCCACTTGGCACGGTGTGGAGTGGAGAGAGAGAATGAGAGTGTGAAAGTTCCCACTCAAACAAATCCTAAATCTTAAAATTGTACCACAAATGAAGAAATTTTAAGCTAAGATTGAAGGTAAGATAAATCAACAATTAGATGAAAACAGTTAGTCCAGATTATAAAAATAGCACAAGAAATCCCAAAGCTGTAAAACAGATTGATAATTTTGACTATATAAAGATATAAAAAAATTTGTATTGCAAAAGTCAAGGGCAGCAGTTAGGATTTGATTGCTAAAGAAGACTCAAAGGATCCCAAATGACAATGCTTTCAAGTCTACAGTTTATTGTAGAAAAATGATATAATTTGGCAACAGTGTTAAAACAGGGATATGCATCGCAACTAAGGGCAGCCTAGTAGCAAGGAGTCTGGAGAGGCCAGGTGCAGACTCCAACTGTACTCTGGAGGCCTGTACCACCTAAAGATGTGCTTTATCTCCCAGATCGGGAACTACTGACATGTGCACAAAATAACTCAGACCCAGGGAGCCCCAGATGAAGTCTCAGGTGGGGCTTCTTTTACATGGCTTATCACTTAGGCATATTACTTCCATGTAATCAGACTCTATGTCAGAGCTCTTAATGAGACCAGGCACAAATCATCAGTCTCAATGTTATCTTTCAACAATGCCAAAAAGCTGATATAAATTACTCCATGAATTACCTGGAATTCATGATTACAAAGTAACACTATAAGTCCATTTTATACCTTGACCAGGGTACTTCAGCAAAACAGTTCAGGTTGTTGAGGCATCAATCCTCATTATACAGCCACTGTAAACAAAGTCAAGACAAGTGACAAACTAGAAAAATGAATTACAACTTACATTGTAGATAAAAGGTCCATTTCCCTAACATACAAACATTTTCTACAAATCAATATTGAAAAGATTAACAGCCCAACTGAAAAAGTCAAAGGATATGAAGAGACATCTTACAGAAATGAAATCATTCTTAAATATATAAAAATAAGCACATGAAAAATATTCAGTCTTATTCATGGTAAGGAAAATGCACATTGAAACTACTGAAACTCCATTTCTCACCCCTCATCTTGGCAAAGGTCAGAAAGTATGAGCACACATTGTGTTGGCAAGGCTATCAGCCAACCACTCTCCTCACAGCTGGGCAGTGCTAGTCCTTTCTTGAACGGGTATTTGAGCATCCCATTCAATTGTCTACTACAGTAAGACACCTTTGATGTAGGATTTTTATATCCATAAACCCTTACATCAAGAGTGATTTTCTTAATACATAAATCAGTCAACGTCATCCCACTGTGCCCAGCCACGGTCTTAATGTTTCTACTCCTTACTCCTGGCATTCCAGGTATCATTGCATATGCTAATCCCTTTCCCTTAGATGAAAAAAAAAAAACAATGCAAATAAAAACTGATACAATAAGTCAGTCCACCGAATTAACTATTGCCTAGTAAGAAAACCTTAATTTTAGAAAGTTAAAAAGATGGAAATAAATGTATACTCTGGATGAAAGTTACAAGACGAGTAGTGTTGAATAAGTACGTGTGTGTGAAATAGTCTAAATTGTCAGTACTGATTGAGATGACAAACGAAATCTTAATACCTGAAATATTTTATTTAAAAACATTCAGCAATAAAGGTTCTTAAAGAAGTATATAGGATTCATTCATTCATTCCCTTCTCACACATTTATTGACTACTTTTTCAATAAGTGTGCTAGACATTGTGGGCGGCGGGTATAAATAAAACGGAGACAGTGATTCTTTCCTCAAGCAGCTGGTGGTGTTGTCTATGAAGGAAGTTTAATGTGTATGTAAATAACCTAAAACAGGCTGGAAAACTTTTGGCCCTGTGAAGGGCCAAATGTTAAATGTTTTAGACTTTGCCAGCCACATGGCCTTTGTTACGACTATTCAGCTCTGCTCTTGTAGTGCAAAAGCAGCCAAAGTCAATATATGGACAATAAAAAATATGTCTGTGTGTATGTTCCAATAAAACTTTATTGGAACTGGATTTGGTGGGCTGGATTTGACATGTATGCCATAGTTTGCTTCTATGTGAAGGTTACAAAGTAATAATCTTATTTGAGAAATTCTAGTACATGGAAGTTCAGTGGAGGGAGAGCTTGCATCTAGCTAACAATCATCTAAGAAGGCTTTATGGGGGTGATGATGCTTAGTCTGGAACCTGAGTGTTGGATGGCATATCAACTTGGGGCAATGGTAGAAAGTGGGTGTGTCGTAGAAACTCAGTTTGGTTTAAGAACAGTGTACATTATGTAAAATAATGAGAACATAGGTGGGAAGGAAGGTTTAGGCAAGACCAAGAAAGGCAAAGAAGAATGAATTTATTATGTAGTCAACTTGAGAGGGTTGATGGTGGGCCACCTAGTCAGACAGTGGCATGGTCAGTTATGCCTTAAGCAAGTTAATCTGGTGTTCTGGGGGCCTGAACCTTAAATAGCCAGGGGATGCTTTTCAAGAAAAATAATACAATGTTGTGAATTTGACATTAGATACAGCCCTGGGATGGGGCTTATGTAAGTGTTGGGCCCTGAGATCTAAGTTTCACTAGCCTCCTGGAAAATCCACCTCTGTGGGAGGTCTCATACGGAGTGGCTAAAACAGTAATTTTGGCAAGAGATAACAAGGACTTGATGTGGAAGTAGCAGAGGGAATTGGGAAGAAGAAACAAGCAACAGACTCTGTAGGGGTAAGTGTGCAGGGCTCGGCAACTGGGCAACTAAAATATACAGATTTCTGTTGTGAGCTGGAGGTAAAGAAGAGGAGACAAAGATGGATCTGAGACTTACAGTTTAGAAGTAACAAGAAGGATCTAACGGCATAAACAGAAAAAGATAACAAAAGAGGAGGTGCAGGGTTCCAATGGAAGAAGATGCAATCAATTTGAACAGAGTGAGTTTGAGATTCTCTAGATAAAACTACCCAGCAGGTAACTGAAAATGTAAAATTAGAGAATGGGAAAAAAGTCTGAATTTGGAGGTCACCTACATCAACATGAGTGTTATGAGAGAATGAGATGATCAAGGGAGAGTATGCATAGAGATTAGAAATCTTTGGATAGAGTTGTCTCCTCATTTGGTAGCAATTAAATTGAAAACTGCAGCCAATAGAATTGATATGATATCTGGATGTTATTATATTATTTGCTTTTTAGCTGTCAACATTTCCTATGACTATCTCTTAACTTTAGCAGATTATTTGGAAGGAAACTACTTTTTATGCTACTTTATTATCCATTAGAAGTTATAAGTATTGCCCTGAAATTTAACGTTTATGTCAATTACTTATATTCATTCTGATTTTAAGCACTTATCTTTTAAGAGGACATTCACAGTGTTTTTTAGTCTCCATTCATGTAGCTACAAAAATTTATGTATCGCCTCCTCCCCCCCGCCCAACAGATAACCTTTAAATCTGTCTTACTTCCCTAGTACTTACTATTTCTCTACCTCAGAAGGGGTCAGACCCCTAGAACTTGAAGGAAAAAAAGAACTCTTGAGAGGCTTGTAATTATAAGTAATAGTTATGCTCGTTTACTGTAATGACTGTTCCATTTTAGAGCTTCTGCCTGCCCCTTCATGATTCCTTCTGACACTAACAGGATCTAAGAAATTTGGTACAAGCTCCTGGAAAAAAAATACATATACTTCTTGACAGTGTTTGTTTATTTGTCTAGTCTCAGATGGCTACTACAAGGAACCAGGATATTCGGGATGTTGATATCTATCCAATTAGTCATCTTCTTTGAGAAACCTAATTATAATACACATCATATTTTCCCCTATTATTGTGCCTCTCTATTTATGGCCCTAATGATTTTTTTTTTCTCATGAGGTCTCCCAGTAATTATTTTCACTGAGTATTTTGAGAAACATATTCCACTTTTCAGCATTATTGGGATTATTGGAAACATGAGAGAAGTACCCTCACCAGAGTTTGTTAGAAAAATGCTACAAAAATTGTAGTTTCCAGCCTAGTTCATTATCAGATTCACCTGGGAGACTAAAATCATATGATCTACATCATCTGCAACCACGAACATCAATGTCAACCATCAGTGTCTTTTCTTGGGTTGGTATGCAATACTTTCCTTCTTTCTCTCCCTATGTTTTACTGATATTTCATCCATTCACATGGCTCAAAATATCATCTATATCCTGATGGTCCCCAGATTTGTGTTTCCAGTCCATTTCTTTTACCTGAATTCAACTACATGCTTGGCTTTTCCACTTGGATGATTCACGTATATCTCAAATTTAGCGTGTCCTGAACTCTTGATTCTCCACCCCACCCAACCTGTTTTTCTTCATATCTTTTCCTTATCAGGGAACAATTACCATACACGCAGATTTGTAGGAACCACCCGTGATTCTTCTTTCTCCCTCACCCCATCTCTGCTTTATACCAATCATTGGCAATTCTTATAGATTCTGTAATATAGCTGGAAGCTGTCCATTTCCACTGCTATCCGCATCATGCAAGCTTTGATGTTCTCTCATATGGTCTAATGCAGCGGTTTCCTAATTGGACTCCTTGCCTCACTCTTGCCTCCCCCATCCAGTGGTCAGTGGGTTTTAACCTGGTTGTATTAATATATTGGTTCACATGAAGAGACACACACAAACTATTGGTACGTGGGTCTCATCCCCAGAGATTTTGATTTAATAGGCATGGGATGTTGCCTAGGTATTAGGGATGTAGATAATTTCCCTAAGTGATTGCAATGTGCAACCAAAGTTGAGAATCACTACTCCATTCTACATGCAGCACAGAGAGCCAAATCTTTAATACCTAAATCAGTCTGCTTAAAACCCTTCAGTAGCCTCCCATTGACCTCAAACACTCATATTAACATTTCTACTCCATGCTGATTATATTCTAGGTACCACTGCATCCTCTGATCCTCTGACTAATGATGCATTTCCATCTCTTCATCAACCTTACTTTGCCTTACTTTTGGGTTCAGCTTTCTCCCTTTTCACGTACACCATTCATTGCAATGAATCTTGGCAGTGGCTAGGTACATATTACTTGTTGGTTATTCTTCTGTAAAGCAATCCCATCCCGTCTTTCAATGATAATTTTGATTCTTCTACCCCACCCCTACTCCTACTTTGTGGTTAGGAATTTGACTCAGAATTTGCGTTTTAGAATACTCATTCAGCTTCTATTTTAGGATTAATCAGCGCCCTTTCTGATAGTTTTTGGAAGGCGATAATCAGAAATTGTGAACTGCTGTAGTGGTGAACCTGCTGCCATCTTCTCTGGCTGCATGCCAGTAGGAGAGAAAGTAGGAGAGAAAGTGACCAATGTGTCAAGAAGAGAGAAGCCTTGAGATGCATGGTGCTCCATTTATATGATCTCCTTCAACCCTCACAATAACCCGTTAGCTTACCTATTGTTACCCTCATCTTGCTGATGAGAAGAGTGAACTCCAGAGAAACCAATATGCTTACACATAATGGTTCCAGTTAGAATTCTATTTTAGAGATGTAAGAAACATTAGCTTATGAAAAGCAACTTCTGAAGTATCTTTACTGTATTAATTCTCTCCACCCAAGAATAAGTTTATTCTGAATATTCCACATAACTATGCAAAAACTGGGTTTTAAGGATGTGCATACTTACTGACATCATTGAACAAACAGGACATGTTTGTGTCAGAGCGTAGTGGTGGTGGTTGGTTCCAAATGCCATTGGTGCTGATGGATTATGTTAATTAAGACAATGCTTCTCAAAATTTAATTGTGTATAGGAATCTCTTGGAATCTTGTTTAAGTGCAGCTGCTGATTCAGTAGGACTGGGATGGGGCCTGAAATTCTGCATTTTCACAAGTTCCTAAGTGATGCTTATGCTGCTGGTTCCTGCACCACTCTTTGTGTAGTAAAGGGTTCGAATATTAGTGATGTAAAGTATATTTATTGCACCAATATTCCTACAGCCTTTTCAACGATTATAGCCTAAAGAGTAATTATACCCAGTTGAATACCGTACAAAATTCATTGATGCTTACAAGAAAAAACCTACATCAGAGTTGGTACTCCTGTGATTGCTTTAAGAGTTAGATACCCACTGTACTGTCAATCTGGGGACAGATTGGGGAAAACTTCTATAACTCTTATGGAATTCTGGGTGAGAAATAAGTGCTTACAGAATAATGAATTGAAGCTCTGATGAGGGGGAGGGCGGTTCCATGAAGACCGCAAAATGATGAAATTGAAGAATCTGTAGGAAGGAGATATTGCTACTGTCATGGGGGGCGGCCTGCGGGGTCTCTGGTCCCGCTCCCCACATAAGAACGCAGTACATGGTGAGGCCATAGGTACGGGAGTCATACCACTATAGTCTCACTGGAGGCTGGATTCACACAATGTGCGACCTGCTATCCGCTTTTCTGCCAACCGACCGACTCCCCTCGACTCCGCCATGTAATCCGCGCTTGCCAGCCACCATCTTCTTGCTAGCCCCAATTTTTCTTCTAGTGTAGCCACAGCAGTTATATTAGTGGCCAATGGCTCACTGGTTACAGCTGACGGCCAACTAGCCACAGCTGATGGCCAGCCAATCACAGTTGATGGCCATTTACTACCTGAGCCAGCACCTTTCCACATGAGGCCGAGAGCATGGAAACTGCACTCCTTGCTCTGTCCCCACAGCTATTTAAGAAGTAATTTCTTTCCAATTGTCAAACACAGCACAAAAAACATCAGAAATACATAACTTTTGCTATTCATGTGTAGAACCACCTGTGGTAGTAGAAATCTTAATACTTCCATTTTTAAACACGGAGAGAGTTTTATTTCTCTCCCTGTCTGTCTTTCAAGCTGGTTTCTTAGGAAAAATAATTCACTGTATCAGTCTGTAAATAAACTACTTCAGGGCTGAGAAGAATTCAGGTTTCTGAAAAGTTGAATACTCGGGAGTCCTTCTGCCAAATATGTCATGAGAAAAAATATTCAGTGCCAGTAGGTACATAATGAAAGTAATGAAGTTTAAATGTTTCAGGAGACTTTACAAAATTGAAGTTTTGGAATTGTTTTACATTGGGAAAAGCCATACTTTTAAAAACAGTAACATTCTCCTTGTAACTAGGCCCATGAGACTGTGATATTTCTTTTGTCATTTGGGCATGAAGCCCAGGGGATGAGGAAGAAGACGGCAATACAGAGTGATTATTTCATTGTCTTTTGTGAAATGTGAAGATAATTTTTTTTTTTTTGGTCTGGATAGGATTGATGGCAATTTTGCAGATTGTAGCAGACACATAAACAAAGGGGATTAATTTAAATTGATCTGAGAGGAGTTTGTAGTCCTGAATTTTTTCCAGTATTTCGAAAAGCCTAAAGGAAATTCTTTGGTGGCTAAGCAATAGAGGCTTGTTATAACATCATGGCTCCTTAATTGTGGCTGGCGTTATTGAGTTTGTTTAGAAATGAGATAAATTATTAATCATTGTATAATGGAATAAGTCTCTCAAAATACTGGATTGATGTGGACTTGGCATAATGAAAAAACTTTTGAAAGTTGAAAATTTGGGGGCTATTATTAAAAATCAAGTATGTTACTTCTAAGGAGACACATCTTGAACCATCTGTGGCCAGTCAGCAAAATATGTAATAAGCATCTTCATGTGCCAGACACAGGGTGGACACTTTGGGGATAAAGTAATGAAAAAGTCATGGTCATTGCCCTTATGAAACTTATGGAAGGAAAGGGAAGCATTAAAGAAACATCAAAGAAATAGTTGCACACAGTGTTAATGTAAGTTATTCTAGAGGCTTTAATGCTAAGTAAAATGTTAATGCACTTTGTTTCCTTATTTATGTATTTAATTTGAAATATAAGATTCTGAAGAGAAACGAACAAATAGTTATCTGTAACTGATACAGGCAGCGAGAGTCCCTTGGTGCCTGTCTGATGCACGTCCCTTGGCTTGGTTCTTGTCCTACTCGCATGTCCCTGTAGTTTTCTCCTTGAGGTGTCTTTCCTGTAAGCAGTTCTCATAAAAGAGTTGGTGTCTCAGACAACTGGTAAAATGAATCGCTCACCAAAAACAGCGTGTGTTATTTTTAGGTTTTGACTTCTTGACCCAGATATTTTCTATTTTGGGGCTCAGAATTCAAGCTCATGCCCTTCTGCAATGAACAGTTGTTGACCATTTGCATTTGGTACTGTGTTTTATGAATCCTATTTTGATTTACTCTTCTCATCATTTGTTCATCTTGGTTGTCAGAGAGAGTCATAAATGATCTCTGTCTATTTACTCTGGATACCTTCTACCATTTTTCAAATCACTCAAGCTATTTTTATATTTCTTTAAATGCTTGAGTATTGATTATGTAATTAAACTTTCAGATATACAGAAATTATCTAAGTAAACTAATGTTCAGAACAATTCACATCTACTAAATTCTTATATATGTATGTAGTATTTTAATTTCAGAATTGGTGACACATGTTTGATGTTATGTATTGTGGAACTTCGAGGGTTAATTGGAAGTGTTCTAATAATTGTTTTTTACTATAGCTGACACACAATATTATATTAGTTTCAGGTGTACAACATAGTGATTCAACATTTATATGACTTACAGTGAAATTAGAGGCTATCTTCTTTAGGAATAAGAACCTGGAGACAACTATGGACTCTAGAGATTTAGAGAACTTTCAAGGTGACAGTCAAGCATTGAACTCTGTGTTTCCATTGACCACAGAAAAAATGGAACATTTCCATAGCATTTACCATAATACTAAAGTCAAATCACATTTATTGTGTTGAATTTATGTCTGTTCCCTAAAATGTTCAGTGATTTCCTCTAAAGTTGAAGATTTTATTGTAATGATTCAAAAACTGGCTTGTAGGCCAAAGTTCAATGTTACGGGAAAATTCATTTGTTAGCATGTTTGTGGCAGAACACTTGTGTTTGTTCTTTTTAATTTGTATCCTTTTTGTCATAACTGGTTTTAAGCATCAACTTTGTGATAATTAACTCATTGATCTTATGTAATAAAATTGCATGAGTTCAATTATTTAAAAAGTCTTTGAAGGATTTTTCTCTACATCAAAAAAAATATATATCAAAAGTCCTCCTACTTTCAGAACTTATTTTACACGTAAATAAGTAACAGTGTAATTTAAAAACATATGTAGAATCTTGATTTTCTGAGAAACTATTAAAATTTATAAGTTAAGGTGATGTTTTTCCTGTGATTATTGAATGCTTAGGTATTTTTTGGCTGAATGTAATTACATAAATGTTACCCCTAGCTGCTTAGATTATTTTTACACACACACACACACACCCCACAAGCGTGATTGATGTTATAGACAAAAATTGAAACATGCAAAAAGATTGTATCACATGGGACTTAATCTAGTTTGAGTACATCAGAATAAATAGTTTTCTTAGAGAGCAGGATGCTAAGACACTAAAACACAAGTTAAAATTTAAGTGGGAAACAGGCTGTTGAAAATAGGCTGAGGCAGAAAACCAGGATGGGAGCACCTGGGTTGTGAAAATCAAAAAGCATAGTGGGGAACATTTTGAGGCTAAATTGGCTTCTTCATAGCCAAGCACATGCTGTGGTCTTTACTGGGAACATTCTTCTTCCTCCTGCTACTCCCCACCCTTTCTTCTTTGTATGGATGACTTCTTTTTAATCCTTTAGGTCTCAGGCCTAATGTCTTCTCATCAGAAATGCTCTTACTTTAAGTAGTCACCTGGCTCCAAGTAATTCTCCGAACCTTGTTTGTTTCTCTTGTAGGACTTATCACAATTTTCAATCATTTATTTGTTTGCTTGTCTGTCTTCCTGCTCCATAGGCCACCTCCATTCTATTTCCGGTCTCTGAACTCCACGAG
Source organism: Rhinolophus sinicus (assembly GCF_036562045.2). Classification (NCBI taxonomy): domain Eukaryota; kingdom Metazoa; phylum Chordata; class Mammalia; order Chiroptera; family Rhinolophidae; genus Rhinolophus; species Rhinolophus sinicus. Next base: position 27,180,108 of record NC_133759.1, read on the forward strand.
GAACCGTTGTCTGTTGCAGTGTCCCTCTTATCACTTTCAGGTAGCTGTACGGGTAAGTCATCGCTGACACATGAGAATCAAGCAGACTTTTAAAACATTTCTATATAGAAAGGTCTGTAGATCCTTTTATCCCTTGTCTCACTCACATACTGCTCTCTGTCCAATTTTAGGCTTTTCTATCAATTTAACATAGGAGATACACACACACACACATAGATATATGTGTGTTTTTTTTGGGGGGGGCGCATGTTTACTATTAAAGAGCTTTCACAAGTCACTGCAATTGTGCTTCATAGTTTCAAACAGAGTTCTTTCTCTTTCCCCAGCAATGACATAATAAATGACTAAGTCGTTAGAAGCTTTCTGTCTCCATAGAGTTTTATCAAAGCACGGTGTACCTCTATTCTACCATTCTAGCAAGGCTTGTTTAGCCTGGGGCAGTCTGCTGGCTGCTTTCAATGTCAGTTCAGTGTCCCCTGAGGACTTATAATTCTATAATTAATTTATAATTATCACAAGAGTATATGTTTATTATTCAGAAAGCACTCACTGAGTGTAGATGAGTAGGGAGCTTTGTACAATGGGGTCACTCTTGGGACATAAAGATTGACGGTGACATCATCCTTGTATTTGAGTTGATCAAAAACTAGCTAGGAAGATGACATATTCATATATGGAGTAACGAAAGACAATTACAAATTATTTAAAACAGTGAAAAGTTAGAAACAATGCAAATGTTTAATAATGGGAGAATACTTGAGTAAATTGTGATGTATCTACATGTTGAAATTTGACTAAATTGTTAATAACAATATAATTTATAATTATATTATAAAGTATGAAAAAAAGTCGGGATTAAAAAATTTAAATTCCAGGCTTTTTCATGCTTTGTTTTTCTCTGTAGCAATGAATACCATCTAACATGCTATACAATTTGCTTATTTATTTATTTCTTTCCGTTAGAATGTAAGCACTATGGAGGCAGGGAGTTTTGTCAGTTTTCTGTACTATAATTTTTATTCTATCTAGAATGGTGCCTGATACATGGTAGGTACTCAGCAAACATTGAATGAATTAGTATATGATTAGAATATGGAAGAGAATAATGAAATAATAGAAAAAAATTATCGATAATGGTTATCTTTGGCTGTGAGTTTATGGGGGATGTTAACTTTCAAATTTATGTTTTCTTGTAATGTTTTGTATAATAAATATGCATTACTTTTGTAATGAGATGCACAAACACTCTTTCCATAGCGTATGTTTATATATAGAGACTGGATGGAAATACAGCAAAAAAGTCTCTTTCTTTGAATGGTAGGCTTTTTAGTAAATTTTTAAAAATTGTATGTTTTCCACATAAAATAGAACAAAAATTTATTAGTTTTTAATTTTTTAAAAAGAGCGGGAAAAAGATCTTTCATTTGTGGTGGTGATGGTTTGAATCAGAATATGGAGAACACAAAAAAAATAAACAATTTCCTTCACGTTACTTATACTCAGTGTGAACCTTGATAAAAAAAAGAAAAAGAAAAGAAAAAGAAAAGAAAATTTGACAGTTATGAGGCTTAACCTATATTTTATCTGTTAGAGACAATGTGCACATTGGAGCTATTATACTGAAGAGGCTTAAATAATTTAGATAAAAGGGAAAACAGAAGACATTAGAATTTTTTGAGATTCAAAAATTTGTGCTTTATTCTTTGACACTTTTGTACAGAAAGGCTTTGAAACACCAAATGTCTTTAAAAAGTTTGAAATAAATCCTTGGAAATTCAAGTTTTAACCCCAAATGCCTTACATGGCAAACGGTGATAAAAAAGCGTTCCCCTGATAATAAAATAGGAAGCCACAGGGGAAGGAGTGTCACAATGTGAAGCAAGAAACCTTTTAATCAGGCTATCAAGATGTGTAATTAATAGAATTTCTGGTTAAAATTTCATGCAGAATGTTTTTCTCCATCAGGATCATTTCAAATCTAATGAATTTAGCTGTGTGATTTGCATATTAATTTAGGTTAAAGAAGTAACGTTTGGACATTGATTCTAGTCATTAACTTGGCAGTTGTTCTAACAAATGGTGTTCACTGCACAGTGGGGAAATTTGAAGCTGTTTTGGTTAGGTGACTGGCAAACAGCATTGTGTTTCTTGAGTCTTCAGGAATAATCTCTTTAGATCTCTTAGATAAACCAGAAATATTTTCATCAGGTTGGTTTAGTAATCCATGAACTAAGTCTTCTTAGGAGGCATATAGAAGTTGCCTTCTGGGTAATATAGTTGTTACCATCCATCTAAAGAATAAAACACAGAACATATGTGGAATGGGTACTGGGATATAGTTTGGTAGGGATGTGCAAGGAAGGAGCTTTCATTTGCGCATAGCCAGTGAGAAATTACAGACAGGAACCTTTCTGTTTCTAAGGATAACTTTAAGAGAATTGAAAGCGAAAATCCTAATAGTCTGCAAAAATGAACATCCGTGTACTTTTTTCCATTTAAAATTTAAATTAAAAGTAGCTCCTTTTCTTTTAAGACATTCAGTCCCATAGAGAGGAAGAAATTCTTAACCTCTCAAACATAGTGTTTCTCTGATTTTAATATACACCACCTGGAAATCTTGCTAATACAGGAGGTCTGGCTGGGGCCTGAGACTGCATTTGCAACAAACTCCTAGTCGATACCCATATTGTTGGTTGGTCACTGCTCCACTGTACTTATTTTCCCTGCATCCACCACCTTTCCTGCCCCCTCCAAAATGACCACCGTCTGATGGAATATAAACTAAGGAAAAGGTATTTTAAAATTTTTTCTGCACACTCAGAATTGTCTTGTATAGCTCTCTCCACTCCATAATGTTCACTTAATACCAACTGATTGTGGCACCAGGAATAACTTAAAAATATCAGTTTTCCTTCGTGCACCTTGGGGTTACTTGCACAGATTTTAGTGATATTCAGATGCATTTTTTTTTATTTTATAACATTCTAGTCTCTAGAAGTGGTAGAGTGGGGAAATCATGAGACTGGGGGACATACACCTTGACTCAGCTACTTACTACTTGTGATACCATAAGTATGTAATACCAGCTCTCTGAGCCTCAGTTTCTTCACCAGTAAAATGGTGGCGTTAACCCCTAGTTTGCAAGGTGTTTGTGAAAAATAAAGGAGAAAAATATATGTAAAGCATGTACTGTAGTTTAGGGTTTGGAATATAGCAGGCATAGCGTAAATGCTAGTTTTCTTTCTATCTCTTCTTCTACTATACTGTGTGGTTCTGATTCAGAAGAGTAAAATATCTGCAGATTTATAAGTGATGGCAAAGAGATAATTAAAAAATGAAGTCATAATAATGTGCATACCTCTCTTATTAGCATCTACTTCAGATCTAAACTTACCTTATGTATTTGAAACGGAAAGTATATAATGTAAGATGACTTGCCCCATAAAACTACCACAGTTGATATTTGGAATATAAAGGTCAAGGTTATTTAGAGGGAAGTCACAACTTTAGTAATCAGACTAAAGAATGTTCAACTTTTTTTTGTTGTTACAGTTGGAGCAAAAAGTTACTCTACTTTATGAAATTAAATTTTGCCCAATTATGAAAAGCAAGCTTTATTAATTTGATTTGTTGCATTTGTTGCCACTTGCAATGGTCACTTTTCAGATCTCATTTTACCCAACTTTTGGGTAGCTTTTGACCCAGTTTACTATTTTTCCTCTTGAAATATTCTCTGCTCTTGGGTTCTAGGGCAACACTCTCTTAGGGTTCCCTTTTACCTCTTTCTTCTTACTTTTTGTTGTAAATGTTATGATCCCCAGGGATTGTCTCATGTCCTCTACCTCTTCTATCTTTTCTTCCTAGATGAACTCATCTATTTTCGTTGTTTAAATATCATGTGTATACGGTCTTGCTTTCACAACACAAACTTGGTTTCTCCTAGTATTTCCCGTCTCATTAAATTTCCCCATCTCTTTGTTACTTGAGCCAGAACCTGGGGAGTTGTCACTTTTCTCAGCAACCCCCCAATCACACCTTATCCATTAACAAGTTCTGTTAATTCTACTTCCAAAATGTATCTTGAGATACAGTATATCTTGAGACATACCTAAATGTATCTGCTTTTCTCATCTCCATTGCCACCAGTCCAGGCAACTCTTCCCTTAACTACTGTAGTACCCTTCCCACAGTTTCTCCTACGTGTGTTCTCGCTATCCCATGCTCTCAATATCTATTTCCCATACATCAGCCAGAGCACTTTTTCTTTCAGACTTAGATCAGAGAATGTCCTAAATCTGTGTAATGGCTCCTGCTGCACTTAGCAGTATACTTTAGCATGGCCTATAATGTGTTATACGAACCAGGCCTGCCTGATTCTCCGATTCACTTCGTGAATTATTCCCAGTTGGTCAAACTGGCCTTCACTGAGTTCCTGGAATATGGCAATTTTTTTCCCACCTCAGGACTTTGTACATGCTGTTCCTTGCTATGGGAAGCTCTTTCCTTGCCTTTCTCATGCTTGATTATCCAACACAACTTAGCTCAGATGTCTTCTCCTCAGAGAAGCTTTTTCTGGCCAACACATATAGAAATGGCCTTCCCCAGGTATTTGCTATCATAGCAGTTATGACATTCCATATAATGACTTTGCCTTTGAGTTTTTTTGAGATTTTATAGTGTTTTCCAGTAGGTTAAAGGTGATGATTATTTGACTGAAGAAATGGTGAGAGGACAGAAAAAAATGTTCTTATTAGTAAAGGACAGAGACTGTACATCATTTTCCAACTATATGTGCAATAAAAGAGACAAGAACAAATTCAGGAAAGGACTAATGATTATTATCTTGGCTCAAGGGACTTGGCAGATGGGGAAATAATATCCTTGAGAGAAATAGGCTTTTATTTACCAACTTGCAATCCCAAAAGATACCTAATTACCTCCAACAGCAGCACTCATTACAGTTTAAATATGGCATATTGCATTGGCTTTGAGCACGGTTAGGACTGTAGGAGGACTTTGCAGTGTATCTGCGCCTTTTCCTTTTTCTAATAAGTGAATCAAGAACTGGAGAAGTTAAATGATCTGCCCAAGGTCATCCCACTACTGGATGGACTCGCTAGGGCTTAGAATCCAGATAGTCTACCTTCTGCTCCAGGGGGATTTCCACTACATTCTATTCATGCCTGAGCTAGGAATTTCTAAAGGCTAAGCAGCCAGAGAAATATAGAGACTCAATGAAGGCTTAATCATTCTTTTTTTCCCCCCAACTATCTCTGAAATTATAGGAGCATATCAGATTTTTCTTTCTTTTTTTTTTTTTTTTTCACCTGAAGACTAATTTTCCTTTCTTAAAAAGACAACCTTTAAAATATAAGTAAGGCAATCATTTAAAAATAGAGAATAGAGATCACTAAAAATGATAAAGATCATCAACAAACGTCTCCCCATCCCCTGGATAATAGCATTTGATGTCCTATTTCATCCTCTTAAGGGTGGCTCAGAACAACAGAACTGTCTTCTTTAATCTTGAATCCTCCACCCTGCCACCAAAAAACATCAAGGGAAAAGTGGGGCTTAAGTTTCTTGTCTCTACAAGTTTTTCTGGAAGGTAAGACAGGGTATGACAACAAAGTCAGTGCATGTTTTTGGCCTAAATGCTTTTCCATTTGTTTTTTTTTTTTTTTTTTTTTTTTTCACTGTTCAAAGATAGGTATTTTTATTCCTTTAGACTAATGAGGAATGAGAAGACATAATACATTTATGAGCTTAATTGAAGCTAACATTTGTTTAAGTTATATCAATGAGCGATCTTTTCTTTTTTTTTTTTTTTTTTTTAATTAGTTTCAGGTGCACAAGACAAAGCAAAACTTAGACATTTATCATTTATATCCCTCACACTGTGTGAACCCCCCTCCCCCCATCCACTATCCCTCTGTACGTTCCCAAAACCTCTCACCTTCCCCTTATCCCCACCCCCCCGCCGCTCTAGCAACCCTCTGTTTTTCCTCCATGTTTCCAAAACTGTTTCTGATTAGTTCATTCACTTATTCTTTTCTTTAGATTCCGCATATAAGTGAGATCATATGGTATTTGTCTTTCTCTTTCTGACTTATTTCACTTAACATAATGTTCTCTAGGTCCATCCATGTTGTTGCAAATGGTAAGATTTCTTTCTTCTTTATGGCTGCGTAATACTCCATTGTATAAATGTACCACAGTTTCTTAATCCAGTCATCTACTGATGGGCATTTCGGTTGTTTCCAGGTCTTGGCTATTGTATATAGTGCTGCAATAAACATAGGAGTGCATAAAGATTTTTGAATTGGAGTTTTGGATTTCTCCGGATAGATACCTAGGAGTGGGATTGCTGGATCATAAGGTAGTTCCATTTTCAGATTTTTGAGATATCTCCAAACTGTTTTCCATAGTGGCTGCACCAATCTGCATTCCCACCAACAGTGCACCAGCGTTCCCTTTTCTCCGCATCCACGCCAGCACTTGTTGTTTGTTGATTTATTGATGATAGCCATCCTGACTGGGGTGAGGTGGTATCTCATTGTGGTTTTTATTTGCATTTCTCTAATGGTTAGTGAGGTTGAACATTTCTTCATATGTCTGTTTGCCATCTGTGTGTCCTTTTTAGAAAAATGTCTCTTCATGTCCTCTGCCCATTTTTTAATTGGGTTGTTTGTTTTTTTGGAGTTGAGTTGAGTGAGTTTTTTATAAATTTGTGATATTAACCCCTTATCAGATATATCATTGGCAAATATATTTTCCCAATCAGTAGGATCCCTTTTTGTTTTATTGATGGTTTCCTTTGCTGTGAAAAAGCTTTTTAGTTTGATGTAATCCCACATGTTTATTTTTCCTCTTACTTCCCTCGCGAGGATATATCAGTAAAAATCTTACTCCGGTAATGTCTGTGAAGTTTCTTCCTATATTTTCTTCTAGGAATTTTATGGTTTCAGATCTTACATTTAAATCTTTAAGCCATTTTGAATTTATTTTTGTATGTGGTGTAAGGAGGTGATCCAGCTTCATCTTTTTGCATGTGTCTGTCCAAGTTTCCCAGCACCATTTATTGAATAGACTGTCTTTACCCCACCGTACATTCTTGCTTCCATTGTCATAGATTAAGTGGCCATATAGGCATGGATTTATTTCTGGACTCTCTATTCTGTTCCATTGATCTATGGGTCTGTTTTTATGCCAGTACCATGCTGTTTTGATTACTGTAGCCTTGTAGTATAATTTGAAGTCAGGTATTGTTATACCTCCCACTTTGTTCTTATTTCTCAAGATTGTTGAAGATATCCGGGGTCTTTTGTTATCCCATATAAATTTTAGGATTATATGTTCTATTTCTGTGAAAAATGTCGTTGGTAGTTTGATAGGAATTCCGTTGAATATATATATTGCCTTAGGCAGTATGGACATTTTAACTATATTAATTCTTCCTATCCATGAACATGGTATGTGTTTCCATCTATTTGTATCTTCTTTCATTTCTTTCTTCAGTGTCTTATAATTTTCTGAGTACAGATCTTTTACTTCTTTGGTTAAATTTATTCCCAGGTATTTTATAGTCTTTGGAGCAATTGTAAATGGAATTGCTTTTTAATTTCTCCTTCTGATGTTTTATTATTGGTATATACAAATGCAACTGATTTCTGAATATTAATTTTGTATCCTGCTACTTTACTAAATTCATCTATCAGCTCTAATAGTTTCTTGGTGGAGTCTTTAGGGTTCTCTAAATATAGTATCATATCATCTGCATATAATGACAGTTTTACTTCCTCCTTACCGATTTGGATGCCTTTTATTTCTTTTTCTTGTCTGATTGCTGTGGCTAGAACTTCCAGCACTATGTTGAATAGAAGTGGAGAAAGTGGGCAGCCTTGCCTTGTTCCTGATTTTAAGGGGAATGGTTTTAGTTTTTCCCCATTGAGTATGATGTTAGCTGTGGGTCTATCATATATGGCCTTTATTATGTTGAGATATGATCCTCTATTCCCACTTTCTTAAGGGTTTTTATCATGAATGGCTGCTGAATTTTATCAAATGCTTTTTCTGCGTCAATTGATATGATCATATGATTTTTATTTTTCATTTTGTTAATGTGGTGTATCACATTAATTGATTTATGGATGTTGAACCACCCTTGCATACCAGGGATGAATCCCACTTGATCATGGTGTATAATCTTTTTAATATATTGCTGAATTCTGTTTGCTAGTATTTTGTTGAGGATTTTTGCATCTATGTTCATTAGCGATATCGGCCTGTAGTTTTCTTTTTTGTGGTGTCTTTGTCTGATTTTGGGATCAGGGTGATAGTGGCTTCGTAAAAGTGTTTGGGAGTCTTCCTCCTCTGGATTTTTGGAAGAGTTTGAGGAGAATAGGTGACAATTCTTTTGAACGCTTCTGTAAAATTCACCTGTAAAGCCATCTGGTCCAGGGCTTTTGTTTGTTGGGAGATTGTTGATTACTGATTCAATTTCCTTGGTGGTAATCAGTCTATTCAGGTTTTCTGTCTCCTCTTGAGTTAGCCTTGGGAGGTTGTATGCATCTAGGAAATTGTCCATTTCTTCCAGGTTGTCAAATTTGTTGGCATACAGTTGCTCATAGAAATTTCTTAGGATTTTTGTATCTCTGTGTGTCTGTTGTCACTTCTCCTCTTTCATTTCTGATTTTATTAATTTGGGTCCTCTCTTTTTTTTAATGAGTCTGGCTAAAGGTTTGTCAATTTTGTTTATCTTCTCTAAGAACCAACTCTTGGATTCATCAATCTTTTGTCTTCTTTTTCTGGTTTCTATTTCATTTATTTCCGCTCGGATCTTTATTATCTCCTTCCTTGTACTCCCTTTGGGCTTATTCTGCTGTTCTTTTTCCAGACCCCTTAAGTGTGAAGATAAACTGTTGATTAGTGATTTTTCTTGTTTCTTTAGGTAGGCCTGCAGTGCTATGAACTTCCCTCTTAGGTTAAAGGTGATGATTATTTGACTGAAGAAATGGTGAGAGGACAGAAAAAAATGTTCTTATTAGTAAAGGACAGAGACTGTACATCATTTTCCAACTATATGTGCAATAAAAGAGACAAGAACAAATTCAGGAAAGGACTAATGATTATTATCTTGGCTCAAGGGACTTGGCAGATGGGGAAATAATATCCTTGAGAGAAATAGGCTTTTATTTACCAACTTGCAATCCCAAAAGATACCTAATTACCTCCAATAGCAGCACTCATTACAGTTTAAATATGGCATATTGCATTGGCTTTGAGCACGGTTAGGACTGTAGGAGGACTTTGCAGTGTATCTGCGCCTTTTCCTTTTTCTAATAAGTGAATCAAGAACTGGAGAAGTTAAATGATCTGCCCAAGGTCATCCCACTACTGGATGGACTCGCTAGGGCTTAGAATCCAGATAGTCTACCTTCTGCCCCAGGGGGATTTCCACTACATTCTATTCATGCCTGAGCTAGGAATTTCTAAAGGCTAAGCAACCAGAGAAATATAGAGACTCAACGAAGCCTTAATCATTCTTTTTTCCCCCAACTATCTCTGAAATTATAGGAGCATATCAGATTCTTCTTTCTTTTTTTTTTTTTCACCTGAAGACTAATTTTCCTTTCTTAAAAAGACAACCTTTAAAATATAAGTAAGGCAATCATTTAAAAATAGAGAATAGAGATCACTAAAAATGATAAAGATCATCAACAAACGTCTCCCCATCCCCTGGATAATAGCATTTGATGTCCTATTTCATCCTCTTAAGGGTGGCTCAGAACAACAGAACTGTCTTCTTTAATCTTGAATCCTCCACCCTGCCACCAAAAAACATCAAGAGAAAAGTGGGGCTTAAGTTTCTTGTCTCTACAAGTTTTTCTGGAAGGTAAGACAGGGCATGACAACAAAAGTCAGTGCATGTTTTTGTCCTAAATGCTTTTCCATTTGTTTTAAGACATCTTCATGGAGACCTCAAATGCTTTTATTGAAATGTATAAAGTAGGTGATAAATTTTTTTTTTTTAACTCTAGGTCTCTGACTATATGAAACTTGTTCTCAGTTATTCATCTCATTTGATTTTAGCCCCATGAAACGAGTGTGTGGGTGGGCTGCTATGGTTTTCTCTATCGTTGTTGCTGCTGTTATTTTTTTGCCCCAAGCATAAACACGTTTTCTTTGCCTGGGATCCAACTTAGGAGCTTGGAGGGAAGGAGCCCAGCTGAGAAGTGATGCTGAGGCATGTGTGGGTGCTGTCCCAGGTGGTTACTGATGAATTAGACTTCCAAAGAAGGAAAGAATGACAAAAAAATAATTTCCAGTCGATTTTAGCAGTTTTAAGACGCCAACACGTTTTGTTATTTCGTCCCTGGGAAGTACATTACAATTATATTGTTTCTCCAATATAACTTGCAACCAATAAAGAGAAAAAGAGTGACGTGATTGTCTAAGTGTGGACAAGTCACTGAAAGTACCAAGACTTTCCTCCTTAGGTCATTACATCAAAATCTGCAAACACTGAATTTAAAATAAATGCTCCTTTCTCTTTATGGTTAAACAGAAAGCTTTCAAGTATCAACTTTGTGACAGATCTGATTATGTTCTGTCTATTCTTGGGTAAATTACTTACTACCTGAGCCCCAATTTTCCCTCACAGTGTGATTATGAAAATTAAATGCGACAGTTAGGCAAATGGTTTTACACATGGTCTCGGACTCAACAGATGTCTCCTGGCAGGTGAGAGGTCGAGAAGGAGGAGGTTGGGAAGAGCGAGGGAGGAGGTTTTGAGGATGAGTTATGAACTAGTAGGACTGGAGAGCTGCTATGTTATGGGGAGAAATTAACTCAGGTTTTGACCACAAAAATCCCTGGGATCCTTTTCAATTGTGACTTTGTACAGTTTCTATTACTAAAATTTTTAATTTCAAGGTATAATGATTAAATACGTTTGTGATGGTAACAAATGTGAATAATAGCTCTGGTATTTCAAAAACCGCGAACAAAACCTAGTAGACTTTGAGCCTCAGCCAACATCATCCTATGTAGTCAAATACTTGTACTTTTCAATGACCTTGGAGCCTTTAGTGTTTTTCCCCCCTCTAACACCCCCTGATGTGTCTCTTTGCTTAATCAGGAATGAAGCTGAACTTTTCTGCCACCCACTGCTTCTCAATGTATTTGGATGGCTTTCTTTGAGTTGTGCCCAAAATAACATCTGATCTGAAAGCAACACTAGGAAATTCAATCATCTATGAAAAGAAGAGTGAAGAATGAAAGCAAAGTCAGGCCCCCTGAAAGTTGAAGTTCAGCTCTGGAAAATATAAAGGGGATTTGGGCGAGTCTATTTCTGGAAGCCTGACTGCTCTGGCACAATGTGCTGAACAGTGAGGGGGATTCTTTTGTGCCTAATGTGCACTTAGAAAGCCTTGTTCCACTATATCAGCCTTTTAACCTGCTAGCGGACAAAGCCTGTCTCAGCTGCCTGTCCTACACTGGGGCCGAACCATCACTTGAGAGCTGTCCCTACTATGATATAGTAGAGCACCTACTCTAATTTTCTAGATCTCTTGGGTCTTGGCAGAGAGTCATTTAGCATCCTAGTCAATAGATCCAAACTGATTCTGGAGTTTATTTCTTGTTGTTTGGTTTGTTTCTTCCTCTCACCAACTAGTCTAATGAATACACTTTTCCCTTGGGGACATTTCCCTGCATCAGGGAATCCATATGCATGTTTTCCACATTCTTGATGAGATTTTCTCTTAGGCCTACTGTGAGAGAAATAGAACAAGTCATAAGAGGACAGCCTGCAAGTGCCTACTCACATAAACTTAAGCAGAAATGTGGATGGGAGCTGCTGCTGCTGATGCTCTTGGAGTTACAACTGCAGACCTCCCAACTGGTGCCTTCTTACACCCAGTGTTGACAGATGGGTATGAAGCATCATTGAAAGTCTCTTGATAACAAACAAACAAACAAATAACAATCTTGTCTTCTATTCCTCAGGGCTTCTGGATTCGTGTGTACTCAATTATTTTCTGTTTTTCTTGTTTAGCCTTGATTTAGTTCCTCAAGGGATGTGGCTTCCATCATATTCATCACAGGCAAACACCAGCTCCTAATAGGTCTTTCTGCACTTTTTTTTTTTAATCCATAGTTATGCTGAAGGGTACACTGAGAAAATAAACCTTGGCAATTATCAGCTCAACTCAGCAGAAAACAACCACCAAAAATCCTTTCATTTGGAATTATCTGCTGTTTCCAGATGAAAGATTTCATTTTGCCTTGACCAGCAGGATAATTGCTTCATTTTTCCACTTTGCTTTGCTAGTGGCCTAAATGTTACTCTGACGTTTGAATCCTTTGGTCTTTTGTTCCAGCTATTTGTCTTTGTCCCTCTCCCTTGTCTCTATTACCTGTAAACAAGGAACTGATATATATTAAAAGCTTTCTGGTACATGTATCTTCTGTCATTTTCTTCTTCATTGCTAGCTTTTTTTTTTTTTTTTTTTTCAATATTTCCATTCTTTTCTGGATTACATAGGAAACACCTGTCCTTTGAAGGGAGCAACCATTGGTTCAGATAAACTCAAAGGCAAATGTGCAAGTAGAATAAAACTTTGGCAGCTGATGAAGTTGCCCTGGAATTATATTGTATGGAAAGACTCTATATTGACAGTCTTTTTTTTTTTTTTTTAATTGTAAGTATTTAAGAGCTTTATTAACAGGTGCTTGCAGTTTGTTGACTTTTTTGAAAAAATGAAGTTGTAAACTTTTATTGCAAATTAAAAATGAATTTCTTAAAAATCTCAACTTAAAGAAGAGAAAAAAAATAATGAAAAAGAAAAACAGCAACAATAACAACAAAAATCTCAACCTGACCAGGTATGAAATAATTTAAAAATCTTTTAAAGTGTATTGAGAAAAACCAGGTTTTTTTTTTTTTTTTTAAAGTACATTTATCATTTCCAAAAAAGAAACGTATTTACGTAAATATAATAAAAACCTCATGCTGCGTAGATCATGCAGATAGTTCTACTTATCTGGTTAGTGGGCAAAAGCAAGCATTTAAGGTCTTTAGCGCCAATCTTTTGTTCATTTCTTATTGCTGGTATTTCATATTCATTTCTTCTTTGTTTTTAATTTTTAAGATATTTATTAAAAATGTAGCTAACATACAATGTTATATGAATTTTAGGGGTACACCATAGTTATTCAACATTTATATACCTAAAAAAGTGACCGCCATGATAAGTTCATCAACCATCTGACACTGTACCATGCTATCACAATATTATTGACTACATTCTCTGTGCTGTACATTACATCCCCATGACTTATTTGTTTTGTACGTGGAAATTTTGACCACTTGTTGCCCATCACCTTCTCCCCTTTTCAATTTTTCAATTTCAGTTGACGTTCAATACTATTTTAAGTTAATTTCAGTTGTACAATATAATCGTTAGACATTTATATAATTTAAGGAGTGATCTACCTAACTAGTTTAGTACCCATCTAGCACTATACATAGTTATTACCATATCATTGACTATATTATCTATGCTTTACTTTACATCATCATGACAATTTTGTAACTACCAATTTGTACTTCTTAATCCCTTCACCTTTTTTTACCCCACTCCCAGTCCCCCTCCCATCTGGCAACAATCAAAATGTTCTCTGTATCTATCAGTCTCTTTCTGATTTGTTTGTTTATTTTGTTCTTTAGCTTCCACATATTAGCAAAATCACATTGTGTTTGTCTTTCTCTGTTTAATATACTCCACTCAGCACAGTACCCTCCAGGTCCATCCATGCCACTGCAGATGCCAAGAACCCATTCCCTTCCCTGGCAGAGCAGTGTTCCATTATGTATATGTACCACCTCCTCTTTATCCATTCTCCCATCGACAGACACCCAGGCTGCCTCCACATCTTGGCCATTGTAAACAATGCTGTAATGAACATATGGATGCACACATTGCCCTTGAAGTAGCATTTTGGATTTCTTTGGATAAATACCCAGAAGTGGGATTGATTACTGGATCCTTCTTTGTCTCCTGTTATTGCCTTTGTTTTAAAGTCTATTTTGTCTGGTATACGTTTGGCTGCCTCAGCTTTTTTTTTTTGTTTGTTTCCATTTTCATGAAATATCTTTTTCCATCTCTTCACTTTCTATCTCTGTGTGTGTGTGTGTGTGTGTGTTTCAATCTGAAGTGATTCTCTTGTAGGCAGCACGTGTAAGGGTTTTGTTTTTTAAATCCATTCAGCCCTCCTATGTCTTTGGATTGGAGCATTTAATACATTTACATTGAAAGTAATTGTTGATAGATAAGTAGCTATTGCCATTTTATTATTCATACTTTTGATTTTCTTTTTCCATCTTAAAGAAGTCCATCTCATACTCCTTGTAGTACAGGTTTGGTGGTGATGAACTCCTTTAGCTTTTTCTTGTCTGGGAAGCTCTTTATCTTTCCTTCAATTTTAAATGACAGCCTTCCTGGGTAGAATAATCTTGGTTACAGGTACTTGCTTTTCATCACATTGAATATTTTGTGCCAGTCCCTTCTGGCCTGCAGAGTTTCTTTTGAAAAATCAGTTTATTGTCTTTTGGAAGATCCCTTACAAGTTACTAGTTGCCTTTCTCTTGCTGCTTTCAGGATTCTCTCTTTGTCTTTAACCTTTGCCATTTTAATTATAATGTGTCTCTCTGTGGGCCTGTTTGGGTTCATCCTGTTTGGGATGCTCTGTGCCTCCTGGGCTTGTGTGTCTATTTCCTTCACTAGGTTAGGAAAGTTTTCAGTCATTATTTCTTCAAATAGGTTCTCAATCCTTTGTTTTCTCTCTTCTTCTTTTAGTACCCTTATCATGTGAATGTTGTTGTTCCAGAGGTCTCTTACACTATCCTCATTTTTTAAAAATTCTTTTTTTCTTTCTGCTGTTCCGACTGGGTATTTTCTGCTACCTTACCTTCCATATCGCTGATTTGATCCTCTGCTTCATCTAGTCTGCTGGTGATTCCTTCTAGTGCATACTTCATTTCAGTTATTGTATTCTTCACTTACGACCGGTTCCTTTTTAATGGTTTTTATGTCCTTTTTGATGCTTGCTATCTCTTTGTTGAAGTTCTCACTAAGTTCCTTGAGCATCCTTATAACCATTGTTTCGAACTTTGTTTCTGATAGGTTGCTTGCCTCAATTTTGTTTAGTTCTTTTTCTGGAGTTTTCTCCTGTTCTTTTATTTGAGACATATTTCTTTGTTTCCTCATTTTGGCTGCCTTTCTGTGTTTGTGTCTATGTTTGAGGTAGATCTGCTATGTCTCCCAGTTTTGGCTGGCTGGCCTTATGCCCTGTTGGGTCCTGGCACAGTCTCCCTGGTCACCTGTGCTGGGTGCTCCAGGAGTGTCCCCTGTGTGGGTTGTGAGTGCCCTCCTGTTATAGTTGAGCCTTGATTGCTATTGGCACTTCAGTGGGTGGGACTGCCCCTCAGCCTGACTGCCTGTGGGGTTTGGCCACATCCACAGCTTATGGGCTGCTGTGTGGGGCTTACCCTGCTGAGTAGGATTCACCCCAGCAGACTCTGGTACCTGTTGAGACTGCCCTTTGGGTGTGCTGCTTGTGGGGCTAATTGGGTGGTAATCTGCTGTGGTATGAAGCCAGCCTCCAGGTGTGTTGGGTCTGGGGCCTCTTGGGAGGGGCTCCGGTGCAGGCTCAGGTTCACCCACTGCCTGTGACCAGCCAGGGACTACCTGGTAGGAACTACAAAGTGATCTGTGATTTTTTTGCTGCCTATGCTAAACCTGGAGGCATGTGGGAGAGGCCATGATGCAAACTGCGGATGTCTGTCACCAGAACTGGGCCTGGGGTAGTTCTGCAAAAAGCCAGGACAACTGGAGGCCTGATGACACCTGCCAACTCCATTAAAGTTCAGCTGAGGATAAAGCCTCGTGTGGTATGTAAATTGGGTGAGGCAGGATCTCAAGGAGTCACTACAGTAGGAAGTGTTGTTGTCACCAGATTAAGGCAGGCTCTGGTTTGTTGCCAGTGCTGAGCCTGGAGCTACTCAGCAAAAGCCTGAGAGTGCACAGAGGCCAGTTGCTGGTCATCTGGGGCCCCTGGACTCAGATAGTTTTCCATGAAAGAGTGCAATGCAGGCAGGGCTGGCTGCTCATGGAGAAAGTGCCTCCAGAGTTGGGCAAGTTGTGTGGGGCAGGGTCTCAGTGAGTCAGCAGAGCAGAGCCCCGGACCCACCAGACCAATCGGATTCAGATTTGGCCTGTGGGGGTGGGCTCAACACATTAAATATGGCAGCTGCCTGCCAGCTGCTTGGGAGAAGAACCCGTCACAGGGAAAATGGGACTGTCTTCCAGCCCTGGCCTTGAAGCCACACACCTCAGTCTACTCCCTGTATGCGTCTGACACTCTTCCCCCTGCCCCAAGTCACTGTCCCCCCACCAGAGCCCAAAGTGAGTTCCTGCAAGCGAGTGAGTCTGTGTGCTGGCCCTTTAAGAGGACGTCTGGGTTTCCTTCAGTCTTCCATCACACCCAGATGGTTGGAATCCCCACTATTTTTCATAGCTAGATGTTGTGGGGGCTCCCCTTCTTGGCACCAATACTCTGGACTGGGGAACCTAGATGGGGCTGGGGTCCTTTGTTCCTCCAGGGGAACCTCTGCAGCTGAGGTATCCCTCTCCTAATTTTGATTTGCCATACAGAGGTTTGGGACCATCTTGTTTTGCGTCTCTGCCTCTCCTGCCAGTCTCGATGTGGCTTCTTCTTTATATCCTTAGTTATAAAACTTCTGTTCTGCCAGACTTCAGATGATTCTCCAGGTTGGTTGTTCTATAACTTAGTTGTAATTTTAATGTGTTCACAGAAGGAAGCAGGCACAGTGTTTATCTACTCTGCCATCTTGGATCTCCTCCATACTCATTTCTATTTGTTGGATGACTAAACCAGATGATGGTAAAGGTGGTAAGCTGGCATTTACTCAGCCCTGCCCTGCTCAGCCTCCAGAGTGGTGGTATTCTCAGCCAGTGGATTGGCTTCTTTTTGTCTCTTTGCTATCTTGTGGTTTAGGGTTTGCTGGGCCTCTGGGTCAGTAGGTGATGCCATTTTGAGATGGCTGCTGACCTTGGGTCTCATCTCCTTGGTTTTCCTTATCTTCTTCATTGCCATCCTCTCTAGGCTGTCTTTGGTGAGGAAGGCCCTGTGGAATCATGGTCTATAATCAGATGCATATTCTATCTCAGTGGTCTACCTTGTTCTCCTGCAACCTGGTTGTCCGCATGCTCTGTCACTTCTCCCTGCACAGCAGGGTTGGAATACTGTGGTTGAGGCCCATAGAGTCTCCTCAGGTATTAAGGTGGCACCATCGCCTGTGGTAAGGCCAGAACTATAAGACCTAGCTTTTGGGAGTGCTCTCTGTCCCTCATTCTTTCTCCTACTCGCACTATTCTAGTAATTCTGCTGGTAATTGCATAGAGGACCCCCATGACATGCATAGCATCTATAATGGTTATGGTCTGCTGCATGTTTACTGCCTTGCACTGGAACTCCACCAGCGCCTGTGATATTTGCTGCACCCTTTTCTCTTTCAACAACATCAAACTCCACAGTCTCTCCATCTCCTACACTGTGAAGGTACTTTCTGGGGGTAATTCTTCTTTATGGCATCCTGGTGTACAAATACACCTTCCTTGCTGTCATTCCTGTTGATGTAACCATATTCGTTTCTTACACTGAACCATTTCACTGCTCCCAAACCTTCCTTGCTATGACCTTCTTGTCCCCACTGGCAGGTGCTGCTGATGTGAAGCCACCCAGGCCACTGCTCCCTGCACTGCTGCCAGTGGTGTCTGCAGCACTGAGGGTGGGGTCTCTGACTTGCTGCTCACAGTTACGGTGATGGTGGTGGGAGCTGGCTGTGGGAGCTGCGGCTCCTCTGGGGGATGTGATGGCAACATCCTAGGCCTGTGGCAGCACCTGGGCTGCTCAGGGCTCTCTGGGGTCCCCTCTATACTCCCACTACCAATCAAGCTCTTAAAAATCTGTTTTATACTTTGGAGTGGATAGTTGGGGTGAAGTAGTGGCAGGCAAATACTAATATGTCAACTGAGCTTGGATGACATCAATGACAGTAATAGAAAAAATTATGGTCGGCTTTCCCCAAGTCCTTTGGGCACATGCCATACAATATGGTAGCCACTAGCCACAACTGGCTGTTTAAATTAATTGATTAAAATTAAATAAATTTAAAGATTCAGTTCCTTAATCACATAGGCCAAATGTCAAGTGTGCCATTGCCACATGCGGTCAGGGGCAAATGCATTGAATAGCACAGATATAGAATATTTCCATCATGGCAGAAGGTTCTATTGACAAGACTGCTCTAGTCATCACTTTGCTTAAGTTGTTTTCCATCCAGATTCCCTTATCACTACCTCTGCAAACTGTACTAGTCTTACTGAAGCTTGGCTCATTCTCACCTCCATCATGCGTTGGACGACTTCTCCACACTACATTTTCCAGTTTTCATATTTCTTGGGTAGCATTTGTAGAGTTTAGAACATAATATGTAGTCAGTATTCTTAATTTATTATTTTATGTGTTAGTCCTGCATTTTAAACTAGATTAAAGCCTGCTGAAAGACAAGTGTTATAGTCTTTATAGCCCTTCAGTGCTCTGTATGACTCCAGACCATGTAATTATTGTTAATTTTTTTCAAAGCATACTCTAGAACTAAGCTCAGTGATTTTACATGTGTCTTATAGCATGTAGGCTCTTGTAAGGCACCATTTATGATTTATTTATTGTGTCCTCAGTGCCTGACACATGGTAGGTGCTCAATAAACTCAAAACAAGAGGGAATGATTTCATTTGGTTTTCACAGCAGTAAAACAGGTATTATCTTCATTTTTACAAATTCAGAAATTGAAGTTCAGGAAAGTTCAATAATTTGTGATGAGCCACAGTGCTGCTAAACAGTGAATATAAACAGTGGATATTTATACCCCAGTGCTCCTACATGTGACTTTTCTCGCCACGTGATGGCTCATCCTCCTCTCCAGAATGAAAACCTGGATTTCTTACATGGTTATTCAAGGCTTCTTGAGGGATGAAGAGGTCTGAGACATACCAAAAGGCTACTTTCCCATCATTCAATTAGTCAAAGCAATAGAAAACCAGCACAGATTCATGGGACGATAGAATAGCACGTAGGAGTAGTATGTGCAAATGGGGTGAGAGATTGCTGGAGCCTAGACACGGACTTACCATCTCTACAGGGTCCAAGTTTCCTGGTGCTCTGGTTTCTTCTGTACTTATTGTCCCACCTCAGAACACCCTTCTGTGAGCATTGAAAGCCATTGAAAGCAAAGCTACAAGTTGGCAGAACATTCCCATTAAAAGAAGTGACCTGGGTTTAATTTTTAGAAATACACAGACCTCTGAAAAACCTAGGATGGCCTTTTATTCCAGAAGGAGGCAAATATGGTAGTCAGCAGACTGCATAAGAAACTTGCTCTTCTCCTGCATGGAGATGCTTATGTCTCCCAAGCAGAGGCCTTTTGATTACCCTCCAATTCTGACAGCTAGAATTCTTGCCTCCAAGGTAAAGTCCTTTAAACTGTGAAGCTGAAACACTTGCATCTTTCTTCCAAAGTGAAAAAAAAAGCAACTTCAGGAAAAGACAGGGAAGACATTTCCCCTCAAAGGATTGTTTTGGCTCCTTTCCATAACCCTCTCAGCAACTTCAGCGTTTTACAATCAAATAATGTCTTTTTTGCACATAATCATTTTTTATGAGGATCTGGGCTTTTAGAGTTGTATGAATTACTCATGTTGGAAGTAAGAAATAACACTTTAAAGACTGTGAATTTACTGGGGTGATAGTCTCAGCGATTCCTTTGAAAGAGGAAAGTATAACAGGGAGGCTTGGTGGATGTTTTTCTTACTGTTGTAGTCAGAGAAGAAAGTTGGAGGAATTCTGCCTTTGGGACCAAAATGGATTAGTCAACGTGAGAACATGGAAGACCATAGAAGGTGTGAGTTCAGTTCAGCTAAACTATATTTTGGGGAGCAATTAATTATTCAATACAATGAGGTGTTTTAACAGCCTTCTCTTTCTGCTTCAAGTTTCTCTTTCTGCTCTGTTTCTTTTTCAAGTTTTCCTAGCTAAAAAAAAAAAGAAAAAAATTGCAAGAGCATCTGAGCAAAGCATATTTTCAGAAAACACTAAATGAAGCTATAGTAGTAGAGAACCAGGCTCAGTCTGAAGTTTGGCTGTATCAATTTTTCAGAGATGCAGTCTGCATGGCTGTCTTTTCTGTGGGCTCCCTTGATCCTATACATCAAAGTAGTTGGAAAGGTGTTAGAACCTTGATTGGAAAAATAAGAGACTGCCAATAAAGACCTAACCCCAAGTGGGCAATCCTTGATTCCGAATTACACATCATTCTGAGAGCAAATGAGTCCACTAAACCTTGGACTAGTAGGCTGGGATTTAGAGACTAGCATTCTTCATAGCCTTGCTCTGACATGATTCATTTTGCAGTAGAATTTAGAAATAAAGTTCTAGACCCCAATTATTGGAACTCACAGAAGGGTTTGGCTAAAAGCTTGTTTCATTTACTATTGCTGTGTAGTGATCCATTCCGAACAAAGTGGTTCAAAATAACAACCATTTTATTATGCCCCCAAATTCTTTGGGGTGGCCATTCAATAAGGGCATAGTGGGCATAGATCTCTGCTTTGTGATGTATGGGTCTTCTGCTGGGAAAACTCAAATGGCTGAGAACTACAGAATCCATTTCCATGGATGGACTCATGTCTGGATGTTGGTGTTCTCTGTTGGCTGGAACCTTTGTTGGGTATGTCTGCAGTCTTTTCATGGGGCTTAGCTTCCTCACAGCATTGAGGCCTTTGGCTAGTTGGACTTTCTACAGGGTGGCTCAAAGCTTTAAATGTGAATGTCTCAGTGAACAGGGCAGATGTCGTCATCTTTTATGATCTAGCCTCAGAAGTCATAGAGAGTCAATGCTACCATATTCTATTCATTAAAGCAGTCATAGATTTACCAAAATTCAAGAGGAAGGAACAGAAGTGCCACCTCTTGATGAGTTAGTGGTCAGGTCACTGCAGAGGAGCATGATGGATGGGAGATATTATTGTAGTATTTTGGAAGACACGATCTTCCGTGTCCCTGTTTCACTTAGAACAGGGCTTAGAACTAAATGTTATGGCTTGCTTTGATGATCAAATCCACCTACCAATTATTCAGATTCATACAGTGTGCAAGATAATGGACCAAAGAGTTCATATCTCACGGAAGTGAAAGAGGGGCTACTATATATATCTTTTCTTCTCATAAAAGAGGCACAGGAACACAGCCATTGAATTTTGAGGTGGTTTGTTACACATCTATGGTTGGCTGATACAAGATATAAAATCAATGTACATTGTTCAATTTAATATTCATGTATTTAGCAAATAACCATGAGAATATTTAATTTTAAAATATCACTTAAATGTTGATACATAGTTGTGTGTATGTATGTGTAGAAAAATCTAGAAATAACTCTAACAAAAGACATGGAATACCTTTACAAAGAAAAATGTTAAAATTTGTTGAACTATATTATAGGAGATCTCTAAATGAAGAGACACATTTTTATAGATAAGTTTCAATATAGTCAATATGTTGGCTTTCCTCAAATTTGGTCTATAAATTCAATGTATTCCAATCAAAATACCAATGAGAATTTTTGTTTATTTGGTTAGTTTTGGTTTTGTCTGGTTTTGTTTCATTTTCATTTTGGTGGCTTAATTTCCCTTTGGTTAAGTTACCACTGGGTTTCTGTCACTTGACACCAAAGAATCCTAATTTATAAAATGGTTTGATGTATCATCCAGTCTTCCTTGCTTCCACTCCATCTTGCTGCTGGGGATGCTATTTTGTTATAGGACAAATAGCATGTGAAACTTAAATAGATGTGATTTTTCATCATTCCAGTTAATAAGAGATGATCAAGAGTTAAAAACCAAGTTTCAGGAGATCCAATTTAGTTTCATCAGTATCTCTAGGTTGCTGGCAATATAGTTAAATCCTCCAAAATGACTTTTTTTTTCAGTTCACAGTTATTCATCAATCATTCATTCTTATCCTCCAATTAATTATTGAGTGTCAGTTGTGAAAGAGGTGCTGCAGTAGGTGCTGGAGATAAAATGGGAGCACAACAATAGCAAACATAACTTCTGCCTTCCTGGAGTTAATATTTCTAGGTAGGTAGGGAGACACATATATAGATAATTAAATAAGGCATAAAATAATTTTAGATTGTAGTAACTGCTATGATTTAGATCAAATGAAGGCTATTTATTTTATTGGATGCAACTACATGGACAGGATGCTGGAAATTTTCCATGTAAGCCTCTGTACTTCGCAGTTTTAGAAGGATGTAGAGTTATTTTGCAAACATTTGTCTTCCAACAATATTCACAATATTTGGAATCAGACTATTATATATTGATTTTTTTAAAAAGATTTTATTGGGAAAGGGGAACAGGACTTTACTGGGGAACAGTGTGTACTTCCAGGACTTTTCCAAGTCAAGTTGTCTTTTCAGTCTTAGTTGTGGAGGGTACAGCTCAGCTCCAGGTCCAGTTGCTGTTTTTAGTTGCAGGGAGTGCAGCCCACTATCTCTTGTGGGAGTCAAACTGGCAACCTTGTGGTTGAGAGCCCACGCTCCAACCAGGTGAGCCATCTGGCCACCCAGTATATTGATTTTTATTGCTTAGATATCACAAAAAAACTTTGCCTTCACCCATCTATCACATTTTATATCTTCTGCTTTTTAATAGACTTAATTTCTTGCATTAAATGATTAGTAAGAAAGTATCTGAGTCTAATGTGCTAGGATGATAACTCAATCTTTGAGACTAGATTAGATTTAGAAGGAATAATTCAGGAAACATGAATTTAATGATTTCAATGACAAATCATTCTTTGGAAAATGGAATCAAAATGAAAAAGTAACTAATGCGATTTGTAAATAAATGTCATTATTAACTTCAATGAAAGTTTAAGATATTTTGATGCTAATTTTTTTAAAAAACTAACTTCTCCATCTATAGCTCAGTCCTATGATTCCCACCTCATCCTCCATCACTTTCTGTTGTGAATTCCATACAGTGTGAACTTCTTATTGCTTCCTGACTATAAATAATACTTTTTTGTTTTGTTTTTGGTTCTTCCTTTACCAACATCTCCCTAGAATGTCTTTTCCTTCTGCTGTCATTTAATAATGGATTTTCATAGAGTTTTTGGTTAACTTGTCAGTACTTTTTCGGAAACATGAGTGACCTAGGCCAGAATTTGGTTTCTTCAGGCAGTGTGTCCTTGTATAATTAAATCATCCCAAAGGAGCTACTGGCTGGGGTTATAGCAACATCCAGCTTTGTAGAGGGTAGATCAGTTTGTGTAACTCTGGAATCACATATTTTCAGACTTCTAGAGATCACTTGAAGTATTTGAGGCAGCTGAATAGTACCCTTCCGCTTTGACCCCCTTTTCTTTCAGTAGTTCTGCACTCTTGGGGTCTTCACTACCTATGTCTTCCATTTAATCAGCCAGTATTTACTGAACAACACCCCATCCTAGGCCCTGCGCTAAAAGTGGTTCGGACAAGGCTGTTGCAGAATGGGATCTCCGTACGGCAGGCTCTGAGACACATATTATTATACAGGAGGTATATTGGGGAGTGTTCTTAGAATCAGTACCTGTGGAAGGAAAGGGAAAGAGCTGGATGGGGTGGACAGAGCGGATGACCTGTGAGGCCATCTCAGTGGGACCTCAGGCAACCATACGGGAGTTCTGAAGAATGACCCTTTAGAGCTGCCCTGCACTGCGGCAAGAAGACTGGGCCTTATACATCTGTATCAGTGTTGGTCATCCCTGATGCAACTTTGAGTAAGGTGGCTCTTTTCAGTTTTCAACTGTTCATAATCCCTAAAGCAGCTGACAACAGAGGGCTCTCTGCCCGCAGCTCTCCCAGAAACTGCAGTACTCTCTTTTATTCTCGAAGGGAGATCTGGGCAGCACATCACAGCATCTACCACAAATGGCAGCTAGAGAGTTCAATGTCTAGGGACGACAGCTGAATAAACACCAATTCCAACTGTGAGATAAAGACTGCGATGGGAGTAAGTGTCTCATAGGAAGGGAACTTAATGTAGTTTAGTGAAAGTTTTAGGGAGCAGTAGCATCTAAGTTCTGAGAGCTCATTGGGAATCACGGGAACAAAGGTGAGGTGGTGGTAAGGGGAGAGATCGAAAAACCAGGAGGTGAGACAATAAGGAATGCTTAGGGGACTGCTTATAAACCAAATTTTTGGAGCCAGGTTAGATATCCTAAAAGAAGTAAGGTATAAGTTGAGATTAGCAAGGTGAAAGAGGGTGTGTGTGTGTGTGTGTGTGTGTGTGTGTGTGTGTGTTAGGAGAGCAGGGTGTTATAGATGGAAGTGCTTATGAGAAGGTTGAGAAGGAGGAGGAGAGGGCAGGGCGAGCGATGAGAAGAGAGGGGGATAGAAAGGGAAGGGGGGGAGGGGAGAAGAAGAGAGAAAAGGAGAAAAATAGAGTCATTGAAGGCAGTTCCAGTTTGGCTGGATGGTGGAGTTTGTGACCATGAAGGTCCTTGTGTGCTGTATAAATAAGTTTAGACTTTATTTTGAGTGTATTGAGAAAGCCCTGAAGGATTATAGAAGAATGACATCATCATTTTTGCTGTCATCTGTCTTTATCTCAGACATCTCACATTATTATTTATTCTCTGAAAGTGTATATATAGCACATTTAGGTACAACTGAGTCTTGAATAGTTTCATTTTAATATCCTGGCACATAACTACCATGTGTCAGTCATGTTTGGACACAGCATGAGGGATTTATTATTTATTATTGGGTTAGAGCTTATGAGTATAATTGTGAGAGCTGGTGGGACAGGCTATGCAGGCTGATATATGTATCTATATATCTATATGTGTATATATATATACATATATATGTACATATATATATACACACACACACATATATATATATATTGTGTGTGTGTGTGTGTATATATATATATATATATATATATATATAGCAATACCCTGTGAAGGATTGTTATCCTCATTTCATAGATAGAAAAACAGAGACATAGAGAGATTGAGAGACTTAACGGTTAGTAAGAAGAAAAATGGGCATTCATATTTGGTTGTTCTAATACCCAACTTATACTTATAGGCAGTATGCAAAATGACCTTCTCTGCCAAATACTATAAAAAGGTAGACAGATGCTAATTAAAAAAAAAATCCACCTTTGCCAACATAGCATTTAGCCCTAAAATGAAGGCAGATAATGCGTAGTGATTCTTGCCAATGACCTTTGCTGCCTGATACTAGGGTTTCTCCGTGATGCTCTGTCATCTGGCAGCTGTCCATCAAGGCTTCTATAGAAGCATTGTGGCTGTAACTGGCTTCCTGATTTTCTGAGATTTGTAGAACGTTCTAAACTGTGGATATCTAGGTTTGGAACATACATGTTATCACTAGCCATACCCCAAAGCCCTCTGATGACTGCTTCTTAAAATAAAAGGCTTCTCCTGATTTGTTTTGCCAGCTATTAATACCTTATTACCATTGAGAGAGGTCATTTTTATGATATGTGGAAACAGAATCTGGGGAAAGAGGAGAGGTATGGTGACAGTTTTTAGTACCCCATACTAGAGCTTTATCACTTCAATATGTTTCTGCCACTTCCAGCTTCCAGTCTCTGCATCTCTGCCTCTCTTCCCCAGCCAGGGAAGACTTCTCTGACTGAGTGCATGGCAGCCCTGACATAGCAGGGAATTAACTTCCCTAGTAGCAACCCTCAGCCAGTGACTGCTGAGGGGTGGAGGACAAACACAGCTTCCTTACCCTCAGCTGAGGATGTGATTTTACATGATTTTCCAGTCGATTAAAACTCGTTACCCACGGTGTTAACTTACATGATACACACTGTTTACTGACAGCTTTCTCTTCTATAACCTTCTTTCTTGCTTCTCTACAGGTATTTCCTGCACTTTCTAAGTCACCTACTTGAACTTGAATCTTTGTCTTAGAGTCTGTTTCTGCAGGTATCTGAACTACGATAAATGGGAAGGACATGAAAGGGAGATGAAGAAAGCAGAACATAGGGTAATAGAGGGAAAGAACTAATGGGAGAATTTGGATGGGAAAAGAGAACTGGGATGGATAGGGAATAAATAACATGGAGAAACTACTGGGTTTCTTAGGGAAAAGGAGGAGGTTGTTAATCTAACATGAAAACAAAATTCCTTGGTGGTTTCCTTTCACAAAAAGCATCTGTTAATTGCATGTAAATTACATCGGTGATTCAATCCAATCACCTCTGCATTGGCTCAAGGTCAGAAGACGTACTTATCAGTTGCAATCTTTGAAGACCTTCAGTCCATTTTAAAACAAAACTTAAACGGTGCAAGAGACCTTTTATAAGAAAAGTCTAATTTCACAAATGCATCACTTATGTAGTCCTCTCAGGTCTGACTTTTCCTTCTTCCCTTTTTCTGATTTGCATACCCAGAGATAAGCATGATTTCTTTCTCACTTTGTAGCCCACTTTTTCCTTTTCAAATTTTGAAAAAGTTAAACTCAGAGCCATGTTTGTTATCCTCAGTGCTTGTAATAGGACTTGGTATTTTCCAAAGTGTGAAAAAAATTCAGCCTGAATGCATCGATAGTTAATTTTCTATTGAATTGCTTTATTGAATATTTGCAGTATAATTTAGTTAGTGAATAAACCTTTAGTTAAACACAATAACTTCTCCTTCCAGAAGACTCTCTGGGGAAGTATCTGAGTTTCTTTTAGCTTCCACTTCTCTGACAGTGGACCCCTAAGTGTTTCCTCACCTGGCACTATTTCTTTTTGGTTTGTTTGCTTACTCATTATTTGGTTGGAGTTACCTGTCTGTGGAAGAAATTGTGTCATTATATTATAATGGGTGACTATATTAAATAGAAGCCATGTATCTGGGATGTCTCATAAGACGTTTCCCTATCACCAATGTCAATAAATTTTTGTATCTTCCCAGAAAAAAATGGTGCTATCAATCCAATAATGACTTTTCAGACAACCATCCTAGATATATTTTCCTCTGTATACTTTTGGGACACTAAGACCTGAGAAGGTTGAAACATTGCTTTTTTAAAAAATCATAATACTAGGTAGAAGAATGGCTGGCTTTAGGAGCAGTGCTTTATTACT
This sequence comes from Rhinolophus sinicus, assembly GCF_036562045.2. Classification (NCBI taxonomy): domain Eukaryota; kingdom Metazoa; phylum Chordata; class Mammalia; order Chiroptera; family Rhinolophidae; genus Rhinolophus; species Rhinolophus sinicus. The sequence continues at coordinate 27,207,420 of NC_133759.1, forward strand.
GCTAGGAACCATAGAACCACATATTCTCAGATTTCTGTTGGTTACAATCATGGATTAACAATAACAATAGTCTTAGGTGGTCTTCTAGCATCTGATCTCTCCTACTTTTTCTGCATCCTTTGTTATTATTCCAGAGTGAAAAGCTGCTTGTATTTTTTTCCTTCCTTAAACTACCTTAATGCCCACCTGCCCTCCCAGTTCCTATCCAGTCTACATCCACTCTTCTGGTTTCAGCCTGTCTCACCAAGCTTTGCTTCAGCTACCACAAAGGCCTTGCTTTCATAAAACCACGTGATGTTTCAGGCCCCCACGCCTTTGCCCAAATTTTATTTTGCCCGGTATGTATTTGTCATTCTGTTCAGCTCCTGTTATTTGTCCTTTAAGACTTCAGCTAAAGAGCCTTTTTTAAATTTACTTTTGAAGACTTTTTCCCCCCAAGACCTCTAGGGAGACATAATGCCTAGTTTCCGTCCAATTTTATTGTTGTACACATCACACAGATCGACGAATATTTATTTTGTGATGTCTGCGTCTCTCTTTAGACTGTGAGATAATTTTTTCAAGGGCAAGAGACCTTAATGATCATCTAGTTTTTATTTTGAAAGATAGGGCAACTAAGGGAGAGACATGACTCTCCCAAGGTCATTGAATAAGTCTTTGCTCAATACCATCACTGCCTTTAATCCTAACTCACAAATATTCTAAAAAGCTTTTGTTAGCTTTTTTTTTTTTTTTTTTTTTTTTTTAGTGAAGTTGATGGGTCCAGAGCAATAGATAGGAATGAAGATCTATTATTTATCCTGATATTTAGTTTTTTCACCACAGAAGCTCAAAGCCCTGAAATTATTTTTAAAAGCTTATCACCAAATTCTTAGTTTGCTGGGATTTGATGAAAAGCTTATTCAATAATAATATACTTTTCCCTTCAAATATCATAATAATTTATCTACTGAGTGATCAGTGCCCACAGTTGTAAAGACACCCACCAAAAAAATATTTCTGCAACAAATAACTTTTCAAAACTAGATATGAACCAATAGCAATACTGAACAATATTGTTGGCTTTATTTTACATTACTAGGTATTTCCCTCTAGTTTTGCATCAAATGTAATACAAGAAATAATATCGTGGTTCTAGAAGGACAAGTAACCAGATTCTGTCTTGAGGTAGATTAAAAAGCCTTTTGAAAACTTCTGGGCCATTTTCTAAGGCAGGGAAAAGAGTTATAAGCAGTTGTTATGAACTGAATAGGTTTGCAAAGTCCTGAAATGTAGGCTATATTTTAGGACTTCTTTCTCAGGGAGAATGGGGAAGACTATAGAATCCTTAAGAGATACTCTAGAGACACTGATCCTGTCTACACAGTCCAGATGTAGGGCAATATTTCTAGTCCCATTTCATGTCTTCATGACAAGATATTATGTGGTGAGTTTTTATTTTAGTTCCAGGATATTGGTGTAGACATCAGTAGCTTTTACTATATCCCTCTCTTTTTCTTGTTTATCTAATTCAGTCCTGGCACTCATTTAAGTCGGCAATAGCTTCCTAAATTTGGTCTCTGGACTGTCCCGTCCAACCTCCCATCTGACACAGCTCTGATTATGCCATTCCTCTCTACTCACATCTTTGTTGAGCAGCTGCTATATGTAAGGCACTGTCTAGGCACTGGTGGAGACGGTTGAGATTGCTCTTGTGCAGTCTTTCCAGGAGGACAGGCATTGTATAGGGCGTTACATACTTGGTGCACAAGGAGGTTGTTGTAGCCACACTGGTGAGCTAAGGGAAAGGGAGCTTTCAAAAAGAGGAAACTGCACGTGGGGAGACCCTGACACAAGGAGAGCCAAGCTGGAGTGTGGTAATCAAAGTGGGAAAGTAGCAGGGAAGAAAGATAAAGATGAACACAGGCCAAATTGTGCAGGACCTTGCAAGACATTTTAAGGAGTTGGAATTTTGCTCTATGTGTGATAGGGAACCCATTGAAGGGGAAAAATGTGCTCAGATTGACCTTTTTAAAAAGTCATCTTTATTTCCGTTTGGAGAATAGATTTCTGTGTGGAGAAGGGGAAAAGCTGAAGTGGAGAGCCAGTTAGGAGACTGTTAACACTCGTCCAGGCGAGAGACAGCATTGACTTGGAGTTGGGTAGATTCAGCTAGGATTAGAGAAATAGGAAGGTTCAAAAGAGTTTAAGGGTTTGATTCTAGACAACATTATGATTGGACATAGAAGATAAGGGAGATAAGGGAGAAAGAAAAAAATCAAGGCTGGATCCCGACTATTGGGCTTGAAGAACTGGGTAGATAGTAACAGAATTCGTCCAATATAGAGAACCATAGGGACAGAAGATAGGTTCAATATTTATGTTGTTAGCTTAATGGTGTTTGTGATGTTTCCACATGGAGACGTCTTTAGGCAGTTGCAAGGTATAAACTCATAAGTCTAAACTCAGGGAAGAGGTCTTGAGATGTAGATTTGGGTTATATAGCTTGTCATAATGACGTAGAGTAGATGAGATCATCTAGAGAAGACTGTGTAGAGTGAGACAAGAAAAGGGTTAGAAGACAGTCACAAGTGATGCCAACATTCTTCAGTGGTTTGTTTTCAACACCCTACAGCAAAAAACCCGAATATTTTATTATGGCATTCACAGGTATCCATTTTCTTGTCCTCATCTTCTAGTTTTTCAATTTCAAATTCTATTACCATTCTCCAGTTTACCTTGTGTTCTAAACACACCCAATTCTGTGCTATTATCCATGTTGTCTTTCAACCTGAATTCCCTTTCTTTTTCTCTGTTTGCTAAAATCTTTGTCCTTCAAGGCTCAAAAATAAATAAATAAATAAATAAATAAATAAATAAATAAATAAAGTCGTTCCTCCTTTCTTGATCCCATAGTTTATCTCCACTAAAACGTAGAATGAATAAATGAATAAACAAGATATAGTAAATGCATTTGACTTACTTCAATAAAAAGGAAGGAAACTAACATTTATTCAGCACCTATTTTGTGTCAAGAACATTGTTGAGCCCTTTACCTATAGACGGTATAGAGTCTTGTTTGGTCCTCACAACATGCTGTAAAAGATGCATTATTATTGCTCCCGTTTTGTATAAAAAGGAAAATGCCTATTACATTTTCACAGCATCACACTAGCTTTTTTAAAAGTTGAGTTTGTCTTATTTACATACATATCAAAACAACATTTGAGTCAAGAAATAATCCTAAAAATCACTGAAAAATTAATGTCCCATCCTTTTTTTTCCCCTCAGGCAAGATTTCATCCTATTTTATTTTAATGACAATAATTACTTTGTTCTCATTGATTCCTTCTCCATTCTGCTTACTTGACAACAGGTTCAACTTCACTCTCTACTAGATGTGTGGTAGCCTCTAGAGCTACAAAGATTAATACAAAACATTTTTTTGTCTTGAACAAAGGCATTATCTGCAGTGAAAAGTAAGATGAGCACTGTAAATAACAACATTCAGAGTAGCATCCCTGAATCAACCAACTTCTAGATAAGTAAAAATCTAGATAGAATAATGAGGTGACTTTATTTTGTGTTATTGGATTTGTTTTTCCAGTTACACAAGGGAACATATGTTGGGATGAACTGGAGGAATTATTTAGAAATAAGAACATACTTTGTAGTAATAAGGATGTAGAAAATGTTTTAGAAGTTCAGTAAAGATAAGTTGTCACTTATGCAATGCTTCTCAAACTTCAATGTGTAAAACCTCATGTGTAAACCCTTAGGGATTTTGCTAAAATGAAGATTCTGATTCTGTATGTTTGGGGTGGGGCTTGAGAATCTATTCTAACAGGCTCACTGGTTGGAATGTTACATTGGTGAAGTGAAGACCTAATGTATGTAAATTTTATGGTTGGATTCATCTTTAAGAATTACTATGTACTTTTTTTTTAGAATAAAGAATAAAATTTGGAGAGGGTCAAAGAAAACGTGAATGAATTTCTGGTTACTTGAGCATTCTGAAAGAAAACTGAAAACTCTGGGTGGCTGGTGTCCCTCCCTGGAAGTGTTTGTGGGATGGAATCAATGGGGGAGAGGTGGTGATTATGAATCCCTAGGTTCAACAGAGGACCTACCCTGGGGCCTATGGCTGTGGCACTTGGTGTAACCAATGGGGTTTTGAATCAGTAGAGAATGTACACTCAGGAACTGTGTTATTGGGTTAAAATTGAGAGCAATATGATAAGTATGAGTCAGGATGGAGAGTCAATACCTATCCTGGCAAAGAGCAGGAGAAGAAAAGGCAAGATCTGGAGGAATTTCCTGAGCTCAGAGCTGTAGGGGGTGACTTTCTTTTGTATTTTCCATGACCCAAAAATGAGGTCTGAAAATTTGAAGGTACAGTCCAGAAACTGACAGCAACTGTTTTCTCATTGTGCTTTCTGTGCCTCTGCTATGTAGAGGAAATAGAGTATTCCTGTTTTCTCCAGAAATGCTGTCCTTAGCATTAAAGACAGACCGCTTACCATACTGGGTAAGAATGGACTCAAAATGTCTGAGTTTAAATCCAGACCTTGCCATTTCCTATTCATAGGTCATTGAATAAGTTATTCATCTCTCGGAATTTGTTTCCTCATCTGCAAAATGAGGGAAATAATGATGTCAGTCCCATGGACTTGTAATGAGGATTCAAGAAAATGGTGCTTAACATAATTCTTGAAACTTTGTAAATATTAGCATTAATTATTGTCACGAATCATTGGGTGGGGTCTTAATAACGTATGATTTCTATTTGCAATTACTTATGGCCATTTAATAATCTCTGTTCATAATGCCAGGTACCACTCTAGGCATTGTGGGTATAATGACAAATATAAGAAATTCTCTAAAATTACTCTCAGTTTTGTGGTTGAAACAGAAACACACACAATAAATTTTAACATGATATAATTAGTTGTGTTCTAAGATATAAACTGAGAGTATGGCGCACTGCACTACTTTTTTTCCACAAAATTTTTGGGTTGGCTGAAAGAAGTGTATAAAGTGGGAACATGCCTCCATGAGAAAAACAACTATAAACTCAGTCTTCTTAGGACAAAAGTGGAATTGAGTAAAAGAATTCCCTCTTCTTGCTGTGCGTGAAATTGCATTCTTATTATCAAAGCGTGTTTCTTTAAGATTTAAAGTTATATGTGCACTTCTTTTAACATCAATGAGAAAGAAATCTGCCATAAGAAGCTTTAATCTTAGAGTTGAATAACTTATTTATAAATCCAAAAGCCTGAGTAGGTAATTGGATTAATGTGTGTTTGTGCGCACGTTTGTGCGCCTATCCTTGAAATCGAAACAAAAGTTGGGGATGAGCCAGATTAGTGGGTTCTGTTGATTCAGTTCACTTATTAAATGAATTCTGATTCTAATTTTAAAAAGACATTGAGGCATATTTTAGACAAAAATTTCTTACATAATAAATCATAATAATATTTCTTGTCTTTAGAAGTTTTTTCGATTCAAAGGGGAGGGGAAAGATCATGAGTAGATTAAAAAACACAGAAAAAGAGGGCGAATGTATTGAATGAACATTACTGTAATGAAATAATAATGTAAATATTATCAATGAAAAAGACTCCTCAACAATTGATGTTTATTTTCTATAGTTTCTGTCAATTTTTGTCCATACATACCAACTGCTATTTATATAGTTTTAATTATAGCACAGGATACAATTTTATCTTCTTTCCAAGTAATATTTTGAATAATTTCATATCATTTATATCAAAGTTATGAATTATCAAAGGCTTTGATTTTGTGAAAAGATCTAGCCACATCCTTAAAGAGTAAAATTGAACTGGATTTGGTATACAAGGTATGCTCAACTCATTAGCTATTTCAGTAAGCATAGCCTCCCAAAACAAACAGCAGCTTTTCTGGTATTTATCACATGTTGATTTCTACTTGTCAAGTTTTTCATTGAAATTCATATCAGTTAGAAAGAAAAGTAGTAGATGATCTACATATTAACTCCTCTGTTGTTTTCTTAGGCTGTCCTTCACTAAACAATAGAAAAAAAAACTAATGTTGCTAATTCAGGCTGTGGTTCAAATCCCATGCTCTTGGAAAAGAACTTTGGGTGTCTTTAGTTGCGCTGCATTGATGTCCTGAATCAGTTCAAAATGTTTACCTTTCATGGTCATTTTGACTTTGGGGAAGAGCCAGAAGTCACATGGTGCCAGATCCAGGGAATAAGGTGGATGAGGACTCACCGTAATGTTATTATTTGACAGAAATTGCCGTATCAGAAGTGATGTATGACACAGAGTCTTTCTGTTTTGATCACAAAATACACTGAATGCTGCTGCCAAGTGCCATCCAACGGAAAATCCTCAATATGGGAAGCGGCGTGTCGAACCTTAGCAACTGTGTGACAAGTTTCAACTTGTTCCATGTAGTCAGTTGGGTGTGAGCTACCGTTGAGAGAAGGTATGTTTTAAAGTGTGCCGTACATCATTCTCCATCATGACAATGCTCGTGTCACACATCACTTCTGGTATATGGCAATTTCTGTCAAATAAAAACATTATGGAGTGTCCTCATCTACCTTATTCACCAGATCTGGCACCATGTGACATCTGGCTCTTCCCCAACGTTAAAATGATTCAGGATACTGAGGCAGCTATGACAGCACAACTGGATACACTCATGAAAGAGGACTTCCAGAACGGCTTCAGAAAGTAGCAAGAACAATTGGATAAGTGTGTTCAAAGCGAGGGGGAGTATTTTGAAGGGGATTAATGGCAATGTGTCTTTGTAATTAATTTTTAAAATTTAAACATTCACCGTATTGTTTAATCACACCTCATAGCTATTACAATACCATTGACTATGTTCTCTATGCTGTACTTTACATCCTGTGACTATATATTTTTAAAATTATAGTTGACATGCAATATTATTTTATATTAGCCTTAAACCTGTTTTTTTTTTTAAATTTCTATCCTCAATGTCACTGCCTGGGTTTAGAACCTAATAGCTTTTTACTTAGGCTGTTGCAGTGGAGTCCTAATGGGTCTTCTGCCCTTGTTCTCACTGGCCTCAGGTCCTCCACACAGTAACCAGAGTGATGTAAAATTAGCCATGTCACTCTCCTGTTTCAAATCTTTCACTAGCCCTCATCATCTATAGGAGACGTCTAAGCTCCTTAGCATGACTCCGGACTTCATTATCTGGTCATCATCTACTTATTCTAATTCATTTCACAGTTCTTTTCCTTTGTGCTTTCCATCCATCAATTTAAAACTTGTTAATTCCTTCTAGCATAGCATGGGGCCGTCTACCTGTCTGCCTTTATAAATTATGTGGTCTCTAGATTGCTCTTCCATTCTTTCTACATATGATAAACCCATATTCATCTTTAAAGCGTATCTTAGGCATTAACTCCTCTCGGAAGCCTTGCTGACTGTTTCAGACAAAGTCAATTATTTCTTCTATTGCATGAAAGTGCTTATGTTACTGAATGTATCATTCTGAAACATGATTATATTTGTCTCTTCTGAGTACTGTGTGAGCATGAATGTTGCCCATGATTTCTGGTTCTTACACAGAGCTTGATGTATAATAGAACAGACAGTCAGTATGTATTTTCTTGGCTGAACTACTGTTGTGGAAATGATGTAATTTTATTCAGCAGTGTCCTACTAGAGATGGGGAAGGCTGACAAGCTGGATCAGGCAGCCGCCAATGAGATTGCGTCCAAAGCCAGGAGGCTTCCTCCCCCAACGCCGATCTCAGAGGGTGAGTGAAGTCAGGGGGTCGTGTATGTGGAACAAGCTTTTGGAAAGGGGCAGGCTATGTGGGAATTCAGAGAGAAGGCAGAGGTCTGAGTAATGATGTGATCCCTTTTCATTATTCCTCAAGCTTTGAAAACTCAAACTAAACTCCTGAAATCATGAGTGTGAGTGGGTATTTTAGGTGTTCACATCCAAAGGGCAGAATTTCATCTGCTCTGCAAGAAGGAAACTTACTGAGGTGTTACTCTCAGAAGAAGGGGCTGAGACAGAGGAGATACTACAGAAGTAAAGTTGGAAGTCACTAGAATTTTGGGGCTTGTGCTTGAGCTTTACATGCTTTATATCCTGTAGAAAGGACTTTAAGCCTATTAAACTGAAATCTCTGAGGGACAAAGAGGCCCGGGTCATATCTGGATTGCAATACTTTCTCATAGAGTTTATGGAAAGTTAAAATATTTCAAAATGCCCAGCATAGGGCATGACTTTTAGTACAGTAAAAGTAAGTTTTCTTCCTTCCTAGATTTTTCTTTCAGAGGAAAGAGAAAAATACTTCTCCTGTTTAACTATCTTATTATAAATCTAATTTACATACCTACATGTTTTATGGCTTAATTTCTGTTAAAATACAAGTAACCCATTTATAGGGCTATATATTAAATACCATAACAATAAAAATTATCAATTGACAATTACAAATCAAACCATTTCTTGAAAGTAAAAGTGAAGAGAAATTCTGCTGAAATGCTTGTTGACAGGTGTGGCAGACACATCTCGTACCCTTCCTCATACCCTCTTGGCCCAATTTTACCTCAGCTGTTCCTGCAGCAACCAACTTTGTGCAGGTATGACCTCCCCTCAGTTATACCATAGAGCTTCAACTTTCTGCCTCAGGGTTTCCTGATGCTGTTGCCTCGGAAGCTTGTGGAATCCAACCAGTATCTGCATAAGAACAATCTGCCCTTGCAAGGGAGTCAGCATCCCATGGGCAATGCTTGAGCAACGGGAAATGGGAGCCAGCAGATAGATGCCCCCTCTTTTGTCCCTGAGGTGTTCAACTCTGAAGCATATTCTACATGACTTCTCAGAAGGCTCCAGAAGGATTGAGGCCCAGGGGCCCACGGTAGTGACCAAGCCAGGATGAACAGTCACATTTGTTTTCTCTCTTTTTCTGTTTCACTCCCACTACTTCTTCATTCCTGTTGCTCAGAATCACATCCCAAATAACGACCTGCATATGGGCTCTGTCTCGGGCTCTGCTTTTCCAGAGGAAATCCAGGCTAAGATAATAAGCTGTGGCAGACACGTTTTAAGCACTACCTTAGATTCTCTCAAAGTGGTAGTGTATGGGCCTTGAGCCACTGGCTCATGGGATGCCAGTTGCCAACACCACCAGAGCTGCGTTTCTCCTAGGACAGGCTCCATGGCACCCACCATGGTGTGAGCCCAGTTCCAAACCACTTCTGATCCGTGAACCTCAGCTCCTTTCTCTTTCACTGGACTCAGAACAAACATGCTGCAGTGGATGGGACCTGGCTTTCCCCATTGCTGCCAAAAGGAGACAAATAACACAGACTAGCTGATCAGAAGAGTTCATTATGGAGAAACTGACCAAATGGGAAACAGTAGATGGGGAGGGGAAGCCATCAGATAAATTCTGCTCCCTTCTTCCTTCTTGTAGATGGTCCTGAGGCATAGTTTTCTACACAGCTTGCTTGGAGATGTTAGTACAGCTTAGTGACCAGCTGTGTCTCTTTGTGGCTTGTAAAGCAGTAGCTGGCATGGTAATGTATCACCTTACTGGTAATGTCTCTCTTACTGTTCAGCAATTGCATCTTTCAATAAAGCATCAACACTTTAGTCTTGTCTCAGGCTTGTTTTCTAGGGTACCTGAACTAAGACACAGGTTCCTGAGGGCTTTTTCTAGGCTTCTGACAATACAGAATAACTGTGGGGAAGTAGAAATAGACTTTGAAAAAGTTTATATAATAGGAAGTAAGCTTTGGAAAGGTCTCAAGATTACACTTCTTTCTTATAGCTCAACATGGAAGAGATTAGTTCCTTTGATGTGGGATCAGTGATAACAGATGAGAGAGGTACGTCAACCCATCCCCATGGTGCCTTGTACCTACCTTAAACAAGGCAAGAAGGATATCTGCTTATCTGTTCTTTGTTTCAGCCTTCATCTTTTATTACCAAGAATGTGAAAATACTTTGAAAATGAAAAGAAATTATTTTCTGAGTATGAAGAAAAGTATGTGTACGGCCAAGAACTTGGAAAATTCAGAAATTTGTCAAGAAGTAAACCAAAAGCCCCTGCATTCCCCCAACCCACAGAGCCAGCTAAAGTTGTGTGCAGTTCTTTCTTAATTTAAAAAAATGTATTTATAATTATGTATGTATACACAGGCTCGCATGCATAATCTATCTTCCTTCTCCTGGAACTCTCTCCCCACTCTGTACCCACTGAAAGCCTCTTCAGGCCCTAAAATAAGCTTACTCGGAACCTCTCTCATGAAGGTGTCTCTGATTTTCCCTATCAGATCTTTTTCTAAGACACATCGTATTTTGTCTTGTACTATAGGGATTTTTGTTTGTAGGTACACATTTTTCCAACTAGATTGTAATCTTCTAGACTAGAAGGCAGAGACCATATCTGATTTATCTTTGGAATCCCATATTACCTGACAAATGCTGGATTACTATTTGATAAATGAATAAATATATAATTCAGCCTATAGTTATTTTTCAGTACCTTCAGCACTGTATTATTTCTTACATGTGATTATCATTTCACTGCATGCTTTTCTCATTTATGAATGTGTTTCATTTTATCCATTTAGATTGTGAAATTTCCAAAGGCAAGAACCTTTGCTTATATTTCTCCGGTGTTCTTCATGACATTTATCACATTATTAACTACAGAACAGGTATCCAGCAGACCTTTGTTGAATTCCTTCACTGATGCAGCCTGGTTAGCAGATGCTGCATATCTGCCCCCTAACCCCCTAAACCGGCCAAAAGCAAATCAATTATAGGTTTAGGAAATGTTTGGAATCTGTACTCGTGATGTTCCACGAGAATTAAAAGCGGGCTCGTCCATGCACGTCTGAGAATGGTTGTAGCTTATTCCTGGCCATCAGTCACTCTCGTTGAGAAAATAGACCAAATTTGTTATAGACGCTCAGTAATTCAGAGAAGTCCGCTTTTGACAGAATGTAATTTCCACTGTTTAAAGTTAGAACCTTGTGGTATGAAACCAGTTTGTTGATTTTATAAGATTAAAATTCACTTATGTGAGAGAAAATACTGAACAAATTCAAAATTTGAAGAACGTAATTATCAGTTTACATTGACTTTATCCCAAATAAGATGTGGCACGGGAAGGTAAATTCTGGAGTGGGTACCAACCCTCTCCTTCTGAGAATGGAAATGCATGAGCGTTTTTTAGGACAGTCCCATGATAGTTTGGAGTTAACCCAGGTTCCAATCACAGTTTTGTCCATTTGCTTCACGGGTAACCTTAGACAAGTCACTAAATCTCTTTAAGCCACAGTTTTCTTCTTTCTGAATGGGATAACAATGCTACCTATTTAAAAAGATTATTAGAAGATTAAGAGTAAGATTAAGGAAGCCCACAGAAAAGATTCAGCAAAATGGCAACCTATCACCATTATTCAAAAAATATTATCATTACTTTTATTACTTTGTTCTCAGACTGTTAAATAAGAAAGAAATTGGCATTCATTAGTATTTAACTGTTTTTTCTTACCAAAGTCAGGATGCATTTCTTTTGCCTCCTTTTCCACTTTGATCCTGTTCATGCCTTTGCAGTAGAAAAGCAATGACAGTCACTTTTATTGGGGTTCTTTATGGCTGAGGATGCTGCTGCCCCCTTCCCTACACAAATCCTCCTTAAGTGTGGCAAATACGAATTACTGAAATGAGAAATACAGAGGGTGCCAAAAATATTTTTTCCTTAAGAAAGGAAAAACTGCATTAAAATTGTAATACTCAATATATACCGATAACAAAAGATGAATAAACTGGCAAAGTCTTAAAACTTGATTAAATAGTCCTGTATACATAGATATGAAAATTAATTTTTATTAATAATTATTAGGAATAATAACAAGAACAATGCAACACACCCCAACTCATTTTCTGTGAGAGAAAAAAAAAAGAAAGTGAGAACAAATTATATAAAAATAAACTAATTTTTAGGTCTGCATGCACTTCCATTTAGTTAATAACAGCAAAATAGACAAGATAATAAGTGCAATATTATAGAGACAAGAGAATGCATACTGACTGTGATAAGAGAAAACGCTCAATTTAATACTGGTGAATGCTGGCTTTCTCTTTTTTGACAGTCTGAGAAACTCTCTGTACTGCAATGAAGCTCATTGATTCTGTCTTCAAAGGCTTTGAAAAAAAACTGTAAAAATCTGTTGCCTTGTAGAGAAGACAATGCAGATGACTATTAGGATTTTTTTTTTTTTACTTCCTTGATTTGTGTTCTTTTAAAAAGAGGTACACGATAGTTCCTGTTTCCCACTATTTTAACAAATAATTGGCTGACCCTATTTTTCTTCTCTTTAATCTGCTTATCTCTGCAGAGCTTTCCACAATTTGATTGGAAAGATCCTTTCACCCAAGGGATTTAATTAAGGAAGGAACAATGCTCACAGCATTGCAGGAGCCCATGATTCAATGATTTGTAATACTAGAGCTTCAGTGGGAATAAGACTGCCCGGAAACCCTCACTGTAGGACTTGGGGGTCCTTGTTACCACTCCTGTGAGCAGATGTAGATAAGTCAAGCTGATGGTCAACTATTAGGCTTATACATGAAGCCCAACAGGTGGCCCCATCTCTTGATCTATTTCCCAGGAAATTAGTCACATGCCTAGAGAGATGAACACGTCACTTCTCTGAATGAGGAGATGCTTTTAATCATTTGTCTTGTGGCACCTTCAATATTCATTCCTGCACTGTCTCTCTCTAGCAGTGACAGTTTCACGGCTCAGAATGGAAGATAGGGAAGATAGGGTGAGTTCCTTTCTCATCTCTACCCCTTGCCTTTAGGTGACCTAAAGTATTTGCCAAAAATCACTATTCCTTCTCTAAATGTGTGGTGCTTAAACTTTGGTATCCAGCAGAATCTCCTGGTGAGCTGGACCCAGTGTTTCAAATGCGCTTTATCAGTTGGCTACTGAGTTTGTTTTATGCCCTCTTCTTTTGGCCTTCTCTTATATTTCCCAAATGCTCCACTTTTATTAAACTTGTGCTTCCCTGAAGGAATCACTTTTTTCCACCCTTTTGGGTCTTGTCCCTGTTGCTATTTCTCTGCCTTGATGTCCCTTTCTCTTCCTTCCTAAATACTGTGTTTCCCTGAAAATAAGACCTAGCAGGACCATCAGCTCTAATGCATCTTTTGGAGGAAAATTATATAAGACTGGGTCTTATATTATAAAATAATTTTGCTCCAAAAGATGCATTAGAGTTGATGTTCCTACAAGGTCTTATTTTCGGGGAAACACGGTAGCTAGCTTTTATCCACCCTTCCACACTCATCTTGGCTATCATCCCTTTCAGAAGTCTTCCTGGACTGGGGTAGATTCTCACCTTCATTTCTCACAGTCCCTTACTTTGAGTAAAAAAGAGGTTTATTATACAAGGAGAGGAAAATATATTGTAGTATTTGAGGTCAAAATTGAATATGTTAAGTCAGTGAATTCTTTACTGTCGTTTGGAAAAACAAAGATGATGAGGGAAAGATTATTACATGCTTACAGTTTTGTGGTCATGTGCAACAGATGAGTGAAGGGCAGCTCAACCTGACGAAGCGGAGAATCTGGTGAGGACTGAAAGCCTCTGGTGAGCCTAGAGGCTCTGGCCCCTCCTCATTTTAATGATGTTATATGGAGAAAACCCAAATGTAAACAGCTCTAATAAGAGGCTGAAAAAGCAATGATCTAGTTGGCTCTATGTAATTAAAGGAAGTAGTTTTGAAGGACCCTGTGAGGTATACAAAGGATGAGTCAAAGAGAGATGCTCATGGGTGTTAAGTAAATGCTTGAATGGAGCATGTGATCTGGGAAATTTTAGGAATACTGCAGATCTGTTGTCTTTTCTGCTGCTGATGTTATAACCAGGGTAAATAAATTAAATGTTTTTGAATTTGCATTGCCTGTTTTTCCAATGGGTGCCATGCTAGATGGGAGAAAGCCCAAGGACAGGAAAAGAATGGAGTCCACTGTCTTAATTATATTTTTTACCCCTTGTTGCCGCTGACGAGGGGTTAGTCTCTCCCAAGGAGTTAGGACAAGCAGAAGGGCTAGTCACTATTTTTGCTTTTCAAAAGTGCTTTTCATCCTCTATTATACTTGTTGATTTATTTCTTCTGTCTACTACCCTGGATATAATTCCTTCATGTATGTACGTGGCCTTAACTTGATCTTGCTCACATGCTCCAAGAACTTGCATATGGAAGGCACTTAGAAATGTACATTGCTCAATGGGTTCCTACTTCTACAGTGTTCATTAAAAGTTTTGCCATTTTGAAATATCTTGAGCAAAGTTAGGAGAACACTAGGATAATTCATAAACCTAAGCTTAGTTCCTTTGTCACTACTTCTTAAAACTTTATTTTTAACCTCTGGAGACCAACTTCTACATGTCTTTGTGATGTATGCCTTGCTATTACTCAGGGACTTCCTGATTTTAGGGAGAAAACTATTCTTAGGCTGCTGTTCAGTGCCTGAGAGAGGTCCCTCAGGTTTTTCAAAAGACGAGTGTAGGTGAATTTCCACCCTGGAGAGGAAGTGGATGGTGGTGTAATAAGCAAGCTGACAGTTCCTTCTTTGAACATATTTGACTCTGTGAGGGGTATGGGAAATCATAACAGTGAGGTGCTTCTCAAAAGACTTAGAAATAAGGGGAATAACATGTAGACCCTGGAGAGTGAGCTAATAACTTTGGATTGTAGCACAGCTGATTCAGAAGTATATGAAGTCAATTTAATAAGATTGAATGGCCCCTAGGGTACAAGCCTTGACTGAAGATTTTTGCATACGAGTATATAGGGAAAGAAGATAAAGAGAAGTGGCTGGTCACTTTGGTTAATGGAGGAAAGAAAGGTCAAAGAAATAGGGACTCTATAAATGCAAACAATCTCTAGGGTATATATATATATATATATATAATATAATATCTTGTCAACTATCATGAGCTCTTGATACCAAATGCATGTTGTTCCTGTTGTTAAAATTGATATTTTGTGCTGGGGTTTATTGTCTGGTGTTAGCCAAAGCAAAAATCATACAATGAATCTCTACTTTAGTCCCATGCTCGCCATTCAATCTTTTGTCTATAACTTGCCATTGCATGAAGTTCTGCATATTGGAAGGGAATGTGCTTATCACAATAGGATGGATATTCCAAGCTGAGAAAAAATAGCCCAACTTATTGTAAACATAATGATTGGTATTCTGTTTGTTCTTCATTTTCTTTGGTTAATGCAAGCTAGGTTCTCCTTGTGGTCCCTCTACTTTATGATATTTATCTTCCTTCACATTCTGGTTTGTATACCCTGTGCCAAGAAAGTATTTAACATGATAATTCATGAAAATGAACTAAAACATTGCTGCAAAAACAAGCACGGTTGCCATATATCTAGTCCAAATTTTTACAGTAGATCATCCTGTGTTTTGTGTACCTTCTCATGGATCTCCATATTTTTTAAAAAAAAGGATAGGCGTTAACTGTGCCTCCCAGTTTATAAAGCTCTTATGCATTTATTATTTCATCTGATCCTCACCCCAGCCCAGTAATGTAGCTGGAACTAATTTATTTTTACATAAGATTTTAAGGTGTTGTTGTTTGTTCAAGGTCATAGGTCAATATATTGGTATAAGTAGAACTTGAAAGCAAATTTCTGTATCAAAGACCAATAAAATGTCCATATGTCAAATGGCATTTCAGATTGGGGAAGGCTAAAATTTTCTTCACAATTCTTAATAAGGAATCCCATTGAATACTCTCTGTGGCCATTCTTCTAACCTTTGAAGAATCATTCCTCCATTACAGTACCCTCTGTTCCTGGCTTTATTTTGTTTATTTGGTTCACTTTCCAGTTACTTCTTTATATACTTGTGTAGCAAGAAGAAATCACTATTTGAAGTTAGATATTTTCAGAAGAGAAGATCCTGCCAGAGGAAACCTTAGGTTTTTGCTGGTCTTCTATGTTGTCAAGAGAATAGACAGACTGCTTGTTATGTTTAACACATGATCAGTTTGGGACTCACCCAACATAAGATAGATTTCACACTAAATTTAGAAATAATAGCTAGAGAGGACTCATTACATCGATAAATAGTAAGAAAAATTAGTTAGACTTTAGGGACATTTCAAGAGAGAGTAGAGAGAGAGAACTGGGAGAGAAGTATTAAGAAATTGGCTAGAGTCTTGGAGCAATTGGCAAGAAATTGGAGCACAGAAGAGGGTGAACAATATGTAGTGACAGAGGCAACAAAGACCTTTGGAAAGATTAGTCTCATAATCAATTCTAACATTTTTTTGTGGGGCTCTATTGTGATGCTTAAACATCCCCATTTTGACCTCCTGCTCTCCAAACCTTCAGTAAAGTCAGCTTTGTACACAAATGCTTTTTGTGTGGAATTTTATCTTTATAGAAATCAAGAGAAGAGTCCTGGCAAGAACATGATCCAAATGAGACTGTTTTAACAAAACTATATCACTTAGCATATATCAAAAAAATTACTACATGCTGCCGACTTCTATTATTTGAAATATAAATCTACTTAGGAAATATAATCACTACCAACAACTTAGGCTTAGGAAAGCTGCTTATCTTAAAAGAAAATAGATTTCCTTTTTCCACCTCTCATATTCTATGGACCCTAAAATACATGTATACCATTATTCCAAGTGTATGTTCCTAGAAATTGGATCAGATTTGGTCATTCTCTGGCCACCTTAACTGCTTAAACCTTTCCTTATCTTTCTCCCAGTTTGTTTACTCACTTTGATTTCCTACATCTTGTTCTCTAAACTGTTTCTTATTAATCAACAAATAGATATTGAAAGGCTATTAAATGCACTGGAGGTGATAATAAAGAAGTATAAGATTTTTGATGTAGGTCCAGAAGTTTGAGTAGAACGAGAAATAAAAAGAAAGAAGATAGGAAGGGATAGGATAGGATGTGAAATGAAGGGAATAATTGAAAGTAGTGCCTACCATAACCTAACAATAAGACCTAACAGGATGTTTGTTGAGTGAATAAATTAATACATGAACAAGTAGTCAAGTGAATGGATAGATGAATGAATGAATGGATATATGGATGAATGGATGGATGGAATAAATTGACTTGAGAAAGATGGGTTTGGAAAGATGAGTACCACAAAATTATATATTGCCTATATGGACTGGGTCCTTTTATGGAGAATATACTAACAATTTTGGCAGTGGTTCCAATCATCTTAAAACGGAACAAATGACAGATCCTGCTCATGCTCTTCCCTATTGTCTAGGTATAAACAAGTCAGAAGATACCTGGGGACTAGAGGGTGGAATAAACAGACTCTTCAGTGATGGTACCTCGCAGGAAAGGTTATAGAGATAAGCGAATGAAATTAGTTTTCAATTTGATATAAACAACTTAGGTGTTTAATTAAATCCTAAATATCACATATACTCTGATATTAGAAAAATAATGCTGAATAGAAAGAATGTTTACACAAAAGCTCTGATGACACCAAATGAGAGAAAGGGGTGAAGATAAATAAACAGCTTAGCATGGAACAAGCTTATGGTTTTGGAGCCCAAAACACAGCACAATGCCAGGCTGTGTCTTGCCTCTGCAGCACCAGCACTTTGCATTGCCATCAGTAACAGAAGATTATTCCCGAGGGTGCTCTGCAATCTGGTGGCCCAGAGAAGTATGCAGAGTTTTTTTCTTTTTCTTTTTTCTTGTTTCTAAAGATTGTTGCACCAGTTTTAAAATCAGAATTGCCTGTAACGATACCGATGCAGATTGTTGAAATATGGTTCTTTTTTATGTTGTTGTCTGACTTGGGACAACCATTGCTAATGTGAATATTGATTAAATACCATATGTTGTAATGGAAAGAGATTTTTGTGACCTTTGGCAAGTTACTGAGCCTCAGTTTTCTTACCTGTAGAATGAAGGTAAACTCATAATGTTCTTCTAAGAATTTTTTCAGGTAACCTTTGTGGAAAATTTTCTAGACTTACTGTGACCCCTTCCATGAAATTCTGTGGTCCTATACGATTATACATACATTAAATTCTACGTCTTAGAAGCTCAGCTTATTAAATAGAAGTGCCCACTCTTTCACTGTATAGATGGAGACAGCAAATCATTTGCCAGAAAATTTTCTTTGTTTTGTGAAGGATGAAGTGTTCCCTTTTACATGTGTAATTATAAAGTTAGTAGGTCCCATTTGTAATAGGTCAAAGGCTGGAGGAGGTCACAGTGCTAAGATTATGGAGTGCCCGTGAGCCAAAGTTTCAAGGCCAAGACCATCCCTTTTATGAGAACCTATCTAATGGATTTAGAGGATCTTTACTGAAGACCTTTGATAGAACAAAGTACACAATGGGGAGAGGGTGTCAGTAATGGAGACCTAATTTCAGTGCTAAGACTTTTGAGAGGTTGAGATTGGCATAGGTGTGGACAGATGTTAAACTGAAGGTAGAGATGGCTTAGAGTTTGGGACAGATGATCCTTCCTCACAGCAGATGAGGGTGTGACAACCAGGGTGTATCTGTGCTTTCCAAAGTCTTTTGGAAAATTTAGAGGTGGAGCAGACATTCAAAATAAGCAAAATGATTCTGAAAATATGGAACATAAAGCCCAGATATTTCCCTTGGATATTAAAAAGAGAGAACTTGCCAAAAAAAAAAAAAAAAAAAAAAAAGAAAAGAAAAAAAATCACGTCTGAATCTGATCAGGTCTTTTGATTTATAGGAAATATAGAAATTAATATAAATTTACAGGAAATATAGAGCCATAAAGGCATGTTATATGACAACACGAGGTTGTGATGTAAAATGCAGATAGGGAGGAACTCTACAAGATGAACTACCTGGTTTCTGTAATAGATAAATTGAAGAGAGAGTGAAAAAGAGCGATTCAAAGAGACTAAAGGAACATAGCAACCTATTGTTGACCTAATGTAATATATGATCCTTTAGGTCCTAATTTGAAGATGAACTAAAAATGGAGAGAGAGTGAGAGAGAGAGAGAAATCTAAGTAGTGATTGGATATTCAATGATATTAAGAAATTAATATTAATTTTTTCTTAGCATACTATTGCAATTTTTAAAAGGAGTCCTTATCATTTCATCCATAAATACTTGAAACTTAACATATTTAAATATTTGTGAATGAAATGATGAAAGAGAGTTCAAGTGAGATTGTGCCCCATTGGCACCACAAGCTAGTGGATTAGGTCACGCGTATGACACGGAGAGAGCACTCGAGAGAACTGTAGTTCCTTCCTCCAGATGGACCGAAGCAGATGCTCCTTGGTTCCTTTCCTCAAAACCTCATTCTTTAGCAATATCAAAGAGTTTATTTGCAATGCATGGTTTTGTGTTTCATCCAGAATTAGTTAGGGTTAGAAGGAACAAATACCGTTGTTTGCCGTTATGTAGGAGGCGGGATATATTAGTTGCTAATGACATACTTGTCATTGTGAGTATTTATTTGTACCACAGGAAGCTTTGCAGTGGCTTTTTGCATTCTTTACAGTGTTTCTGCAAAAGCATGAGATGGGCTGGTGGAATGCAGCTGGGATAATTTAAGATTTGGTAAAAGATCCATTCCTAATAGTAGTGGTTCATGGGTTCTCATTTTCTGGTGAGCCTAGCCTGGTAAAGATTGTATCAGGCCCCTATTTCAGCTCTAAAGCATAGAAGAAATGTTAAACTCTCAGTCTGTCCCAGGTAATGCACTCTAAATCAGACTTTGGCCTTTGGCCTAATGGAAAAAGCAGTCCATTTCAGATTCACTGAATTCATCCATTCATCTACTTATTTGTTGAATTCGTCCATCTATTCAACCACCCATCCATCCATATTTATTATGTATTTTCTTCTTACCTATATATCTTCTATGTAATTTCTTTGAGCATTTTATATGACAAATAGATTTTTATATGATATTTGTCACAATTATCAATCACCAATATCAACATTATGGGGGGAATCTTCATATTTCAGTGGGAAAGTTAGGTCAGGAGGAGTCAGAATAATGTTAAATATTAGCTTATTATATAGCCTCAGAAAATTATAACTTTTCTGTGCTTAAGAGTCTGCATCTATAAATTGTCAATAAAATACCTTTCTCTGAATAGAAAATACTGTCCCAGAAAAGAATCACTAGTGATTTATATTTCAAAGAGTATTTAAAGAGATGGGATATCAATATCATATGTTGAAAGAAAAGAATGCAATACTCTTTTAGCATAATCTCAAGTTTTTACTATACAAGTAAAAATTGCTGAATGCAAATACATAAACATTGTTGCATTTCTTTAATACCCAGCTTTCTATAACTAAAATATGTTCATTTATGATTGGGAAAAATATGCTAGGAAAGAAATTTGTAAAGATAAAATGAAGTAACAAGTGTGAATGCCTAAAGAGCTAATACATGATGTAATTGTTTGCAAGTGCTATTTTGTTTAGCAAGTTGCTGAAGCTCAGAGAAGGATAATCCAGTGAGTAGATAAAATAGATAAATAATGATATCCTAGTGTAGTCTTTCTAATTATATTAAATTCAGCAATCATCTGTTAAATGTTTTCTATGCACAAGACACTAGGCTAAGTGCAATAAATGCTATTTAAATGAAAAGTTAAATCAAAGGAATGAATCTGGTAGTTATTTAACCTGCATTAAACAGAGATTGATTGAGACAGATACTTTGATAAGAAAAATCCAAATATGGAATGTTAGCCCCTAACGAGATTTAGAGGACATTTAATCTAGCCCCCACAATTAACATAAAGGAAAGTGAAAGCAGAGTATGTACACGCTTCCTTAAACTCCTACAAATAATATCAGAGTTAGGACTAAAACACAGGTTTTAAAGACAGAATTGCGTTCAATGGCATTTTACAGAAATCTACATGCATTTAAGAATGAGAGGTATAATTAAAAAGAATGAATTTTTTCCCTCTAACAATAAATCCTGAGACAAGTGATGTATGGCTGGTAATGGGGCTCCCTGCTGCCATCAGAAAAACAGGTCCCTTCTGTCTTTCTGCCCCACCATCTTTAGGGACAACTCTTGTGGGTATTCTAGACTACAGAACAAAGCAGAAGAGGTAACATACTTTAGTCTGCATTTCATTGGCCAACAACGAGTCAAAATGGCCCCCTTTATACACAAGAGGGTCTGGCAAGGTGAACTGCTTGCCTTCCATCTACTGTAGTTGTGAGTCGAATCGGAACAGGGTATGGAAGTGATGTTGAGTGAGCCAACCGGAAGTATGAGCTTTTATGCTTCTGAAAGCAGATCTCTTCCTTACTCTCTTATCCCTGCTACTGAAGACTGGTTAACAAACAACAAACAAACAAACAAACAAAAAACTGTGGTCTAAAAACTATTGAGAACTGGAGAGAAGAAGGGCTTGGTCATTTTCTTCAAATACTCAAAGTTGTGCCACAGGAAAGATTGATTGAACTGTGAACCTTCAGGAGAGCTCTAGAATCAGCAAGTGGAATGATGGGAAACAGATACCAATTCAAATTAACTAGGAACTGTCTTCTCCTCAGAGGTATGCAAAGGTAGTGTGGGCCTAGTAGGTAAAGCAGTGTGTGTTCCTCACTGCTTCGAGAATTTAGGGATCGGCAAGGGGACCACTAGGGATTTACACAACTATCTGAATTTTCAGTATAAATGATTTCCTGCAGCCTTTTTCCCAGACGGCATGAGATGGTCTTCAACCATTGTACTACAGAGAGATAATTAAAAAAAAAAAAAGCATCTCAGGATGCATTTCAAATGTAGATAGCAATCATAATATATATATATATGTATGTGTGTGTATATATATATATATATATTTATTTATTTTCAGTTAAATCTCTCTGAAAATCAGGGGTCTCTCAGTCTCAGAGGACTGGAGCACAATCATAATATTTATTGAGGACTTTCTGTGTGCCAGATATTTCACTAAGCCATTTTACATGCTTTATATCACTTAAATCTGGAAACAACACTATGAGCTAGGTACTATTACTGTTTCCTGTTCACAGGTGAGGAAAATAAATCACAGAGAGGAGAAACACTAGTTACACAGCTAAGCGATGAACGTAAATCCAAAGATTTGGATGCCTAAGCTTTCTTTATAACCACTATACTCTTCACAAGTAAATGAATTTCACTTTTCACCACCCCCACTGCTCACCCCCTAGTCTCAGCCACCATCGTCTCTTGCCCGGAGTGTCTCAGTAGCCTCCTAAATCTTTCTGTCTCCAACCCTACCCCCTTCAGTCAATTCTCGATCCAGTAGCCAGAGTGATGCTAATAAAGTTTAAATCAGATTATGTCATTCCTCAACTTGAAAACCTTTGAATCACTTACTATTCTTCAGAATGAAAAACAAGGTCTTGACAGTGTCCTAAAAGGCCTATCCTATCACTTCCCCTTTACACTCTGACCTTTGCTGCAATTCCTCTCCCCCTTGATTCATTCTGTTCTGCTCACACTGGCCTCTGGGCCATGCCTCAGACGGGCCAGGCACTCCCCTCTGTGCTTTCTTTTCTAGCTGGATGCTCTTCCCTAGATGCCTGATTATATGCTTCGCTCCTTCACCCCTTCATGCCTTTGTTCTCATACCGCTGTTTCAACCAGGTCTCCCTTGACCACCCTATTTAAATTTCAATTTCTCTCCTATACTCCTAGCTCTCTGTGTGACTCTATCACGTTTTTTTTCTCCGTAGCACTTAGTGTGGTTTACTGTGTCTCCTCTGACTAGAATGTCACATCCATGATAGCAGCAAGCTTTGTTCACCACTGGATCCCCAGTTCCCCGACAAGAGAGCAGTGGGCGGGAGGAAGATAATTATTGCTGGGTTGCTGGTGCCCACCCTATGGGGTGGCCACCAGTTAGCTGTGTATCTGAAAGTCACTGCTTCTCTGAAGGCAGACCTCTAATACCGAACTCCTTTTAACTTCTAGTAACTCCCTTTTGTACCTGTGGATTCCCTTTTGTACCTGTGGATTTAGGGTACCTGTCCACACTTTTGTAATGACTCCTTGCTAAAATCATCCTAATCTGAGTATGCCATCTGTTTCCTGCTGAGGCTCTGACTAATACAGTGCTCAGTAAATTTTTTTGAATGAATGACTAAAAGACAGATTTTTAAGGGCAAAGGGGGCTTTTGCAGGTTTATACTAAATTTTACACATATCTTCACATCATGTCTAATGAATGGGACTGTAGTAATTGTAATTCCTAAAGAGGGTTCAGTGAATGTTCACATTATGCAGAATTTAGAATATTTCAGATGCATTTAATGAATTTAAATATAAAATTCTCAGCTACTTGGCATGCAAAAATAGCTTTCTCATCTTTTAATCTTCTAACCGTAGTTTACATTCATAAAGATTTAATTTCTTAATAAGCTGCACAGAGCTGAGTCTATAATAATTAATTTAAAATGAAGCAAGGAAATGCCACCTTTTCAATAGTTTTTGACACTCAGTAATTAATTGAAAGTACCTTGTTAGTGGATAAAAGACTTATAATTTGATTTAATTTAAATCAATATTTTTACATTATTTGTTAGCATGAGACTTGTGGTATGGTTTCATTTCAGTCTGGACAAGAACAAGAAAAGAAATAGAAATTAGCATTGATGAAGCTGTGCCCTTTCGTGAGATTTTAGGAGCCTGGGAAGTTCTTGCTGATTAGTGCTAATGACTGGCTTATAGAAATAATTAGAAAAGGTGGAATATAGATGTTGGCTTGTCTTTCTCTTACTGAATCTTTGTTAAGGTAGTGACCACATTAAGATGGTACTTACGTAAACTGCTAAAGTAGCTGTCCAGTTTCTTCCACTGTATCTATGCCCCCTAGAATGTTCAATTGGAACATAATACAGAGGTGGGTGGTCTCTTCCTAACTTGGAGTGCTGAGGAATGGTTGGTGAGGTGAACAAAATCTTCCTTGAAAATTTGTAGGATGGGCCAAGACTATTGGTAAGGGATAAATCTGCCCATTTGGCTAGGGTGTAATTCGGCTCAGAGTTCCACCATTGGATAAATGGATTGTCATTATATCTTGATTTCTAGTTTCCCTTATCTCTGTCTCGTCACTTAGATTTATTTGTGTGTGTGTGTGTGTTCTCACACTCACCTGCCTTTAACAATATATAGTAAAAAATACATTGAATCATTCTATCATGCCTTCGTTTGAAAGTCCAATGTTTTGCTTCTATCTGGCAACTTTAATTTCAAAAGTAGTTAGAATTTAGCTTCTCCAAAGGAATACATTTACAAATGGAATTAGTTAATATTTTAAAAGCTTATGCATTTTATTAATTGGACTGTGCTGTTTACCTATTACTAAATAACAGACAACTACAAAATCTTAGAGGCTTACAACAATCAGCATTATTTTTGTCATGTACTTGTGGGTCAGCCGATCTAGACCGGGATTGGCTGGCACCTTTGTTGATCTTGGTGGGACTCACTCATGTGTCAGTGGATGGGCTGGCTGACTGAAATGGCTTGGCTGGGTGGCTCTCCTCCCCGTGGTCTTCACGTTTGCTTGGGGCAGGCAAGTCCAGGCATGAACTTCTCCCAGAGATGGCAGAAGCACAAAATTGCAAACAGAAACCTCAAAATCTTTTAAGGCCTAGACTGGAACTGGCACGATTTTATTTTCATTCCATTCTTTCATTTGCCAAAGCAAGTCATGTATTTGAATGTGAATAACTGTAAAGTCACATGGCAGAAGATGTGGATACAGAGAGGTGGGTGTGAAGTATAGGGGCTAATGATGCGATTTACCACAAAGACCGTCTGACCCATGGTCATTTAATGTAATTAATTTTCTCACTTTCCTATTTAAACCCAATGTTAGTATTTGTTTGCAAAGTACCAGAACTGGTTTCCTCTATAAGTTTCTTTAGAATTTGATTATCCCACTGTATTCTAAAAATCTATCCACTTCATCTTGAGCAAGTTAGGGAATAGTCTTTAAGAGTATTGTTACTCCTTTTCAAAGAATACTAATCAAAAGGCTCACTGTTTTTGTTCTTGCTTTGGTAGGAACAATTCTTACAAAGTAGCAGTCCAGAATTTAGGCCTAAATCCATGAAAGGTATTTTCTTAGCTGATAGTTATGTCAGCTCTGAAAGTAACCAGAGCCACTTTCCTAGTGAAAGAGGATACAGGGTTGCATATACCAGCGCAGGTTTATATTGTCATGCAGTCTTTGCAAATAACCAAAGCTGCACATAACCAAAGCTTTGGTTATTTGTTTTATGGCAGGCAACTTTTTGACAGATATGAGGTCATACGTCTGCCTGGCGCAAAGTAAGTAGTGTGGTAAGTGGGGCAAAAAGGTAAACATGGTGACTGCAAAGGTCAGCAAGAACTAGTTTATGATAGATCTTGATTTTGCAGCAGAACCAATGTTGTACTTGCCCTAGATTGAGGAGTGGTGAGAACTGTCTGGAGGCTGGAGAGGTGGGCTTACCAGGAATCTATTTTTATGGATGGTAGACCTCTTGGGAAAAACTTTTTCTGAAAAGACAGAGCATGTGCACTAGTACAATAACAGCCCCCCAAGCATTGGCAGGGAGAAAGTGATTTTAAATAATAGGTTCAGATCATTCTGCATGGGCTGGCTTGAGTTTTAGAGGGGATAGAGGGGATGCCAACAAAACAAAGTTAAGTTTCTCCAAAATTCTTCTAAGTGATATGGAAGGCCTAGGTATGCACTCTTTTAAGATCTGTAGGGAGAAACATGTGTGCCTTTTTCCTCAAGTTTCTGTCTTGGAACATAATGGGCTTGAGGGTTGAATGAATTTGTGCTCCTTATGCCCCCTGAGGGGGTGCGAACACGTCTGGTTTCTCTTACTCCTGCTAAGGGAGGTGGAGGAGCTAATCTTATGGGGCAGAACTCTTTTCACTGGCACTTTGCTACTGGTGAGCAGTGTGCTCACATGTGCCATACCTTCTCCATTCTTGTACTTCCTGGCCTTTCTGTCTCTATGTGCTTAGCCTGGGAAGGCCCACAGCCCATATTCTAAAGAAGACCTTGTGAGTTAGACTAGACACAAAAGACATTTCTAGAATTAGGAGTAGCAGGGATGATTAGTTAGTTCAAAGTTATGATTACTTTGCTTCACTATGGTCTTAGTTTGCACTCTAACCAACTGAGCCATGTGGCTGCCCCTCTGGAAGCTCAGCTGCAGCTTGTTGTCTTCAATCTAGTTGTGGAGGGAGCAGCTCACTGGCCCATGTGGGAATCGAACCAGCAACCCTGTTGTTCAGAACTCATACTCTAACCAACTGAGCCATTCGGATGCCCTTTATTTTATCTTTGGGGTAAGGCTTCTACGCAGCAGTCCTGATCATGAATGGCTTTACTTCATCATTCTCCAAGCTCTCTTTGTTCTGTGTGTAACTGGCGGTATAAAGCAGAACTGTGTATGTAAATGATACGGAGTCAGGTGTGTATCACCTGTTATGCCTCTGCATGCATGTCTGAGCATACAGGCACTAAGATCGGGGTTGAGAATGGGAAGTACCCTACCTCCCATTTTCAACTCCTCAGCTTTGGTAGCCAATCTGTGATCTCCAACATCGTTACCCAAAAGCCCAGCATTTTGGAAATGCCCATATAAATAAACGGGTACTTCATTTCTTATTTGTTTTCTGTGTGTCGTGGCATTCTGAACTGCTAACAAGGTATATTTAGTGGGGAGTACCAAAGGTGAGGCTGTCTGTTTTAAGGACTGCAGCAGAGAACATAGAATGCCACTGCTCTGTGGAGGACACTTGGCAGTCAGCAGGGGAGGGCACCAGCCATATTGGAGATTTGACAGCTTCAGCAAAGCACAGCATGAGCACAGCATGACTTCAAACCACATTGATAAACGATGTCATCAGAGGCGGCATCAGTGAAATCTCACACTCACCAGGCTTCACAGAGATTGGAAGCTTGCTGATACTGCCACATAGAGCCAGAACTGAAGCCAGAGCAAAAGAGGAATTGGTAGTGAGAGGCCTTGCTTTTCAATACCAGTGGGGCATTTCCAGAGGGTATGCAGGAATGCTTGGGAGAGCTTTTCAGGGGATCTGGAAAGCATTCAATAATAGGTGAGGGAAGCTGAAAACTATTGTATTTCTATAAATATGGCTTTCTGTCACTCCCAGACTGGGAGGGGTTGGTGAAACACAGGTGCTAAGAAGTTTGAACAAGTGTTTGGCATACCTTTTTCTTATTCTAGTCATACCTAATCTGATAGGCAACTTAACTGCTTAAAATAAACTCTTTGATTAATTTGAGGATCTTAAAGCTTTTATTTTATTTTGTGGTTGTTGACTATGAAGTTTAACATCTGCTTTTTTTTTTTTTTTTTTTTTTTTTTTAGCATTTTGACAGCTTCTGCATTATTGATTCCTGAATCTATCAATTAAAATGATGTTGGTTTCTATGTCCTGTGTATGTGTGACAGGAGAGGATAATGTATACAGGGGAAAGTGATGAAGGGACAAATGAAGGGAAGATTTAGCAATAACATAGGGATTCCAAGTTTTAATCCATATTAGATTATAAATCCCCAAAAGACTAGTTTTTTTAGGTTAACATAGTATTTTCCATTCCTAGTATAGTATATAAATATACTAGAAACTCAACATTTCTGAAGAATAACTATTTTTTACATCTGTGTATTATTATCTATACAACCTTTAAAAGAAACAATATATAATAAGTTATGCTTGGAAGAAGGACGGACAGAAAGGAAGTAGAATGAGGTAAAGGCAAAGAAACATTGATTTGAAGACAAAAGATTTTTGAAGAGGGAGAGTGACATGAGTCTGTCACTTTAAACTCTAAAGCCACCATCAATCAATTTAGCTGCTTTTCTTGGGTTTTGCTCTTTGTTTAGCATTGCCTCTTCAAACAGTAAGGAACTGTGCATGCATTTTCTGGGAATGTTTATAGAAGAAAAGTAATTCAGAGTATAAGACAGAAAAGACTCTTGGCTGCATACGAACAATTTGTTCCAAAAAATCAGATTTCAGTTCTGTTATACTGATAATATGAAGATGTTTTTAAGATCTGCCTTACTGAGACTCTGGCCTCTTATGCAAACTCATATCCCTTTATCACGATAATAGCCTTGTCTCCTTTAAGGGCCATGGGAACTGGGGTTGGGGTGGGGAGGAGAAGTGCTAAAATGGCACCTACCCATTGTTTTTCCCATGCAGTCACCTCAGAACAGCAGAGAATTGCCAACAGGTGCTATCAGAGTCATTGTAAGAATTCTGAATATCAAAAAAACTCCACATCTTTTCAGAATGCATAGCAGCATAAGCCCTCCAAAGGGAACAGAGCTAAAGGCAGCCTGATGTACATTTTCAAGCTGAAAAGTGGTAGTGCTTTTTCTTCCTTAAATATAAACCTTTGCTATGAAATAAAATGCCACAATCCACTGTTGGATTTCACTGTTATAACTTGCTCAGTTCTTTTAAATTGCAGTTAAAACTGGAAATAGACGGTTAAAAAACAAAAAGATGAAAGTAAAAGGTTGGTGAGGAGAAGAAAGAAGTTGTGAATCTCCCAGTCATTCCTATCCAACATTGATAATGATGACAGTGCATTTCCAAGAAATGATAAGGCATATTTTGTCATCTTCATATGCTCAAAAGACAGCTTTTCAATCTTATTTTCTGTGATGTGTTTATTTCTTACAAATTCTTGCCATAGTGTTTTTTCCTTTGAGTGTATATGTGTATTATAAAATTGCTGCCGTAAACATATGTTTATCTTCTACTTGAATTATTTTATTGATGGTTTCCTGCTATTTTCTCAAATCTTTTTTTCTGGACCTATTGGATGGATTGATGCTTCAATTTCTTCTCCTTTGTCCCCTATTTTCTACTTCTTTGTCTTTTCCTCCTCTCTGTCACATACCCATGTATATCTTTGACCTTATTTTCTAATGCTTCTCATGATTTCTCTATTTCTGCTATTACGTCTTACATCCCTACACTTTTTTTTTTTAATTCCTGGACTGCTCCTTTTTTATAGCACTCTGTTCTTATTCCGTGGGTGCAATGTATTCCATTATCTCCCTGAGCATATTGCTGTGGGTTTCTCTGAGAAGTTTTCTTCTCCCAGCAGTGTTGTTGTCCTCCAATTTATTTTTGTTTTCTATTTACTCATTTTGGTCCCTATCTTTTGGGTTAGAGAATTCGCTCAGATGGCTGACAATCCTTGTTTGTCAACTTTTTTTAAGAGTCAGGGACAAAATAGCTGATTTAGAAGCTCTGAGAACATATATAGAGCTTGTTGACTATGAACTGCAATGTAGGGTGATCAGGTTGGAAGTTTGGTGGGAAGCCCATGTTAATCAATATCTTTGGTTCTTTCCCTTGAGCTGCTAAGATTCCGTAGACAAAATTCTTTAGTTTCTTGCCTGAGAGCCTGGTGGGGAAAGAAGTTGTCTCTTTTGTCACTCACCATGATTCTCTTGAGCTTCACCAATGTCACTATGTGTATCAGTAGGTAATATAAATGAAGTCATGCTGTATGTAACCTTTTGAGACTGGCTTTTATCACTCAGCATACTTTGAGTTCCACCAAAGGAATTGTATCAATATGGTTGCATGTATCAATAGTTCATTGATTTTTATTGCTGAGTAGTATTTTGTGGTATGAATGTACTACTGCATTTTGTTTAACCATTCATCCACTGAAGAACATTTGGATTATTTCTAGGTTTGAGCTAATATGAATAAAGCTGCTGTGAGCTTAAATTTATAGCTTTTTCTGTGAACATAAATTTCATTTCCTTGGGAATGTCCAGGAATATGATTGCTGGGTAATAGTTGTGCATATTTAGCTTCAAAAAGAACTGCCAAACTATTTTCCAGTGTGGTGCCATTTTACATTCCCACCAGTAATGTATGAATGATCCAGTTTCTCTATATATTTTCCAGCATTTGACATTTGTTTATTTTTAATAAGGTTATTTTATTATTATTTTATTATTTTAATAAGGTTTTTAATAAGGTTATTTTCTTATTGTTGAGTTTTGAGAGTTTTTTAAAATTATTCTGGATAAAAAATCTTTATCAGGTACATTTTGCAAATATTTCTTCCCAGTCTGACTTGTTTTTTTAGTCTCTTAACAGTATCTTTTATTGAGCAAATGTTTTTTACTTTGATGAAGTCCAGTTTATCAGTATTTTCACTTGTTGACTGTACTTTTATTGTCTTCTCTGTGAATAATTAGCTTAATCCAAAGTTACAAAGATTTTCGTTCTGTTTTCTTCCAGGAGTTTTAGAGCTTTAAGTTTTCATTTTCTTATTTTTTATATGTATGGCTTTGACCCATTTTGGGTTAGTTTTTATATATATAGTGCAAGGTACAGATCAAGGTCCTTTTACACATGTAGATATTGAATTGCTTCAGCACCATATGTTGAAAATGCTCTTCTTGTTTTGTGGAATTGCCTTGCATCTGTCAAAAATTAATTGGCCATATTTTTTGAGGGTTTATTTATATATTGTCTATTTCACTCTATTGAACTATGCATGCTTTTGCCAATGCCACAGTTTATAGTGAGACTTAAAATCAGGTAGTGTGAATCTTCCAAATTTGTGCTTAAAAAAAAAAAGTTACATACGATTCTAGTTCCTTTACCTTTCCATATACATTTAAGGACCAGCTTGTTACTATCTACCAAAAATCCTGCTAAGATTTTAAATGGGTTTATGATGAATTTATAGGCCAATTGGAGAGAATTGACATCTTTACTATATTGAGTCTTCCAATCCACAAGTAATGATTCTGTTTGGTTAGGTCTTTTACAATTTCTTTCATCAGTATTTTGTAGTTTTCAGCACACAGATTTGTACATAGTTTGAGAGATTTACACCTAAATATTTTACATTTTTGGGTGGTATTGTAAGTGTTTGTGCCAATCATCAATTTGTTTTCTATACCCCAGGTGATACTTTTCAGCTTTTAATCCTCAGAGGCTAGGACATTGTCCAGCATAGACTAAGCACTCAATACATATTTGTTGACTATTGACCTTACTGTAAGAAAATTTGGGTTCTATTCCTGGCTCTACTCTACTCACTGCGATTTATTGAGTAAGACAGAAGGCCCCCCCCACCCCAGCCTCATTTTACTCATCTGACAATAATGCGCTGGGTTTAGATGATATGTAAGCATAATCTGAGTCCTACTTTTTCTGTGAGTCTAAGACTGAACCAATTTGACATGAATTACTAAAGGATATCTTTTCTTCTTCCTATTCTGAATGAATTACCAGAGCTAAGCAGAAGAACTGGGGGGAAAATAAACTCACCAAGTTCTTCTTGACTCACTCCATTGTCCAACTGAATTGAATACTCTTAGAATTAAATGCTTGAAACTTTAAAAATGTGCATTTATTGGGATTAATGGATGTAGGTGGAAGGGGAAGAAAGTCATGGTGGTACCTGTTTATTTCCACTTTTTATTTCATAACCCCAAGGAAATAATTTAGGGTGGACTATTTCATAGTCTGGGCATTCTTCAAGATGAATGTGCCTTGCGTTAAGTTCTCTGATGATGATTGCTCCTAGGTGATCAACTTGATTATACATGGTATTCTTTAAAATTGAAAGGAATCGGGTTGGTCTTATAGAATCTTGCAAAAGAGAAAGTTGTGGCAACCAAAGCAGTTTCACTTATCTTTTCCCCTCCCCTCATCCATCAGAAATATTGCCTGTTTTATTACTCACTGGTCACTCTGTCTCAGGTTGTTACAGCAGAAGAAGAGATTTAATTGCATTGGCAATTTACTCCTAAGACTAGTTCAAAGAAGTGGTGGCCTAATTATTATGGGCTTAAACATTTTATCTTACTTAGGGAGAAGAAAATTAGTAATACTGGATTTTAAACACTTCTGTGGTCAGGTCTCGCTGACCAGTATGAAAAGTTATCTTCTTTCATTTACCCAAATTACTGCATTCTAAGTTAAAACTTGGAGTATGACTCTCACCATTTTCCAAAGTGAAGATAATTGCAATCACATTTTTTAGAAAACAGCATTTTTTAAAAAATTGTCACATTCGCCACGAAGTATTCCTTCTCGACCTCTGCAATTAGGGTTGTATATCTACCACTCAAAGGAAACTGTTCTTGCAAAAGTTATCGGTAGCTCCATTTTGGTCTTCCTTTACTCTTAGAGTTGTCTGAGTTACTTAAAGTGTTTGGCCATGATATTTCTTAGTATTTTATTCTCCCTTGGCTCACATAACTCATCTTGATGTTAGTTCTTTTACCTCTCTGGTTGCTTTTTTTCCCTTTTTCTTTGCAAGTTTTGCCAGACCTGGAGCAGCTTTGCAGTTGTGACGAGGAGGATGCAGCAGTGACCTGGAGGGACTGACAATCAGGGACCAGATGGGGGTGGTGTGGGGACAGAGTCCCATGGAGCAGTTTCCAGGCTCTCGGCCTCACGTGGGAAGGTGCTGGCTGGGGTAGTAGGTGGCCATCAGCTGTGACTAGTTGGCCATCAGCTGTAACCAGTTAGCCATTAGCCACTGATATAACTGCCGTGGCTACGCTTGTTGGTTGGTTGGCAGAGAAGCGGACGGTGGGTTGCAGATCATGTGGCTCCTGCTCCCTGTGTCTCCAACCCAGCCGCCAGTGAGAATATAGTGGTATGACTCCCCTATTTATGGTTCTGTTGGTGTTCCTTTTTGGCCTCACCATATCCTGCGCTGTGGTGCAGGGAGCGGGATCAGAGACCCTGCATGACAGTGGGCAGGGGAACATTTATGACTGATGTTGGCAGGGACAAGTGACAAATGAAGACCACCTCAAGGCCTTGGCACTATGTAGCCCTTCTGGGACTATGGGAACAAATGTAGCAGAAGTGGGAAAGATTCTGAATTGGTTAAGGTTAATTTTTCACACCTAGAAGAATGAGAGCTCAAAATAGAAATTAAATTTAATTGTAGAAATAAAGTCACTTCTTGGCAAATTTCAGTTTGTGACCTGAGATTCAGGTTTATTAATATACAGCCCCCCACTTTAAAAAAGAATTTTATTGGAGAATATTGGGGAACAGTATGTTTCTCTAGGGCCCATCAACTCCAAGTCGTTGTCCTTCAATCTAGTTGTGGAGGGCGCAGCTCACTGGCCCATGTGGGAATTGAACCAGTTATCCTGTTGTTCAGAGCTCGTGCTCTAACCAACTGAGCCAGCCTTTTTAAAATGGCTCTAACATGTCGTTTGACGCTGATAATATTACAAAGAAGACAAATCAATTATGGTTGCTGTCCATTCAGAATTAAATGACTTTCCCAATAGCCATGAAATCCAATAGTAATAAGGTAGGATTTGGATTTCAGGCCCTCTGCCCCACGACTCCATGCTCTTTCCACTAGACTACACAAACTTAGTGGTTAACCAGTTATTTAATAATTGTAGGAAAAAAAAAAATGATCCAGCATCAGTGGGACTAGTGTCAAATCAAATCCAGAAGGACAGAGGTAGTTCTCGTGAGCAATAGAAACTATATTTATATGAAATAGTCTCAAGTCAAGCCAGTTGACGTAGCTGTCAATAGAGCTGATTGCTGTGAGACATAAACAGAGTCACCCTATTTTGTCACTTTAGTGTCTCAGAATGATTGCTGCAGGCTTCAGCATAGAAGAATAGCGTTTTAGAGTTGGATTTACCCTTTTGTGCAGCCCCTTTCATTTTACAGATAAGACAACAGAGGTCCAGAAAGGTTATGATTTTTGCAATGTCACAAAGCTGGTTAGTGACCCAAACGGACCCAAGACCCAGGTTTAAGAGGGTGCATTTCCCCTGACACTATTTTGTCTTTGGGAAAACTGACATGGTAGGATTGTTTCTATTTTGGCTGAGCTATATAAGAGGCTAAAGAAGAGCAAAACATTCAAAGCGAGTCAGACTTCCTGTGTTCCATGCTTCCTGGGCTAGATGTTCTTCCCTGTGTTCTGCTGCCACTATCATTGTATTTCAGAGAGTCTATTATAGGCATTTGTTTTATTAAAATAATAACCTTTCCTTGGAAAATATGAATATTTTTAGCTTCTGAAAATACTGGGAGTACTTGTTTAGTGTGCAGTGGCTGGTAAATATAGCTTCAGTCTATTAGCTTCTGGTTTTGATAATTTTCAAGTAGTTCTTTTAAAAGACTTGAAGGTCATCCCAGCCCTATGAAGCCTCCAGGTCTTAGATCCCACTGCGGGATGGTCATCTAAATTGCTGCAGTTCCTATTTGCTTATCACCGTCTTGAATTATTTTCCTTTTTCTAGTGTGTTTCATTACTTTTTATCTCAACTTCAATTATGTTTCTCCTCACCACTGCCCCCACCCCCCCACAGATTGGATAGCAAGTGTAGTTCCAAACAAGGAAACCATGTGGTCAATTAATTAGCCTAAATTCTTGAACATCTGTCAATTCTTGCTGAGTTGGCAAATTCTTCTCCTTCCTTCCTTTCATTTTATGCTTTATCTTTTTCTCTAGTCATTTGGTTAAGTCCCAGTGATGAATAATGTGGTTTTGCTGCAAGTTAGAATGCTTTTAAATTGAAATCTGAGCCTAGAGTCTCTTTCTGTGCATACCAAAACATATTTAACCACATTTAATTTATCTTTACCTAGTAATCTATATAATTTCCCAAGACTCAGTGTCAACTATTGAAGTTTCCTTGGGGGATTCTGGCTATTATTGCTGAAGTTCAGGCACTTAGCAACTACTGCCTTAGCCTTCTAACTCGTCTTTTTAAGTTCTTATTGTATCTAAGGACTATATCTTTCCCTAACCCTCCAATGTTTTTTATGTTCTAGCCTCATGAAGGCACCTGGTGGCCCCAAGTCTGTCTCAGTACCTTCCTTTACCTAATCTGTCTACATGAAATGCCCATATCATTTCCCTTTCATTGAACATTACATGCCCATGCACATAACAAGGTTCAGCTAAAAGGTCACCTCCTTATGAAGTCTTGCTAACTCCTGGTATCTTAGATTGGGTTTCTTAGAAGCAGAGCCTGAGGCAAGGATTCAGATGCACTTGATTTATGGTGGAGATGATCTTAGAAAGAACATGCAAGAACAGCAAAGGAGAAAGAACAGCAAAGGAGAAGCAGAACAGCAAAGGAGAAAGAACAAGATTGTTGTCTTAGGAAAAGTCTTGCTTTAGTCTGATACATTGGTGGTGGGGTGGGTGCCTCTAGAGCGTCCACCACACCACAATATTTTCCCTCCATAAGACAAGAGGCCCAGTCTTTTGTATCCCCCCATTTTGATTAGTCTTTGACTATTGGCTGTCTTGGGGGTGGGTGAACATTTCTAACCATGTGTCTCCCATCAAAAGAGGACAATTTTCTTGAGAAAGGAGCATTTATGAGCTCTTAGCAGCCAACACACTACTGAGGATCCAGTAAATATGATAGGGAGGGGCCCCAACTGCATTTAAGACATCTACTGAATTAGAATTTTTTTAACCCCTTTCCTGTGCTTGTACCTTATATGATTGTTGTTTGTGTATCTCAGAGGTCAACTATTCCATGCTTCCAGAATCTTGGGAAAATCAGAAATATGCAAAGGCACGCAAAGTAGTTTACTCTGATGTTAATATAGCACCCAATGTTTCAACTGTAAATTTGTAGCTCACATTTTTAAAAAATGTGTTTGATTGTTTCAGTTTGTAATGTGAATATCTTTAAAAGTGGAAGACGAAAGCAGAAGAGTCACATTCAGAGTTAGACAGAGGAAGACTTAACTGGCCATTGCTGGCTTTGAAGATGGAAGAGTGGCTGGAAAAGGCAAGAAAATAATCCCATCCTAAATCCTCCAAAAGAAATGCAGCCCTACTGACACCTTGATTTTAACCCAGAGAAACCCACTTTTGCACTTCTGGCTACCAGAATTGTAAAATAATAAGTGTTGTTTTAAGCCAACCAAGTTTGTAGTAAATTGTTACAACAACCATAACACATTAATATACAAAGTGTTTTCCAATTTTTTATGACCACAGAACACCTTCTGGATCTTGTGTCCTTTGGAGGGACAAAATCTTCTGGATCTTGTGTCCTGGAGGGGGACAAAAATTGGGGGGAATGCTGGTCTTAGCCCGTTTTCTTTCTTTAGATTAACACTATCCAGCAGAACTTTCTGCAGTCATGGAAGTGTTTTATATCTGTGCTGTCCAATATGGTAACCATTAGCCACAAGTAACTACTGAGCACTTGAATTGTGACTGATGCAACTGAGCAACTGAAATTTAAATTTTATTTTAATTAATTTCAATTTAAATAGCCACCCGTGATGAGTGGCTACCACATTGGACAACACAGATTTAGATCAAAGTTTTCAAAATCAGTTGTTTACAGGGGCCAGGCAGAACACATAAATATGAGAAGCAGATTGAGCAGAAACAAGATAGCAGTGGAAGGAGGATGATGAATAGCACCGATCCTTGGGCCTCAGCGTTTCAAAGATTGATAAGCAGTAGTGGAGAATGGGAGGAAGGGCGTTCTTCAGGGGGTACGCCTTTGCTACAAGGGGCAGAGCTACTCCGTTCCAGGTAGTTATTACACGAGAACAAAGATTTAGTATTATCAGAGCTAATTTTTCAGGAGAAACTGGAAATTTGGGTTTTTATCCTAATTACTCTAATTTTTCAGTTTCAGATAAAAGCAAGCGTAGTTGTGGGACACATTAGCCTAGTTTAGAAGCCCTGAACATTGATATTGCACACATGAAGAATGTAGATATTTATTCAGATGATTTTGGGGCAGATAATAGTCTTTTGTTCTAAGAAAGTCAGCACAGCGTGACCGTGTTCCAATAGATAGAAGTAAATTGCCTTGAAGAAATAAAGTTTTTTGTTTGTATTTCATGTTGCTGTATGAGCTAGAGGCAACTTTCTTTAAGGAAAGTTATGGCTTCCAAGGAGAATATCTAGGAAGGCCACAAATCAGATAAATTTAGCTTAAAAGCTAGGCTTTAATAGTATAAATGAACCCACTGTTTGTAAAGTACTGAACATTTTTTTTTTCTTTTTCTTACACACTTGTTAAAAGATCTGTATCTTTCCCTAAAGGGTGCCAGGTCACTTATTCCTACTATGGTCTTCTCAGAGAGCATGCTGTTTTGCGTATCACCGCTCTTCATTGCAATGGCTTATTTGATTTGTCATTAGAGCCCAGTGCCTGCTAACACAGAAACTTCACAAAGAATCTGCTCAATAAATTCCTGTGGAAGGAATGTTCTTTGTATCATATTTGCCTCTTGCCCACTACAGGTGTCCTTTTCCTTTCTAGCTCTGTTTTTTTTTTTTTTCCTCGATACCTGTCTGTCTTTGTCATTCTGTCTACTTCTTTCTCGCTCTTTCTTTTTGCCTTTCTTGCTATCTGTCCTCCTCACTTCTTCTCTTACAGCATCTCTTTATCACCTTCTGAATTGCTTCCATCTCCCTCTCTTTTACTTCTTTTTCTTTTCTCTCTCTTACTTCTTACTCTGCTCATTATTTCTAGCTCTGTCTGTCTTTGATTGTCCTCCCCGGCCTTCTATAGGGCTTTCGAATCCTCAAAATTGACACCACAAAAGGTGTGACACATCCACCTTAATTTTCTGATTGTTTCTTTATCATGCATTTTCATGCTTTTCCCTTTTTTGACGGTGTAGATCCAGGTTGCACAATGAGTGGCAGGTCCTTCCAAATATGAAAATTTTTCTCAAAAGCATCAGGGTGAGGCCACTTAAACAGTCATTGACCTTCAGTAGCAGGAGCTCCCAGTAGCAGCTTTCCTCTCCTTGCTCTCTTTTTTATCTTAGAAAATAAGCCGGTAGCATCAAATGAAATTTCCTGCTTCAATTAAGAGTGAAACAACTGCTTATTTTAGTTTCCATGGAGTCCACTCTTCTTGGGTCAGAAGAAGTGGAGAGCCTAGCATTCAGGGTGATGCACCTGGCTCTGACATCACACCAACAGACCTGGGAAGATTGTCGGGCTGAAGAGGCCTAAATGAAGAAAGGAAACTGGCTGTACCTTGCTTGCTTTCAGCCTTACATTCAGTACTCAGCTGTGAAGAAGCAGAGCTGCCATCCTGCTTGAGGCTTTAAGTTATTTTAGACTGGGTCACACAGGCCAGTCACAGGCGTGCACGTGAAAGGCTTACTGTTTCTCTTTGGGCTGTTTCAGAAACAGGTTTCTTTTAGAAGCAAATTTTCTTCATTTTCCTTTAAGCACTCATCATTCTGGCAACGAATTTGTACTTGCTGGACAGATGCATGGGTGGTGATGGCATCAATAATTAGAAGTTCCCTGAGTCCCCTTTCTTTGGTGAAGTAGGTGGAAATCAGTTAGTCATAGCAACTGAACTCCAAAGAAAGTTTGTTTCCAGGAGGTGTGACAGCGAGTTCTTTTGCTTTTCCAGAAATTACAAAAAGAACCAGTTTAGGGGGACGTTTATTTAAATTGTGATTAAGTTTGGTAACAGCGTCTTTCTTTGGCCACTTCTTCAAGTTGGCCTCGATGATTTCCTTACACCCAGCCACAAGGACTTTTTTCCTCGATTAAGTAACACTTTTGCCTTTACTTATATTTGATTGAGCAAAACTGGGGATTGGGGAGGTGACACCTATGCTCTCCCTCACACTTTCTGCCTTGACCCCCCTGAACTTTTTTATTCCCTTGAATTCCCCACATTTCTTCCCGCCACTACTGTTTATTTTTCATAGAATGCTTTTTCTTATCCTCTTCAATGACTTCAGTTCTGTTCCTCCCTCAGTTCTCCTCAGGTGTCACTCCCTCAGAGAAACCCTCACTAACTTTCTGACTTTTATAGCATTGTAATAGTCTTCCAAATACAGGATTTCACGTGATATAAACCTCTCTTTCATATATCTGTCCTGCTTGTGATTTAATGTTTCTTTCTGTGATTATTTGATTGATGTCTGTCTCCCTGACTAAACTATATGCTCCACAGATACAGAGGTCGGTTTTGATTATTTTACATCTGCAATGTTTGGCACTAAGCTTAGCACCTGGTGAGCACTCAATAAGTATTTGCTGAGTGAATGATTGGATGAATGAAACACAGGACTATAGCCCTGCAATGTCATTACAATGAATCAATTTAGCCACAATCCTTGTATTATTATTTAGTAACTGCAGGGAACAATTTAGCAAGTAGGTACAGGCCATTAGAGCCCAGAAAGAGAGACATCCTTGAGACAGGGATACTCCAAGGGCCATTAGAGATGATTCTGAGAAAAGGAAAAGGGAAAACAACAGGGTTAAAGGAAGAAAGATAGTGACTCTGGTGAGACAATTAAATATTACATTTTACTGATTATAAAATTACACATGCTTTGGCAGAAAATATGGATAGAACAGAAACTTTTAATAAAAATACTACTTAAGACCCCCACTATTAATATTTTGGTATATTTTTTCTTGGAGTCTTCTATTTCAATACTTCAAAAAATATTGGCTCTCCCTTTTCTTAAAAATGAATTTAATCTTTAGTGGGTGTCTGCTTTATTCTTGGAATCCTCAGTGACAAGCATTTGGCAAGTACTTAATGAATGAATGAATGGATGGATGGATGCATAAAGGAATGGAGTCATGAATAAATGAACAGGCATGTGAATTAAATTCATCATAGGGAAAACCATATTTTCAAATTCAGTGCTCAATTAGCTCAGAGACCCTAATGCAAAAAAAAAAAAAAAAAAAAAGAGAATAAATTATGAAGGTGGGTTATGGGTGGAGTAATCTAAATTCCAAGAAATAGCAGTGCTTATTTTACTCTGAAAATGACACCCATCAATCTGAAATGCAGAATTCATGCTTTGGGGGCGGGGGGGGGGAACAATAGAGTGATTTTCAAATGAGTGCAAATGGCATCTGTGTTATCTTCATACATCTCAGACTGTGGAATTACAAATGACATATGTCAGCAAATATGGCTATGATTAGGGAGTTTCCCCATTCTGTGCTATTACTGTTCATTTTACATTATAAAATGACATTATTACACATAATATAAAGGACACTTGAGTTAAGCTGGGCGTCTCAGATTCTGCCCCCCCAGCTCCATTTAGATATAATTGTACAACACAATGATTTGAGATATGTATACGCGTATATTGTAAAATGATTACCGCAAGAAGTTTAGTTGATAGATTACCTCACATATTTATATATTTTTGTGTGTCTGGTAAGAACTTTTAAGATTTGCTTTCTTAGCACTTTCAAATCTACAATACAGTATTGGTAACTATTGTCACTATGCTATATATTACATCCCTAGAACTTATTCATCTCAGAACTGGAAATTTGTACCCTTTGACTACCTTCACCCATTTCTACTCAATTCTCCTCACCTCCCCCAACCCTGGCAACCACCAATCTACTCTCTGTTTCTCTGAGTTTGTTCTTTTATAGCCCACATATAAGTGAGATTATACAGTATTTATCTCCTCTTTCTGACTTATTTTGCTCAGAATGTGCCATCAAGCTTCATCCATGCTATTGCAAGTGGCAGGATTTCGTCCTTTTTTTAATGGATGAATACTATTTTACTGTATACATATAGCACATCGTTTTTAAAAATCTACTCATCCACTGATGGACACTTAGGTTGTTTCCACGTCTTGGCGATTGAGAATAACGCTGCAATGAACATGGGAGTGCAGATATCGCTTAGAGATTTTATTTCCTTCTGATATATACTTAGAAGTGGAATTGCTGGATCATATGGTAGTTCTATTTTTAATTTTTTTGAGAAACCTCCATACTGTTTTCTATAATGTTGTAGCAACTTACATTTCTACCCACAATACACAAGTATTTTCTTTGTACAAATCCTCACTAGCATATCTTGTCTTTTTGACAGGAACCATTCTAAAAGATGTGAGGTGATACCTCGTTATGGTTTTCATTTGTATTTCCCCTGATGATTAATGATGTTGAGCACCATTTCATGTACTTGTTGACCATTTCAATATCTTCTTTGGAATAATCTTTTCAGGTCCTTTGCCCATTTATAAAATTAATTTTTTTCTATTGAGTTCTATAGTTCCTTATATAATATAGATATTAACCCTTTTTCAGATCTGTGCTGTGTAAATATTTTCTCCCATTCCATAGGTTGCCTTTTCATTCTATTGACCATTTATTTTGCCATGTACAGCTTTTTAGCGTGATGTAGTCCCACTTGTATATGTTTGCTTTAGTTTCTTGTGCTTTTGGAATCATATCCAAAAAACCATTGCGAAGACCAATGTCAAGGAGCTTTTCTTCTATGTTTTTACGAAAATTTATAGTTTCAGGTCTTACATTTAAATCATTAATCAATTTTAGTTATTTTTTTGTGAGTGGCATAAGATAGGGCTACATTTCATTCTCTCACAAGTGACTATCCGGTTTTCCCAACACCATTTATTGAATAGATTATTTTTTTCTCCTTTGTGTATTCTTGGCTCCTTTGTCAAATATTAGTTGACCATATGCATGCATATATTTATATTTTTTTGGTCTATGTGTCTCTTTTTTATGACAAACCATACTCTTTTGATTATTACAGCTTTGTAATATGGTTTGACATCAGAAAGTGTGATGCATCCAGCGTTGTTCTTTGTTAGGGCTGCTTTGACTATTTGAGGTCATTTTTTATTCCATATCAATTTAATTTTTTTTTAAATTTGTGTGAAAAATGATATTGGAATCTTGATAGAAATTGTATGGATGGCTTTGCGTAATAGGGACATTCTAGCAATATGAACTCTTCTGATCCATGAACATGGGATATATTTCCATTTGGGTGTTCTTCATTTTTTAAAAAAAATCAATGTCTTAGAATTCTCAATGTATAGATCTTTCACCACCTGGGCATTCCTAGGTATTTTGTTGTTTTTGATCCTACTGTAATGAGATTATTTTTAAGGTAATTTGTTGTTAGTGTTTAGAAACACAACTGATTTTTGTATGTTGATTTTGTACCCTGAAACTTCACTGAATTCATTTATTAGTTCTAACAGTTATTTAGTGTAGTCTTTAGGGTATTCTATATTTAATATCATGTTGTCTGTGAACAAAGACAATTTTACTTCTTTCTTTTTAATTAGAATGACTTTTATTACTTTTTTTTGCCTGATTACTCTGGGTGGGAGTTTCAGTCTTATGTTGGGTGGGAATGGTAAAAGTGGGCATCCTTGTCTTGTTCCTGATCTCAGAGAAAAAGCTTTCAACTGTTCATGATTGAGAATGATGTCAGGTATGGGCTTGTCATATATGGCTTTTATTATGTTGAGGTATATTCCTTCTATATTCAATTTATGTTGAGAGGTGTTTTATAATCATGAATGGATGTTGGAATTTTGTCAAGTGCTTTTGCTGCATCTATTGAGATAATCATACAATTTTTATCTTTAATTCTATTAATGTGATGTATCACAATTACTGATTTGCATATGTTGATCCAAACTTGCATTCCAGAAATAAATCCCACTTGCTCATGTTATATGATCCTTTTAATGTGCCGCTGAATCTGGTTTGCTAGTATTTTGTTGAGAATTTTTGCATCTATGTTCACCAGGGATATTGGCCTGTAGTTTTCTTTTCATGCAGTGTCCTTATCTCTTTGATAGCAGGGAAATATTGGCCTCTTAAATTGAGTTTGGGAGTGTTTCCTCCTCTTCAAATTTTTGGAAGAGTTTGAGAAGCATTGTCATAATTCCCTCTTTAAGTGTTTGGTAGAATTCACCAGTAAAACCTTTTGGTCCTAAGGTTCTCTTTTTGGGAGGTTTTTTGATTACCCATTAAATCTCCTTACTTACTCTTTGTCTGCTCAGATTTTCTATTTCAATTCTAATTTCTGCTTTAGTCCTGGTACATTGTATGTTTCTAGGAATTTATCCATTTATTCTATGTTCAGTTTGTTGACAGATAGTGGTCTCTTACTAACTTTTGTATTTCTGCGATATCAGTTATGATGTCTCCTCTGTCATTTATAATTTATTAATTTGGATTCTATCTCTTTTCCTCTTTGTCAGCTTAGATAAGATTTTGTCAATTTTGCTTATCTTCTCAAAGAACCAACTCTTAGTTTTGTTAATCTTTTTTATTATTTTCCTATTCTCTACTTTATTTTTGATCTAATCTTTACTTCCTTTTTTTCTGCTAACTTTGGGCTTAGCTTGTTCTTATTTTTCTTGTTCCTTGAAGTATAATGTTAAGTTGTATATTTAAGATCATTCTTTTACCTTGATGTATGCGTTTATCACTATAAACTTCTTTCTTAGTGTTGCTTTTGTTACACGTCATAAATTTTGGTGTGCTGTGTTTTTATTTATGTTTGTCAAGATATTTAAAAAAATATTTCTACTGATTCCTTCTTTGATCTATTGGTTGTTCAGGAATGTGTTGTTTAATTTCTTTAAATCTATGCATTTGTGAATTTTATAGCTCTCGTTATTTTTTTGATATTATTATTTTTTATTAGTTTCAGGTGTACAAAACAATGTAATATTTAGACATTTATACTCCTCACAAAGTGATAGCCGCTCTCGCCCAATCTACTACCCCTCTGACATCATATATAACTATTACAATTCCACTGACTCTATTCTCTGTGCAGTACTCTTTTCCTGTTATTAATTTCTAGTTTTATACTATTGTGATCAGAAAAGATTGTTATATAATTTTAATCTTCACGAATATGTTGAGATTTGTTTTGCGGCCTTACATATGTTCTATCTTAGCAAATGTTCCATGTGTGCTTGAGAAAATAGTTATTTTTAATAAAATATGTTAACTATGCCAATGTGTGCTTTAAATATTTATTTAAATATTTCAATTATTTCTCAGTTTTAATTTCTAATACTGCAAATATTGATAGATGTAACCCACATACATAAAAAATTTTGGATTTCTTCAATAATTATAAGTGTACAGAGGTTAAGAATATGCTGGGGCTGCAAAATGACAGTTCCATCAATACCTCTTTTTGTAACTGACTCTATTTTCCCTGACACAACCTTTTCTTGGCTTTGTTTCTGTTCTTAGTATAAGATGCTACAGTTGAGATCTTGATCACAGTTAAAGCTTCACCAAGTTTTCTCCAAATGCATGAACTTCACTGTCCTGACTAAATCCCCATTGGGAAATTACAGCTTCTGCAACTGAAATTTCTTTCAGCCTCCCTTGGATGTGAAATAGTGGCTTCAGTGGCTGTTTTCCATGTGGTGGGAAATGATCCCTACAAGAGAACTCTGCTGGGAGCCATTACCAACCTGGAAATGGAAAACAAAGCCAAAAATAGGGTTCAAAAGTGCGCTACTGAGAAAAAAAATTACATGAAAATTCAACCTTGAATTATTAAGGGATGACTGTTTTTAGAAAGACCCAAATTTAAATGAATGCACACTGATTTCCATTAATACATTGTTTTCTTTGGGCAGGTAAATGTTTGCTTATGCTCAACCATTAGGTAGAGAATCTTAAATCTAATTAGTAGCAGTCACGGTTAGTTAATGAGCCATTAGAAATGGTTTTAAGCTTCTAAAATTATGATGAAAGTCAAGGGGGATATTACTTGATTTAAAATAATTAGATTGACAAGAACTTTCTTTGGAAATCTCTTTACTGAGCAAAGTGATCTACATGTAAGGGTAAAGTGCAAACTCTACACGATGTCTAACCACTGAAACAATTTTAAAATGTGGATGCTCAAAATGGTTTTTCTGGCCGTTGAAATGATTTCTCACACATTAGAAATTTCATTGAACTACAAATTATGGAGGGAATGTGATGTCTTTTTCTTGAGAAATTAAATACTCACAAATATTATTAGTGTGAA
Organism: Rhinolophus sinicus; assembly: GCF_036562045.2. Classification (NCBI taxonomy): domain Eukaryota; kingdom Metazoa; phylum Chordata; class Mammalia; order Chiroptera; family Rhinolophidae; genus Rhinolophus; species Rhinolophus sinicus. The sequence continues at coordinate 27,252,330 of NC_133759.1, forward strand.
TGACTGACTGGCTGAAAGTCATAGTAGTGAACCAGTGTGGCAAAGTTCTACACTTATGGTTAACATAACATCAAATTTATTTTTAATTACATGAGGTACTGCATACTGAGACTTCCTTATAAGTTACAAGCCCCCAACTTTCAGATATTGTATAGCTACAAAATAATAACAATAGGTAGCATTGAGTGCATTTTACAGACACTGTTTTGTTTAATTCTCTCAACCTTACGAAGTTTGTGCTATTATTATATCCTTTTTATATCCTTTTTAGAGATAAAGAAGCAGATTATTAAAGGCCCCGGAGCACAAAGCCAATAAATTACAAAGTCATGATTGAACTCAAGCAGTCTAACTAGAGTCAATACTTTAATCTTGTTTGAGTAAATGTGTAGGTGTCAGAATATGAGCAGGGATCTAATATGACCCATGTTTACTGAGTGTCTTGAAACTCTCTCTCGCTTTCTTTTTCCTTCCTTTACTACAATTGAAATCTTACCCATCTTCTGATTTCAAATGTCATAGCTTCAGTTTTTAATGTTGTCTCTTTCTTCCTGTGTTTCCACAGTTGATTGTTTATATCTTTGTAATGGAAAATATAACCTAGATGTGGATTTACTTCATGTGCCTCTGTTTTCCCTGTAAGCTAACCTTAAGGATTTCTTTGTCTTCACCTTTCTGCTATTAGCCTCACTTACCACCAGAACATAGAAATGATAAAGTAACAATTTTTAGTGAAGATTTCATGGTATCAATGTCTGCTTTCTGCTCTGTAAAACAAACTTCACTGAGGCATGGGAGCAATCCTAGAATGAAAAAAGAAAATCCACTCATTATATTTTAATATATTATCCAGCCATACTGCATAGAGTAAATGCTCAACAGCTGCTCACTGATTGGCAGAAATTTAATGGAATTAAATTGACCCTACAGATGTTTCTTTTAAAAAATCTGAGTTATTGTTTTAAAAATTACTTTAAGTAATGGTTATTATTTTTACATTTAATTATGAAAAATGTATAAATATATCCTCATTATAAAAATGTAAGAAAAAGACCAACAACTCCCTTTCACCATATCTTCATTTATCCTTATACTTATTGTTACTTATATATATATATTTTTTGCCTTATTATATTGGGCAGAGTCTCAGCTACCATTTTAAATAGTGCCAGTGATATCTGATATCCAGTTATGGATGCCAACTTAATGGGAATAGTTCTAAAATTTTATCATTCAGTAAAATGCTTGAAGTTTTAATTTGATCACATTTGCTAAATGTTACAATAATTAAGTGTTGTATTTTAGTAAATGCCTTTTCCGTATGTATTGAGGTGATTAGTGTTTATTTTTTGTTAATATTTTAATGCAGTGAATTATAATAGATATATTTTATAATTTTATTTCTCCACATTTCTGTGTGAAATACTACCTTGTCACAGTGAATTATTCTATTATATAATTCTAATTTAGTTGTAAAATTAAAGGGTTAGGATTTTTCATCTATTTTCATAAAGTGGGAATGAACTATATGTCTTTTCCTCTGTTTCCCTCATTTTGTTTGTGTATAATGGATAGTCTATATATCTGGTGTTAGTATTTCCTGCTGTGATGGTTATTTTTAAATTTTTAAATTTCTTAATGTATTTTAATAAATTTTTGCTCTGTATGTTCTTAAACTGTATTACCATGTGCTTATAGGTTCATAGTTCTTAATGAATTCTTATTTTTAGATATATGAAATTTCTACCTTTGCTCCTTTTGATGTTTTTTTGTACTTAAATTGTTTTATCTAATATTAATATTGTCATACCTACTTCCCTTTTGTTGTAATTTCTTGGTATATTTTTCTATATATATATGTGGAACCTTCTCTCTCTCTCTCTGTCTTCTGCTTGAGATTTGTTTCTTCTCAATAGCATACAACTATCCACTGCCATTACCACCAATCTCAGTCCATGTTCTTTCAGCAGGACTATGTTGTCTTCTTTAAATTGAGAAAAAACCGAGGTGTCTGAGCTCATTAAAATGCCTTCCCTATAGCATTTCCTTCCATGAAGTGTTAATGGTGATAATCACTTTATCAATGACATGGTTTCTGAGTCAGTCACAAGGTATTTTTATTATCCTCCAGGTTACCCAGATGACCTCATTGTTGTCTAGGGTCACCCTAGCCATGTCAGTCATGGCCATGTGGAAGAAAAATGAACACTTTGTCCTGCCACTATTATGAATAAACATATACATGATGTCCCAGAATGAGATAAACAAAAAAATTATAAGGTCACCCTGTCTAGCTCAGGCCCCTAAAATAAATGAGACTTGGAATATTTAAGTTACTCACAGTCTAGCAAAGTAACCATAACCCTGACTTTTGCAAAGTTGATTTCTAAAGATAAGTCATATTTTTTGTGAATATGACAATTATGTGGGAAAGTTGTTTGCTCCTATGACTAGATTAATGCAGCTATGTCATCTTGGTATTTTCACAGTTTTTTTCCCCTTTAAATTTATGTTGTATCTCTTATTTGATGAGCTAATCTTTCTGAAGTCTAACTTTTGCTAACTTTTTCATAAGTAAATCTCTTTTCTGAATGCTTTGATGTTTAAATGTTCCTCTCACCTGAACATGTTTTTGTGTTTCCTGGTATGGCAATATCCCTGATAGTTATTGGGAGGAGTTAAAAAAAATCAGTTTTCAGTGTTCAAATCACATAAAGTTATATTTAATATCAAATTTCTTCCTTACTCCCTACTGTTTTGTATCCATGTGGTTTTTGAGTGAAGAAGCTTAAAAGATGTTTTGGGCAACTATGTTGATGTAAATTAAGTTACAGCTGAGTTTGCTAAAAAGGAGGAAAAGTGATAACTCTTCAAAATACATTTTTCCCCATTTTATAGAAAACATAAGTGAAAGGAAGAGAAAAGAACGTAGAAACGATCTGGATTACTTTATTCTCCTTATCTGGGTTTGGACACTTAGAGTAGCTTAGAGACTGATTAGTAACTAGGCATACTGTCCCTCATGAGTCAAGGCTTGATTTCTATCCTATATTTAGGAATGGAACACATTTGTTTTTCATTTAGTATGTTTTGCTTCCTCACTCTTTTTGGCTTAGTTTGCTGCCTACATAGCAACGGGTGTTTGAGTGATAATAGCATCTATAGTAATTCTAGGAAAATGTGCAAATTGGCTGGAGAGCAGTAGGAGCTATCACATCTCTCCCCCTGCCCTCCTACCGCACCCCCCCCCCCCCGAGTAATTTTGTTTAATCAAGTTGCAGCACCAAAGCTGTTAGGTATTTAGGGAATGGCATGTTGTTTGGCATAAGTGTGTGGGTGTTTTCATCACAACAAAGAGGTATTCATCAAGGTTTTGAAGTTTAGGAGGGGTATTCCCACAGTCTGGAAGTGCCCACTATCAAGGATGACCCCCATTACAGCAAGACTGAGGAAAGAAATTCACAAAATTTGAGCTATGAGATATGAAACTAGTGTCTATTAATATATATATAATCATTTAGGAATGTACTCTGCTGAAAGCAGAAGAAAATCCCTCAAACAATGGCTTAAACAAATAGGGCCTGTTTCCCACCCCCCCAAACAAAGTCTGGAAATCATGCAGTAGGACTCAGATGCCATTGGGGATTCATGTTTCTTCCATCTTCCCACTCAACCCTCCTTAGTGTGTGGGTTCCCTCCCATGATCTCTGGATAATTTCTGCACTTCCAAGCATCAAGTCCATATCCTAGCCTGAAAGAAAATGGGAGCAGGAGAGAAGAAGTGGCAGCATCTATAGCAGGAAAGAGAAGAATATCAAGAAATTTGACCACATTCCCAATTATGTCTCATTGGTTAGAACTGGTTCACAGGATCACCCATAGTTGTAAGAATGGCTGCGAAACAAAATTTTTAGTTAGGCAAATTGACACCTGCCAAAATCAAAGTTCTGGTTAGTAAGGGAGAAGGGAAGAATGGATATTTAGTAGATAATTAGAAAGCCTTGCAAAATCCCTTTTTAGAGAATAACCTTTCCCTCTCATCTGTATATTATATGCATGTATGTATATACATATGTGTATATATAAAATTGTGTGTGTGTGTGTATTGCATGAGCATGTTTAAGAGTATGGACTTTGGTATCTGACAGAACTGAATTTTAATTCTTTTCTACTACATATTAGCTGTATAACATCAGAGAAGTTATTTTACCTCTCTACATCTCATATTCCTGAGATTATAATAGTACTTATTTCATGGAGTTTTTCTGAGAATAAGAAAGATAATGTATGTAAGGCACTTGGCACAGCACTTGGAGCATAGTAAGCATTCAAAGCATTTATTATTGTTTTTATTATCTTACAGTATTATCTTACTGAACTGATAGGCAGTTGAGAAGCTAGGTAGGAGCCAGGATAAGAACCTGCCACATCTCCTATGAATGTTAGCCAGAGGTGCATAATTCAGCTGCAGGAATGTGAAAATGTAGCAGGTCCCTATCCAAGGGAGAGAAAAAAAATCCCATGAATGTTCCTCCTCCCTGTTGACAACTATAAAGTAGGCCCATTGCAAATAATAGCAAATACAGGGAGGGCACCTGTAGGAAATGTGTGGTGAGACAGGTTGCATGGCTCAAGAGACACTTTCTTAACTGTAGGAAAATCCACCCAATCCAAGTGGAGAGGAACTAGTCTAGTCTAGGGCTCATCCTGCAACCCCACTGTTTCCCAACTTGGAACCATTTCTGTAGGATTGCAGGGTAGTTGTACCAATTAAGTACCGCCTGTGATGGAAGGAGGGACATTAGTATGTCTACCTGGATGCTCACCATGTTCAAAGCCTACATCTTTGAGGGCTTATACTGCAGAACTCTTGCGGAGACTACTTGGTAAATATACCTTTATGTGGACCTCTGGTTTGAGTATTTCTGTAGCAACTGTGATAAAATCACTAAGGAACCAATCTTAAAAAATTAAATTCAAATGACAAGAAATGGAATATGTAGGTCATCTTCAGTCCAGCCAAGAAGTTCACATGATGCCAGAAGGTAATGGCCATGCTTGAGTGTTTTCTATGGCATAGTTGATGGGCACCTGAAATCACCAGGTCGGTGTCTCGTTGTCTAGGCTATATTATTTGGGAACAAGTAAGGCAGTCTCACTCCAGGAAAGTCTCTTTATAGATATTCAGCCCTAGTGTCCATGAGTAGCACTGCCTGACTGAGATTCAGAGACATGTGGAGATAGCCTTAGAAGACACATATATGGAAGGGCTTCTTCCTTCACTGCCATAACTTTGTCACTGCTACCCCAAAGTGGTATGTCTATCTATTCAACACTACTGTATCCCACAGAAAACTTTGATGCTCACATCCCACATGACAGCTCTAGCACTTTAAATTTCATGACTCCTAGGCTTGTGTTACAGACGAATGCAGCAGGCTAGAGGGAGCTCAGCATCCACTCTAGACGCCTTAATCCAATTGCAACTATCAGTAAATTTTATTTCATAGCCATGACATCATCCTAGACTGGTGGACACTGACCAAGATCCTGTGCACCATTTTCTGCTTCACATTCCTCATTCAGATGAGCCACTTCCATCCTGTTTACACAAAGCATTTGTCCCATTTCAGTAATGTAATTCTACAGATCGGACTTTGATTCTCAGAAAGCACAGGAAGAAGCTTTGTCTTAGATTGGGTTCCAGTGCTCAATCTCCCAGCTTCTCATCCTCCTCAGTGTTGGTTGGAATGGTCAGACTTCGCTGAATCCTAAGTTTGTTTTTTACTTTTCTTTGTCTCTAAATCTTTACCCCTCTTTCATTCCTTATACTATCCCTGACAAATGAAAGTATCTCTAAGTTATATGATGAACATGAAATATTGAGTTCACGTAGCAGCTTGAGAAAATATAATAAAATAAATGAAATCTCTACTCAATTACATGCAGTCTATTGGTATATATAGAAAATAATTCCGGCAGATAACTGCATTATAACCTTTCAGACGTCATGTAAAGTCATGTTCTGATTGCTCAGCTCTCATTTTCCTGCCACATTGTCATTTTTTATCCTTATCTTTTTCTGTTTTCCTAGTTCCTTTGAACAATGACAGTTATACAGAAAGTACAGAATAAAGAAAAGCTAAAAAGGTGACTATCTGTCTGAATGTCAATGACCATTTCCCACCACCAGAGAGACACAGCCACTTGGACTGCCTTTGAAATTTCAGATTCAGTGGGGCCTCTGGGTGATAGAATTGAGGCTGCTAATTTTTCTGCACACTAGAGGAGAAATGTTGGAACTAAGACTGTTTTTTCTAGCATCCAATTATCTGCTAGGTCCTATTGCTGTGGAAACCCAGAAAATGACATAATACATTTCACTTAACCATGCTAGAGGTAAGAGTTCCTATGATTTCAGGCCAATGAGTTAATATAGGGTAAAATTTGATGCAGAGTAGTCCATAGAGTATAATATGTATAAACCTAGTAGAAAGATTTACAAATATAGTTTAAACCATAACTAGTATTTTTATAAATATTAGTTCAATTTATTCAATCAGGAGTGTTTTCATGATAAAGGGCCCTAGAAATTAGTGTTATCACACAGAATAATTGGAATTGATGATGTTAGCTGAAAACCACATTCTTTAGGAAAACTGATCTTGTGTCCATTCATTTAGTCACTTATTACTCTACAACCATTTCTTGCACAACCACTAAAACCTAAGTTCCTACTAAATACCAGAGTCTAATGTAATGAAACACTGGAAATGCAGGCATAGAAGAAACTATCTGCATAAAAGAACCCAGGCCAAAATAAAAGTATACTGTGCATGGAAGTAAAAGCTAGGTTATGCTGCTCAGTTTTGGAAACTGAAAGCTTCCAAGAGTATATTTTCTATGAGACAAATGTGACCTTAGGTTTCTAACTTGATAAAATATCACAGTGCAAGAATTAAAAGAAAAAAAACACACTAGAATTAATTAAAATACTTGAGAAAGTGATGAGAAATATTTTGTATGAGTATATGTATAAATGTACACACAGATATATGAGTATACACACAGAAATCAATTGAGTGCTAACAATGTCAACTAGATGTCTTTCAAAGTAATCATGGAAAAGATGAGTTGGTTATCATATATCACCTTACTGATAAACATTTAAAAAATTTTAAAACAAATACGTAAAATGGTGCAGGAAAACAAAATTTAAATAGGTAAAAATGAATATTGTTCAAAGAAGTTTATTATGTAGAATTTTTAAAAATTATAAAATATTATTGACATTTAAAACAAGATTTGAATAAAGAGAAAGAGATAGCTGACAACTGAAAGAATCTCCCCTCTTTGATCTTTTACAACATATATATTTTAAAATGTATGCAGTTTTAAGAATTCATAAAAGTGTAGAGAAGAATGATTAACATGTATAAGTACAAAGCTAACACTTGTATTTGAATGAAGTATAGCCATTCCTTTTAAATTCAAGAACAAAATAATAATGATGCCCACTTTCACCTTTCCTATTTACTAGTGCAATTTACATGGAGGAACAGAAAAAAGGAATGAGAAATCTTCCAAAACTGGGAAGCAAATCATTAATTATCTTTTAATTGGTGAATGAATAAACAAATACTGGTATATCCATGCAATGGGATATTGTTCATCAATAAAGCAAAATGAGCTATCAAGTCATGAAAAGGCATCGAGGAATCTTAAACACATATTGCAGTGAAAGAAACTAATCTGAAACAGCTACATACTGTATGATTCCATCTACATCACATTCTGGAAAAGGCAAAATTGTAAGGGTTCTAGGACAGGGAGGGAGGGAGAGATGAGTAGGGCGAGCACGGGATTTTTAGGACAGTGAAACTGTTCTGTATGATACCGTAATAGTGGATACGTGAAATTAGGCATTTGTCAAAACCTGTAGAACTATATAACACAAAGAGTGAGCCCTACTGTAAACTATGGACTTTAGTTAATAATACTAATATTGGTTCATTAACTGTACCAAATGTACCACACTAATGCAAAGTGTTAACGATATGGGAAACTGAGGTGAGGATGGGATGAGAGGGAGTGTATGGGAACTCCCTATATTTTCTGATCAACTTTTCTGTAAACTAAAAACTGCTCTAAAAAATAAAGACCATTAATTAAAACAAAATGCAAAAGGAATGATAAATGTAGGAAAAGAATAATTTAAATGTAATTACTTAAAATAAGTGTTTCTCCATTTCTCCATTTACTTTTTGATGTTCTTCTATATGGTACTATCATTTTCCTATAGTAGTTAAAATGTTTTTTTGTCTTCAATTAGATTTATTTATTTATTTTTTACAAATCTGTTACCTTATCTATTCTCCATTTTTCTGGCTTGGAGCTGGTTAAACATTTAAATATATTATTATTATTTATTATTATTATATTTTGTCTGGGTTTTCTAAATGTTTGAGGCACAACAGTCAATTTCCACAGTAACTCAATGCACCATATTAACTATAAGTTCTCCAAGTTTTTAAATAGTGTATTTGATGGTATTTCCATTGAAATCTCAAAAGAAGTTTTAAAAATTAAGTAAAACCTTCTAAATCATTTGAGAAATGAACAGGTAAAAAAAAAAAAAAACAAGTCAAGTGTATTAAAAAGCAGCAACAGGGGAGATAAATACCTATCAGATATTAAGACTTATAATAAACAACAATATTAAAGGCATTTTGACATAGGTAGAAAAATACAAATATAAAATAACAGGATAGCATCAAGTATGAATAAATAAACCTCACGGAGAAGAGTAAATTTACTAAAATGGGTAGGGATGTCAACTACAGACCTTGGGTGATTGTGATGTGTAATTGCAGTTGTATCAATTAGAACAAATGTAGCACTCTGCTAGGGGATATTGGTAACGGGGGAGGCTATGTATAATGGGGCAACAGGGCATATCAATAATCTCTGTACCTTCCTCTCAGTTTTGCTGTGGTCCTAAAACTACTCTAAAATAATAGTCTTTAAAATTAAAACAACTTTAAATGGATAGTGAAAGAACAATTATTAAATATGTCATGTTGAAGTGATTATCATTTTTAAATATTAAAAAAAATCACTTTATACTAATCACCGAAATGTACTCCATTTGAATAAGGGGCGTGATTGTCTATAAGCGTGGGGGTTGCGAGAGTGGGTGATGAGGTATGGAGTGAGTGTGTTCTTTGCAGAATCATTGTGCATTCTTTGCTGGGTGAAATAAATAGAAGTCTCTTTACAGCTAGATTGAGAGTGGGAATTACAAATGATGTGTTTCTGCTTGTGTGCGGAAGAAGAATGAAATGTCTAGAAATATCAAATTAGAGGGTTAAATATAAAACATTAAATTAGAGGAGAAGAGGCAGAAAATAGAATCATTTATTTGTCTTATCTGAAGAGGAATAACTTTTTAACTGCTAAGTAAAACAATAACAAAAATGAACTATGTTAATATATAAAAGTTCAAAAGAGCCTTATGATAAAAAATGGTAAAGAAATAAAATGTATCACAAATATTTACATGAGATATAATACAATTTAATATCTATAAAATATGAAGGGTGCACAGAAACCTATGAGAAAAATATCATGACTACAAAAGATAAGCAGGCAAGTGACATGGGCCGAAATTCAAAAGAGGAAATACAATTGGAAAACAAGATGAGAAATTGTACTGTCTAGTGATAAAAATGTAGAGTAGAGCAACCTTAAATAGAAAATTCTAAAAAATTGATAATACTCTGTGCTGATAAAGTTGGGATAGAATTGATATGTACATTTAAGTTGGCATAGATTGATTTGAAGGAAAAGTAACTGGGTTGGCAATAGGTATTCTCTCCATCTCAAAAATATTAATACAACTTTTCTGAGAATTTAATTATTGAAAAATACATTTGTAAATGGACAAAATATGTATCAATTTTTTTTGTCTTTTTGAGAGAGTGGGTTATAGCTTTATGTGAAGTCTATATTATCATGTATAAAGCTGTTACAGAACAAGTGATATGATTAAATAGAAACTATATTAAAAGAAGGTGGTCATAGTGGCACATAAAAATGGTGGTGTGTATTTGGCATTTTTGCGTCTTTATTGCTGTGTATCCTTGGCAGATTAATTTCTCTGAAAATAGGGACAAGAGTTGGCTTTCTTATTACAGGAAACCGGGTAACGATCAGAGAGATCCACAGCAAATACCAGAATCTGAGGTCTCTTATTTATGGCTGAAATTGTCCCTGAGGTCAGTTACCTGAGATCAAATCTTAACCTGCATCTCCATCTGTGAGGTACATGCTTGTGTTGTACCCTCTTCTTGACTTTTCTATTGACCTACATTAAAATCCCTAGGGGATAAATCTTTCCATCAACTGACAAGGGATTCAAGTGAACCTTAAAGCCCTTGGTGGGTATTTTCACAAGATTTCTAGGTAGAGCGTTAGTAGAAGAAAAGCTTTATTCTCTGAGTTACCAAAGGTTTAGACCACAAGTGAAAGCTAATCAAAGATTCTTCTTTTCTCATGTAGCTTTCCATAGGTGACTCTGTATACTTAGAAAACCTTGAGCAATCGCTATGGATCTGAAGAAGCTTGTCTGGAATCTATCATATATTTTTAATTCTGAAAATTTATAAAAGCTATTTCTTGGACAATTGGGAGTGATATCTCTTTCTAGTGAATTATGAAATATTCCCTGTATTATTTCCTTTCATCTTAGGTTAGACTATTTGTGATCTCCTTTATTGTTAATAACTTGGAAGATGAATATTCCCTATGCTTGGCTCAAATCTCATTTGAAAAAGAGCCCTCACCTCAACAACTTCTCCTACATGACTTGCTCACATATTTGCTAGTAGAGATAGAGATACTTCTAAAATGATTAACTGGAAACCTTAGGAAATAAGGATGACCAAGTTTAACGGGGTTCAGCGTAGGTGTAGTCCTAGAAGATATCTATACACCAAGCTACATATATTTTTTTGAAAATCGATTGCCCTTCATTTTGAAATAAAATGACAGACGATGACTTTGTAGCTATAGGCTGCTTTCTCCTCTCCCGAACACATTCTTGGTGACTTTTCTCCAGTAAAAAACTTTTCAAAATATAATAATGATAATAATAAAGATAATAGTAAATCTTTTCAAAAAATCTATACCTCTTCCCATACGGTGATGGTGATACCCATCCATTACAAACAGTGAAGTCTCTCATCTTCATGGACAGATTTGATGAAACAATTTTATATGTCAATAGGCTATCACAATATCACAAGGTCACGTATAAATCATTCTTATAGATAAATATCTGTGGTCATGTGATTGAAAATACTTGTAGAATAATTTTCTAGCTGTGGAAATCTCCATCAAATTGTATATGCAAGTTTAATATTTGACAGATATTGTCCAATTGCCCTTTAAGAAAGTGATAATTTAGCATACTGACAACTGATGTTTTATTAGCCATGTGAACCATTTAGCCTTGTCTTTTGTCAATTCTTCCAAGGCATAACTGATTTTTTATTTTAATATTTTTAACTTTTTCATATACTAAGGAAATTAGCACTTTGTCTTTGGTTGCATATACTTCCTCCAGACTGTTCACTTCATTTGTAGTATTTATTTTGGTACTAGGTTTTGTGTCCTGATAGGAAAGGGAATCTGTACTCAAAGATTTTTACGAGGGAGGGAGGGAGGAAGGGAGGGGTAGAGACAGAGAGAGAGATACAGAGAGAGAGAGACAGAGAGAGAGTTTCTGGTACTTTTATATTTCATTTTTTAAACTATCTCAATCTTTGATCTTCTGGGATTTATGTCTTAGTGCAAAGGATGGATTGGAATCCAGTTTAGTTTTTAAATGATAGTTGTTTTAGTATCCTTAATTGCCCATTGATATGAAGTATGAACTTTATCATATACCAAACTTCTACCATATTTGTGTGTAATTCTGGTTTCTCTATTCTTTATCATTGAGCTCTATATTCAGTCTCCAGCACCAAGATGTTTTAATTACTGTAATGTGCTTTTGTACCTAGTAAGACTCATTCCCATTCGTTATGGATAATATGTGTGTACATGGAGGAAAAAGTTGGGAACTTGGTGAAAACTGAGGAGAATTTTATAGTTTACTAAACTATAAATCCTGGAACCTAGTTTTTATTTTTCAAAATGCTGCTGTTGGTCTTAGGCTCTAAACATCCTTTGTGATAGAATACTTCAGGCATTGTTGTGTTTCTTCATTTCTTATTACAACATTGTGTGTAGATTATGCCTTTTGGACAAGTAAAGTTTTGAAATATTGGGACTGTTGTCAACTACTAAACTTCTGATCCTTGTTCTTGGACATAGTTTTAAAAGGCTAATGCCAAGAGAAACCATATTTTTAGCATTCATCTGAGCATGAAGACTTTTCTTACAGCGGAGGAAATACTTAGAATACGTGGCCGTGGCTTATGTCAGGATACACGAATGGCACCAAAATTATACCTTTTCCATAGTGAGTGAGAGCGGTACTATGATTTCACAGTGAACTACAAGCTAGCTGTATCCACGATATCAAGCGTTCCAAGGAAGATTAATAATGAATGAACTTGCACAAATGACTCTCAACTACATTCATGATTCCTGTCAACTTTTGTTAAAGTCTTATCAATTTTCAAGACCAAATCTGAAGGTGGCTTTTTCCAGAAGCATTCTCTGATTCTTTGGTTATATATCATCTGTGTCTCCTCTGTTTTCCCATCATCCATGGTTTGCAGCTCCATGACCCCTATTTCTGCCTCTGTCTTCACATTGCCTTCTCATATAGAGGTATCCCTTTGCCTCTCTCCTTTAAGAACCCTTATGATAGCATTTTAGATTTGATGTGGATAGTCTAGGACAGGATCCTTAATTTAATTACATCTGCAAAGATTTTTTTTTTCCATTTATAGTTTCTAGGGAGTAGGACTTGATATCTGTGGGGATATTATCCAGCTTACTACAGATATGTAGTATCTAATCCAATGAAATATAACATTTTTTTTATGTTGAGTCTGTTTCTCTATTTGAAAGTGAAGACTAAGGCAAAAGGCAGTGTCCACGCTGACAAGGTTTTGGTACAAATGAAGACTATATATGACAATCTATAACATATTTATTGAATATAATTTACATTTAATATAATTGTACCATTTTAAGTGTTCTAATGAGTTTTAATAAATTTATACACCCATATAAGCACACCTACAATCAACATACAGAACATTTTTATCACCCTGCAAATGTCCCTTGTGTTCTTTCCGTTGAAATCTGCTTTGAGTCATTATAGATTCAATTTGTCTTTTCTAGTTTCATTCAAACATAATACAGTATGCTTCTTCCATTTATCATAATGCTTTTGAGATTCATCCATGTTGTTGCATGTATTAGAGATTATTCCTTTTTATTGCTGTGTAGCATTTTGCTCATCCCCTGTCGGTAAACTTTTGGGTTGTGTCCAGTTTGAAACTATTATGAATAAAGCTACTATGAAGATTTGTGTGTAAGTCTTTGTGTATACATATGCTTGTCTATTTGTTTTCATTTTCCTTCCTTTAGAATCTTATCTTCCTATTTGATTTTCCACAGCTTTAGTAAGCCATGTCTTGAAAAGGACAAACATGGGCGAACTTAGTTTAAATGTGGCGTTAGTGTTTTTAGGACTCCCCGCCTTTTCTGTCATATTATGGAGACACAGAGAGCAGTCACTGCAAAGAAATAATCCAACTTCTCTTTTAGTTGGGATTTAATCCTTTCACCCAACCAAGCAGACAGTAGTTCCATTGAGAAAACAAAAGAAATTGGAAGGGATGTGAGAGCTGGGAAGTAGTATAAGCAAGTAATTATCTAACTCAGTCAGAGGGTGGGCCAACTTGAATGGGGTATTGCTTGCTAAATTAGACTGCATGGGATCAAACATGTGAATCTGACTTGAGATGTAACCAACTTTTTAGACTACAGAAAGTTCAGGCTCCATTAGTTTTCTTTGTTTTTCCTTGCCGTAGAACTCTTATAAGAGCCAGACAGATGGTGATAATATGGAACCATCAATCAATCATGTGGTTGATTCCTTTTTCGTGCTGCAAGTGATTTGATGATGTTAGGAATATCAACAGTCAATGAATTCGCACAGATGCTTTATCCTAGTGACTGAGAGAATATCTGAGGCTAATCCTAGCCCAGCTTCTAATTTCTTGTTCTAACCCCAAGAAAGGTACTGAATGCATTAAAGCCTCTTTGAGAGGAGAAAGGTAGAATTGAACATTTTAGCTGCTATGGCAACAGGTGCCATTTACAGCTATGGTTTTGTTCTTGGAGAAAATCTAGTCAGTAGCAGAAATGGGGACAGGATAAGAGGGGGAAGTGGAACATGTGGTTCCAAGACCTCTGGCCCAACCTCTATGCAGAAGATTTAACAGCAATAAAGCCAGAATTCCCAGTGTAGGGAATTTCCATTCCCAACACTAATTACATCTGCATACTGAGGTACAGCTCTGAAAATTGAACGTATTTTAAACCACAATGTCCTTACTCAATTTTCCCTGATAGAGGAAAGATAGAAACTTATATTAAATATAAACACTACGTATCTTACTATGCTCCCAATAGCAACATATTGAACTATAAGAGATAATACCACTGTCTCAACAATTTATCTATTTATCAATTTTTAAAACCTAGGCTTTGAGAAATATACTATAATTCCTTGGTAATTGTGTAATGATATAATTAGTTACATATTAATAATAATTATTATTTTCCTTATTTTCAATGGTGTTAAAATAATCAGTGCTCTCTTCTGCTGCCTTTCTCCTTTCACTTCCTACCATTTTTCTGTCCCTCACTTCTTTACTCTGTGTTCAAATGTGGCTGAATTCTAGGTTGAAAACTTTCAGGTTTTGGGGAAACTGTTTGATCCAATACACATTATTTTGTGCTCTCTTTAAATTTAAATTTTCAATTACAATTGACATACATTATATTAGTGTATAACAACAAAACTAAAAATGGAACTATTGTATGACCCAGCAATTCCACTTCTGGGTATTTACCTGTAGAAATCCAAACACTAATACGGACAGATATACACACCCCTATGCTCATTGCAGCATTATTCACAATAGCCAAGATATGGAAGCAACCTAAGTGTCCATTGATAGACGAATGGATAAAGAAGATGTGGTGCATATATACAGTGGAATATTACTTAGGCATAAAAAATGAAATCTTGCCATTTGTGACAACATAGATGCACCTAGAGGGTATTATGCTAAGTGAAAGAAGTCAGACAGAGAAAGACAAATACCATATGATTTCACTTGTATGTGTAATCTAAAAAAAAAAGAACAACGCAGAAACAAACTCATAGATACAAAGAACAAATTGATAGTTGCCAGATGGGAGAGAGTTTGAGGGGGATATGTGAAAAAGGTGAAAGAGATTAAGAAGTACAAATTGCCAGTTATAAAAATAGTCATGGGGATGTAAAGTACAGCATAGGGAATAGAGTCAATAATATTGTGATAACTATGTGTGGTGTCAAATGGGTACATGCTCTTCAGATAAGAAGCCTAGAAGTGCTGGATGTTAATAATGATCCATTAGTCCACACTGTTGGGTCCGAACCTGGGGAGTCTGAGGAAGTGGGAGATTGAGTGTAATTTTACCTAGCAGAGTAGCTGCACTGCTACAGATTTCAGGTGGCCTTGCAACTCAAAGTGAGCCCTGAGTTCTACTGGAAGATCCATGACCTTATGAGGTGGTAAATGTGGCAAATATAGGGAAGACAACTGAGAGACTGGCTTGGTGTCAAGATTTCTTAAGGACACACTTTCTATAACACAAGAAATCTGATCCCATCCCTTCATTCATTTATGCATTCATTAACTCTTTCTTCACTCATTTAAACACATATTTATTAACTTCTATGTTGTTTGCTAACATAATGATGAGCAAAATAGACAAGGTGCCTGTTCCCAAAGCGTTTAAAGTCTGATTAAGAGAGAGACATTAATCAAATAAACAGCACACATTTTTAATTTAAATCCTGTGTTAGAAATTCTCGTAGTTCTCTGAGTATAAATCTAAAAGTAATATTTGAAAGTTAAATTGCTACACATATCTCATTGAAATTTCCTGTTTCGTATTAAAACTGTAGTAAACCAAGTCCAGCCTCTTCACATAGCTTGTAAAAAATAAATAATGATTTAATGGGGAAGAGAATAAACAGATGCCATCGCTTGCCTTTTTACATATAACATTTTAAAAGAAGGAGTCCCAGCAGTCCTTATATCCCTTAAGAAAGGACTTAAAGCTTGCAACCTTGTACTGAATATAAGAAACAAGTTTGTATCAGCTGAGTGAGAAATCATTGAAAAGAAATCTGGAGCCCTTGAAGATAAAGGGTAAAAGTTTGTCCCAGGCTTGTTCGTGGGATGGTAAATCATCAACACACTTCTAACTAGGCTCCCTGAGGTTCTCAGGTACGAGTAAGCCCAGCACCTGTTATGTGTCCCAGTCCACAGGCTTCAGTAAAGTGGAAAGACATCCAAACGTTAATGCTCAAAACATAGTTTTATACAGAAACTGAAGGTTTTTTTCCCCACTAGTACAGAGAAAAAGCAGTAACTAATCAGAAAAATGAATAAACACAATCAAGGACAAATTATTTTTTGGAAATACACGTAGGGTTATTATCACACAGCTTAAAGTGGAAGGACTGAGATCAGGGCAGGTCTGTGAGGTGTCTTTCTGATTCCATATAATGTGAAATCTCATCAAGAAGGAATGGACTCTGAAGAGGACACACACCAAGAAACAAAGTTTGTCACATATTACCTGATACATGATCTGGCATTGAAAGTCATCAGGACTTATCTAGGGATTTTGTCAGGGGTTCCAATAGTTCTTAAAGACAGGTGAACTCATGGGATTATCTACCTGGGGGCCAGTTTAGTATCATCATTACCAACACATCCCCATCCCAATAGCCTTGAAGTGATACCTGATAGCTAACGTGCTGTGTAGTATTAATGTATGGTGATGATGAAAGAAACTTTGACACTAATAAAGAAACAGCACAACAGGAAGACTCAACCCTGAAGGAATGCATATGTTTTAAACATTATAATTACATTCTCAGTTGATGTTGGGTTATGCCAAGGTAGAGAAAAAAACTGGTTAGCCAAGAAAAATAGTCTACTTTCTTTCATTAATATAGGAAAGACTATGGAGGATATAATAGAAAAGGTAACAAGAAAGAGATAATTGAGAGTTGTTGAATACTTACAATGTGGCAGAAACCATGCTGATGTTACATATCTAACATCTCATTTAATTATTAAAACACACGTTTATTCCTTTTTTCCCCCCAGAAACTGTTAGGAAACTGAGACTAGGGATAGGAAACTGTTAGAAAACTGAGGGCCAGAGATATTATGCAACTTTCTCAAAAGTCACATATATAAATGGTAGAACAAGAATTGGAACCCAGGAATGCAAAATTTCAAAATTCATGAGTTTCGCAAGCCTTTCAAGAAGACTAGAGAGAATATTTGGGAAAGAATCTAAGATTTTGGATTCTAAGAATCTAAGACTCTGGGGAAGAGATCAGAATGGACTTTTGAAAGCACAAAGCTGGAGGAAGGGCTATCTAATCCAGGAAGTCAAGGGACTGGTATCAAATGCCAAATATTAGCACAGAAAGAGGTAGAACAGGGAGCCATGAGCACTATTCAGTGTGTAAGTCTTGAAATTCATTTTATATCCCCACAAATAATCAGGGAGTGGCACTGAGAACTTGAGTGACCCAAGGCCCTTGAGCCTGGATTCTGTTCTTGGGTCTTCCATTTACGTGTCATGTGACTCTTCTCAGATTTCCTTATGCATACACTGGAGCTAATAATACTGTAGTTATTGGGATAAGATTGAGATGGAAGTTAGGAACAATCAACATAAGATGGACAGTAGAACCATCTGTATGAGACTTGGAAAACATACAAGGCAATCAGTGAGGTAAGACGGTTGTGAATTTTGAGACAACTATAGGAAGCAGAAACCTAATCAACTGAATTGTCACTGGACAGTCTGGAGAAAGGCTGTGTGGAATGAAAGGGCAAAAAATCACGAGTGCTTTCCTGTCCTGTCCAAAGGGGAAAACAGCCTTTAGAACTGCTCAACTTTGGATGAAAGACTTTTAAAATCAATGAATTCCTTTTTACTTTATGGTTTGCTCACCAAAAAACCAGATGGGCATACTTTTTTTTTTTTTTTTGTACCTACTTTTATACTGAGAAGGGCTGGAAGGGCATACTCCTCCCACTCTTATTGTATTGGTTATCTATTGCTGTATAGCAAATTCTCAAAACTTATTGGCATAAAACAACACATATTTGTTGTAATACAGGTTATGCGGGTCAGGATACTGAGCACAGCTTAGCTGGGTCTTCAGCTGCAGGCTCTCTTACTATGCTGTTATCAAGATCTAGGCAGAGGCTGCAAGGTTCAACTCAAAGTTCAACTGGGGCAGGATCAGTTTCCAAGCGCACTCAGTAGTTGTTGGCAAGATTCAGTTGTCTGTAGGCTGTCGGGCTGAAGGGCTCAGAGGTTCCTTGCTCGGTGTTGGCCACAGGTTGTCTTTAATTCCTTGCCTTGTGGCACTTTCTGTCGTAGTAAGTGAGTGAGAAGAACCCAGAGAGACACATTTCCAGCAAAAGAGAGAGGACAGTCTTTTGTTACCTAATAATGGAAGTGATCACATCACTTTTTTTCTATTCTATTTGTTAGAAGAAAGTCACTAGGTCCAGCTCACACTCAAGGCGGGGCGGGGTGGGGGGAATCATATAAGGGTATTAACACCAGGAGACAGGGACCGTTGGGATCCATGGCAGAAGCTTCCTTCACACTTAGCTGTCTAAAAACTGTTGTAGCAAAGATATTATTGAAAATGAATATAGCTGATTCCTTAGGGAAAAAAAATAATCTGAAATCCCCTTCACTCTCTCAAATTTCCTCTCTGTAAATGAAAAGTTTAGCTGTTTGGTTTTTAATAAATGAATCGCAGCAAGCAAATCATTCCTTTTTGTATTATTTAGGGCAATAAAAAAGCAACCACACTGTAGCCTTGTTCTTAACGTGGCCTCTAGCCATAGCCCTGTTTTTGAGCAGCCTCCTTCTGAGCAGGCCCAAGTGAATAATGTAAGCCGACGTCCCTTGACATATGGTTTTCAAAGTATATTTACACTCCATGTGGGTCAATAACCTTGATATTTGGCAGCGGCCTCTGAGCAGATGATGGAAATATTTTATCTCACAGTTAAGCCAACTCTCCTGTGTTGATATTTCAACTTACAGTATAGGAATGAATTAAGGGGAAGAGGGAGAGAGGGCATCAAGGAAGGGATGGGAAGAAGGGAAGGAAAGAAGGGCAGAGATGTTTTTTGTTAAGCCTCAAGCTTTATAAATAATAAGGGCTTTGTTCTAAAAAAACAAAACAAACATACAAAAAAACCCCAAAACAAACAAACAAATAAAAATAAAAAAACAAGGTCTAGCAGCAAGCATAAGAATTTGGGGGCCTCAATAAAAAATGTTTAACCCAGAATAGTTCAAGTGGGACAAGTGTCAGATTTAACTTGTGCCTGCTTAATGAGAGGCTGAGGAGAAAGGTATCTGCCTGTCTTGAATGTTTGTGTGAGAATACCTTGCCATTTTGGTTTAGTTAAAGGAATGAAACCCTCTGTGTGTGTGTATATTTCCGTTCTTTTTGCCACCAGCAGCAACTGAACTATTGATTTGGAAAATTCAGAGAATGTAAGCCATTAGAAAAGATGCCATTTCCTTTGATTTCTACTTTTTGGAAAATAAGGATGATATTGCTAAGTATTTAGGTGATTTATTTGCTGGATAATTGATACTCTAAGGTATACAAATCCTCTCAAAGTCCCTCAAAGAGAGCTACATTAAGGAAAGAGGTTATTAATGATTAAGAAGATTGTATGGAATGTGCTGAGTGGAGACCCTGCCCATCTTTAGGTTCCAGTTTGGAATAAAGATATTCTACTGTATTAAATCCTATTTATATCCCACTTTTGCCTGCACAGTTGATGGAAGCACAGGAATAGATCTTTTAGAGTGGCTAACTTAAATCTCCCCAGGTCTGCAGACATCCTGGCTGCATGTAGTGGGGCATACTCCCCAATTCTGCTACTTTTCATCTCAATTCACTATATATTTATCTGCTGTCTCTTGCCCCAGCCTTTCTGCTGAACATTGGAGTTAAGTGAATTAACTGGCTGAGAATCTGTCTTAACATCAGAGGGAAGAAGGGATGCAATTTACGCTGGTGGTTCTAGATGCTGTGTATCTTTAAGCTTTGGAAGTTGGGGGGTGAGCTACTTGAATTACTGTTACTCTTGACTAGCTATCTTTTCCCATGCTTCCATGGACTATCAATTATAGTTTGGGTCACATCTTACTAGAATTTTTTTCTTAGCCTTACTTTTCTCTTCTTTCCCCGTCATTGGAAGATCTTAAACCAGAAAAGGTTTTAGCAGCCACTGGGTCCAATTCAATTCACCCAGTACATTGCCCCCACACTGGGCTTGACCAATCGTCATTTAGCAACTCTGACCACTGTGTTACAATTTCCTTCAAAATGCGGATTGCTCTACTATGTGCCCAACTTTCAAAAAAAAGTGTTTGTCCCCATCCATGGCCGTTTCTTGTTGTCTTTTGGTTTTTGTACACGTGAGTTGTGCTGTAATGGGAATGTATCCCTTTGATGGTCTTTGAAGCTTCATGAAGCAAGAAGGAGGAAGAAGAAAGAATGCTCTGACCTATCAGCAGACACTAAGACAGATTGTTTTTCTATTTTTAAGAACATTGATGGTAACTGACAGAAAATAATAAACTAATAGCCACAAGCATATTGATGGTTAGGGAGAGTAATTCATTTAGTGGGAAGGTTAATTGATTGGATGTGTGTGTGATAAAAACATCTCAAGGTGATATTTTAATTGATAGTCCTATCACTAGTGAGGAGGATAAGAGGGAAAAGTGTGCTATATCAGAGGATTGAAACTTGGTGTCTTGGGTGTGCTCTGTCTGACTGTGTTAACCAGGCTGAGAGGAGATGTAGTTTCCTGAGGGTTTTTGAGCAGAGGAAGCAGTGACATTCCAGATGCTCAGTGATAGCTTATTCACCTTGTACCCTAGACATGCTCTTCATTTCACTGCTGTCTGTCAAAATTTGCAGTAAAAGAAGTAAAGACATGCCAGAGCTCTTCTATTCCATGGATTAAAGTGGAGCTATCGCATTTGTTCATGGTAGAAGAAAGACTTGGTTCCCATTAGAGGAATTTAATGGTAGAAGACAGACTTGGTTCCCATTAGAGGAATTTTAAGCAACAAAACATGTATGGACACAGTAGTCAATTCATAACATTCTTATAAGAACTGCAAACCCTGTTAAGAAGTCCATATGCTAAAACATTTTTAGAAAAAAATAATGAATATGTAATGTCAGTGAAAAACACATTTTTATTATAAGCAGTTATCCTGATGATGTTTTTGAATAAAAACACTCCTTTAAAAAATACTATCAAGGAAAACTTTACAGTTTAAAGAAGTAATTTTAATACACATGATTTCATTTACTTTACATAGAGTGAGCGTATGTAAATAGAATTACCTTGTGTCAGTTTATTGCCTTTCCACCTGGAAAATCTACCCTCCATTGCCCTGCTTCATTGCGGTTACAGATACTGGACTGGAACTTGTAAATATTTCCCCTTTGCCAGTAGAGGGTGCTGGAGAGACACTGCAGAAAAAAGGGTCTTCTGGTTTCAGTGTGCTGCTTCTGGGTTGGCTCCAGTCGGACACAGTGACCAGTGGTTTGCTGGGCACCCAGTGATGTTCACCTTCAGCTTGCCAGTTCTGGTGCCAGCCTTGGCTTACCTCCGCCCCAGCAGGCGTTTTTCTGTTTGCCCTGCATGCATTTCCCTGTTCTCCTGACTCAGGCCAGAGACTGTGGCTGTTTCTGGCCCAGGCAACCCCGCAAAGCTCTCTGCTCTTCGGTAGGCTATGTTTGCACCTTCTCCAACAAAGTTCGGATCCTAGCTTTGGGAAGGCTTCTTCCAAATTTGTTGTTCCCTTGGGGAGTCTCCCTACACCAGAGGGTATTCTTCAACATTCTCTTTCATCTCTTCCTAGGAACCGATCCTCCATAAATAATGAATACTTCTTTATATTAGGTTGGTACAAAAGTAATTATGGTTTTTGCAATTATGTGTAACCTTTAAACCGCAATTACTTTTGCACCAACCTAATATTTAGTCGCTCCTCTTTAAATTGTGGGTGGTTTCCATCTTGTGACTGGCCCTGATACATACCTAACACAGCAGATGCACCTGGTACCCTGCCCACATCTGCTGTGCACACACGGTTCCACTCATGCCCCAGGCACCATCCTGCAAGCACCTGTGACTCTGTGCTAAGGCTTTGTGTCTGCTTTTGCATGGGATGGGTCAGGTTTACTGTGCACTTAGCGTCTCTGGGAGCATCCTCAGCTGTAGACAGATGAGACCTGGAGGATGAATATGCCAGCTGCTTTCTCCTCAGGTGGGGCAACTCAGGGTCATGTGTTGCAGTGTCTCCCAGAGCTCTTTCCGGCCATCGAGCCTCATTTGCTCACAGTGATTGTCTGCTCAATAACACATCGTCTGTGGGCTTCCTTCCCCTCCTTATCTCATTTTCCTATTTCCCTACCAGTGTTTCCTGAAGTCATCACTAAATAAACGATTTCACTAAAATTTTTATCTCGAGATAGGCTTCTAGGGGAACTCAAGATGAGGAAATACAGAGTCTGGGAATTTAATTGTGTTTTCAAAGTCAAATCATCAAGTAGTGGAGTTGAAAACTCAGTTCATCTCAGCCCAAGTCTCATTATTTACATTTACTCCTGCAAACTCTTCAATGATAATTTTAATTACATATTACATAAATTCAGACCTATTTGTCTTGTCTAAATACATAAACCCTAGAATATAGGTGTTCCATATATAAAAATAAAATTGGTTTGTTTAAAAGTGAATCTCTATAAAGGTTTGTCATAGAATTTACGTAGGTACCATTAGAATATAGGAAGTTTCTGATAACGGAAAACCTTCTTTTATTATTTTGTGTATGACAGTTTATTGTCAGTAGGTGCTAGCTCTCCACAATCAGATTATAGGTTATTATTTATTTTCTATGAACGTGATCAAAACATCATAAAGTTGCTCTCATGGCTTATATAGCTGGTTCTGTGTTGGAATATAAAATCCTGATTTCTTTTTTTTTTTCTTTTTTTAAGATTTTATTGGGGAAGGGGAACAGGACTTTATTGGGTAACAGTGTGTATTTCCAGGACTTTTTTTCCAAGTCAAGTTGTTGTCCTTTCAGTCTTAGTTGTGGAAGATGCAGCTCAGCTCCAGGTCCAGTTGCCATTGCTAGTTGCAGGGGGCGCAGCCCACCGTCCCTTGCGGGACTCGAGGAATTGAACTGGCAACCTTCTGGTTGCGAGCTCGCGCTCCAATCAACTGAACCATCCGGGAGGCAACTCAGCTCAAGGTGCCGTGTTCAATCTTAGTTGCAGGGGGCGGAGCCCACCATCCCTTACAGAACTCAAGGACTTGAACCGGCAACCTTGTGGTTGAGAGCCCACTGGCCCATGTGGGAATCGAACCGGCAGCCTTTGGTGTTAGGAACATGGAGCTCCAACCACCTGAGCCACCAGCTGGCCTAAAACCCTGATTTCTGAACATTAAGAACAATGTGTAACTAACACTAGGAAAAGCATCAGATTGGTTTTCCTTGGGACACATTGTCTGTAGTCTTGGGGGAGAAACTTTCTCCCGGGCCAAGTTTCACTAATCTTATAATTTTGACCTGCTGTTGTAACCAATGCTGTTCTTTTCCTAAGCCAGGCCTCATAAAACTGAGATGCACCAATGATATCTCAGGAATAAAATTTTTCACAAGGATATATCATTAGGCTAAACTGTAGACATAGAAAAGATGGCAAAATAAGGAGTCTATTCTAAGAAGAAAGTGATGTGTTCATATATTAGTATGGTTTTAAAACATAGAGGAATATTGGAAATAGAAAATGATGAGTCTCCTGGAAGAAGGTTGATATTAATACATATCTTATTAAACATCTAATATATATAATAATGTATTATTATAGTCAAACTCCTTCCTGCTTAAGACCTACTTCAGCCCATGCTGGTTCCTTTGTCATCCAGACTAGAGTAGTTGTCTCAAACTTGAGTAGGTATGGGAATCACCATGGATAACTAGGGCCACCCCCAGAGTTTCTGACTGTGTAGACCTGGGTTGGGGCCTGAGAACTTGGCATTCCTAATAAGTTCCTGATGGGGTTGATGCTGTTGGTGAGGGGAATTCTAGGTTTTTTTCAACCCTGGAGTTACCTGGGGAGTTTTAAACATTATCGATACTTGTGTCCCATTTAGACAAACTAAATCAGAATCTTTGAGGTCAGGGCCAGGAGTTGGAGTTTTAAAAGCTGCGCAAGTGATTTTAATGGGTAGCCAGAGTCGAGAAGCAGTGTTTATAAAAACTCTAACATGTGCACATGAGGATCTTGTTAAAATGTAGACGGATTCAGTAGTTCTCGGATGGGGTCCGAGACTTTGCATTTTTAACGAGCTCCCAGATGAAGCTGCTGCTGCTGCTCCACGGACCACACTTTGAGAATGAAGAGTCAGAAATGCTGTCTCCTTTATCCTTTTTCTGCAGATGTGTTTTTTGTCTAAGTGAAACCATAGATATATTAAGTGAGTCAGGTCCAGGTCTCAAATATCTTTGGGTACTAGAAGCCAGAGCTTGATTTTTTTCTACAGGTTGCCTGATTAGAGCAG
This sequence comes from Rhinolophus sinicus, assembly GCF_036562045.2. Classification (NCBI taxonomy): domain Eukaryota; kingdom Metazoa; phylum Chordata; class Mammalia; order Chiroptera; family Rhinolophidae; genus Rhinolophus; species Rhinolophus sinicus. Next base: position 27,277,301 of record NC_133759.1, read on the forward strand.
GAGTAATCATGACTTATTTTGGGCAATGGTTACCATGGCAACTTTCAGACATCTGCGTTTCAACCTCATGGCTCCTGGACATCAGTGCCAATCACTGCAAGGGACCCCAAAGATACTCGATGTTAGCCACGTAGCTGCAGACACTCAGAGGGCGGTGTTCCCTGAGAGATGCAGTGGAGTTTGAGCCCCATCCTCAGCAGCAGTTAACACTGACTCCCATGCTGAGTTTGGGAATAATTCTTCCTCAGGACAAATAAACGCTAGTGAACAATAAACTGCCAGCTGGAGTTCAGAGGTCTCAGCATTGGTAGCAAATTTACTACTGAAAGCAAGTGCCAAATGGATAGGGTATTCTTTACCCCAGAGGGAATTCTTAATTCAGAATGGTCCCTTCAAGTTAGTGTATTGGTTTCTTACAAAAATGGAAAGCACGGACACACTTTTAAGTCTCACTTCCTCCCATTTTATTCTCTGTTGTATTCAAATATATCACATACGCATATTTTCTTTTTATCGAGCCAACGGTAAGAACAAAAACAAAAAGAGCTCAAAACAGAGCCTTAGATTCATTATTAAATTCCATCCCATTCTCAGCTTATCTCCATAGGGGAAAAAACCTAAGCCAGAAGGAAATAGTCTGAGAAGGCATAGTTTTTGCCCATAGGATGTGTTTTGCCCACTCAGTTGTTTTCTTTTAGAAAGTACAGTTTATCTAATTCCCTGAAACAGTTGCAGGTATGGTGGTCTGCCTCACTGGGCTGTCTGTCTTCAAGTCTTTTGCAAGCTATTTAGGGCTCTGTTGAATGACACAACCAAAGAAACAGATTTTCTCAGGACTCAAGCTGCAGGGAGTGACATTTCAGCTATTCCTTCTGGTGGGATCTATTGTCTCAGAGGGACACCAAGGGGAAGCTTTGAAGGCATTTGTGTGAAGTAGTAGGCATTTCCTCACTTCTGCTTTCAGCCGGAGGAGCTACGGGCAAGAGGGCAAGACCACTTGCCACAGGGAAAGTTCTGAGGCTTTTGGCTGACAGTGTTCAGGTCTGTGGCCGGGGGTGGTGGGGACAGCAAAAATATGTGTGTGACTTCTGAAGCAACACCAAATTTCCAGAGAGACTTTATGAGCAAAAAAGAGGCCTGGGGGGTAAGAGAGGGGTGGGAATATGTTCATGCAATATATTCATGCTATTGAATAAATTTCCTGGATCTTTCTGTAATTGTAAAGAGTTTAAGATAAGGCTTTAATTATTAAAGTTCAGATAAAAAAATCAGAAGTCCTATGGGTTGGGGATAAAATGGCTGGGAACAGAGACAGCACGTTTTACCCTGGTGCTTCCTCAATGACTTTTTTTTTTTTTTAAGGTGACTGTTGACTTGGTTGGTAATACTTTGAGGAGTAGGCTGCAGGGGACATAGTATAAAAACTAGATTGTGACCTATGCAGAGAAGTTGTCAAATGGGACTCATTTTCTAGAAGTTAGCCTGGGACACTTAGGGGAGGGGGAGGAAAGAGGGAGTAGAAGGGGAGAGAAGGGAGAGGGAAAGAGGGATCAGAAATGAAGGAAGGAGAAAGGAGAATGAAGGAAAAGGGGAGAGCCAGGGAGGAAGTAGGGGAAGAAGAGGTGGGGGAAGGGAGGGTAGAGGACTTAGGAAGGGAGGGAGAGAGGGAGATGGGAGGAGGAGGGGGAAGTAGGAGAGTCAGGGGAGCCGAACTGACATTTGCTTAGCATTCATTATATGTCAGGCAGTGTGCTTTCACATAAATTACTTCATTAAACCTTCACGAAATTCTGCAAGTTAGATATATTTTAATTCTCAATTTTTAGATGAAAACATTGAGGCTCAGAAGTGTTAAATAATTTGTCTGAGGTCACAGAGCAAAGAGAAATGGTTGGAAGCAAACACTCATTTGTGTTCCTCCCAAACTCCTGCTCCTTTCTCAACATCATACTTATGTGGAGCAGCTGCCTTTGTGTAAAATGAAAGAAGTAGGAAAAGGCCAGCCTTTTGGAACAGCCTTTAATTGAGGCAGCACATGCCCTGAGGCTGTTTTCAGGGATGGCAGTGACCTAAGAGAAGATGAGATGGAACATTGTAGAATTCTCTAGTCAAGGCAATGTCTCAAAGGATGACCTTGGACGATAAGCTACACACTTCATGAGAAGAAGCAGCCTGAGCAAAAACTATTTGGAACAAGCTATTTTCATTGGCCTGATAAATCATAATCTTGACATTAGCAGTTCCATTCCACACAGGGGTCATCCACAGCAATTGTCGTTCTCGAAATAGTTGACTTGCTTCACCTCCAAATAGGATTCCTCCCTATCTGGGAAGCACTGGCCCATTTATGAGATTTCAAAAGGCATTTTCACCTTTTTTTTTTTTCCCCTTTGAGAAAATCCAAATAAAACAAGGAAACAAAGTCCTACAACAAATCAAGAGGTATTAACGCAGGACACATAATAGGTGCTCAACCATTAGTATTGGAAGTAATGAGTAAATGCTTCAAGTTTTCTTGGAGAAAGTGACCAGTCATTTTCATGAAAAAATCATTGATGTATTAGGAACTGTACGGAAATAGTATTACACACACTTGTCAGTTTTAAGCGGTTTGATTCTAGCTGGTCCACCTTCCACAGAACCAGCTGCTCATTGTCTAAGGGATGATTACACTGTGTAGAGTAATGTTTCTGGAGTTTGTTTTCTGGAACATCCATAGCAGAATCCCTTGGAACCCAGCCCATACTCTACGGGTCAGAGCCCTGAAATCTCTATTTTTATTACGGTCCCTTGGAAATATATTATTCAAACTAGAGCTGGAGACGACTGCTATGGGGGTTAACCAGGCCTCTCAATTACACAGTCATAGGCGCAGGGCTGTTTTTAGCAGAATTTAGATGCTAGTCCACGTATGTATAAATTAGCTAGGACTCCGTCCTGTACTGTTATAGATTGCAGACCACTGTATCCCAGTCTTTAGTGTATGTAAGTCACCAGGGACTTTACTAAATAGGAGATTCCCAGGCCCCACCCCAAGGGACTAGGTTAAAGCCCAATTTTCTGCCAGAATCACACCCCATGAGGTTCTGATGCAGGCATTCTGCTAAGACCGAATACAGAGCCCTTTTGGAAAACTATATTCCTATCAAACAGTTATTCAGCCTCTCAAAGGACACTTTGATAGTGATCTTACCAACTCTTAAGGCAATAAACTCCACTTGCAAGTAGCTTTAATTGCCAGAAGATTCTTCCTATGTTGAATTAAAATAAAGTATTTTATAAGCTGTCTGCCTGGTTCTTTTAACTAGGATTATGCAGAAGACTTTAGTCCCCAGCATTATTTTTAAGAAAATATACTTGATCAAAAAAATAAGTGCTTCTGTTCCCTCTGGATCCCTGCTTTGCTCCTTCAGCACAGATGGGTAGGTGAGGAAAATGTAGGGATCCCAAAATGCACCCCTGATTAGAAGACAAGGGCCTCTGCTATTTGCATAGCAACAATGTTTAGAAAAATCAAACATCTAGAAACACTTGGAATTCTCATTTCCTAGAATAATATCACAACACAGATAAACAAACAAAAAACCCAAAACATGTCATTCTGAATTGCCCTGGATATGGGAAGAGTCCTGTGTGTCAGCATGATGAAAAGGCCAATAAGGAAGAAGGTGGGGCTGACTCAGGTGAGGCAGGTGCCCTCCTGGAAGAAACCCCTGGGAGCTCTCACTTCTCTGAGGCGCTCGCTCACTCTTGGCCAGCTGCAGACGTACCCAGGCTGGGCAGCTGGTGTGTACGCCCACAAAAGTCAGCTGCTAGGAGTAGATAGAGAGAAAGTGACTGGCTGGAAAACTACGGGCATGTTTCTAGGTATTTCACTGGACTTCCACAAATCTTTAGAGCTGGACTAATTTATCCCATTTGTGGGCTTACTTAAAAGAAAACAAATATTTTTTCGTGGATTTCCAAAGAAAGTAATTACTAGTAAAGTTTCAAAAGGCAGCAAGAATGGATTTGGATATGAAGGGAGGAGAACCTAGAATGGCCATAGGATATTGGGTCTATCATTTAAAGCAATGTGATTGGGCAAGTGAAAAAAAGTCTGTGTCCCAATTATTTATGTACAAAATGGGGGATAATAAAAACAAGTAACGTTTAGCATCATTTGATAATTATATGTGGAAACATAGCATGTTAATTCCTAAACCTCTGTTGGTACACAGTCAATACTCAAGAAGCAGAACGCCAGTCATTATTAGTAGCATCAGTAACAGTAGAGCTAGTTTGCCTGAAGGATATTCACCAAGATGAACTAGTTCTTTTTGAATGGTACCTCAAATGATGACATAGGTCAAGATGAGCAAACCAGGCAATACAAATGAATACATTGTATCTAGAATGCTGCCTTTACCTGCATTTTTCCATTCACTTAGGGAGAGACTAAATTTTAGAGGTGGGAGAGTAGAAGACATTGAGTCTTGAGTGACCTGCCTCATAAACCTGTACTGTTTCCATTTTTTTCTTAGAGACGATTTCGTTCTGCCACTCTAGCCAATTTTAGGGTACCGATTCACACATCAGAAGTCTTGTTTTTTATTTAGGTGTTTTTAATGGTACAATCCTCAGATTGTTTATCCTTTGTGGTGGGAAATAAGAACAGAGGATTCTAGAATGCGAATTTGATAAGTTTTCTACGAATGTCGGGGATGATTATGCCCTAAACATTCTAAAACATAAAATAAAACTTAAGTGAAGGCATTTAAATCCTTACTGAGCCAGCATCAATTGAACTTGCACACTGGTTGAGATGTAGGGAGCATTATGTGTCCTAGATTGTCTCCAGCATCCTCGCTGTGTAATCTCTGTGCCTTTTTTTTTCTCTCTGCAAAATGAGAAGGAAAACACCTGCTCCACATAACTTACAACATTACTGAGAGCTTTCAAGAAAAAGAAAGGGCTGATCCAATGTAAGCTGGCACCCCTCTCTCAAGTCATAGCTCATTAGTCTTGGCTGCGTTTTGAAATTTTCCCTGGTTCACCAGCTCTCCTGAAAAAACAGCACAGGGGGAGGCTACACAGGTTTTCTTGCTCATTTTGACGCTAAACTGGCTCAATGTAGTTGTGATCTCATGTGCCACAGATCACGTTTGAGTTCTTGAGTAACTAAGTGTGAGGCCAGAGGGAGGACATTTATGCTGGCACAGTGGGGACAGCCTGGATTCTGGTGGCTGACGTGAGTCAGCAGAGAGTAAGCAGGCGGCCCTCCCTACTGCCGTGCCAGAGCTTGTGTACTTGACACTCAGTCCACGTTTTCATTTCATTAATAAAATGTGACCTCACTTTTCTTTCGTAATCCAGAAGTGTGAGGATACATTTGTTGCAAACTGCATGCAGATAAAAGGGGGATTCGTTTTGAAACTACATCCACTTAATAGTACATAATTATTTGATCTACTATACATAACATAGTGCATTTCTTGCTAAAATGGCAAGCTTTTTTTTTCCTTTACCAAAATGAAAAGAAAACATTCAATTCTTTATAAATAGTTTAAATAGTTTAAATACATATTTCATACCAAGGATATAAAAATAGCCTCTCTCTCTCTCTCTCTTTTTTTTTTTTTTTTGATAAATAAAGACATATTCATTTACATGGCAAATAACGTGCAATAGCTAACCACTGGCCACCAGCTCTATTTGACTGATTGTCTAGGAGATGACATGCAGTGATAATTGTCCCTTTGCCTTCACAAAAAATAAAATAGATCAGCAGGAGCTGTGCATTCACTCCCGAGGCCAACAGTGCTACGGATATTGTTCAAGAATGACAAACAGGCACTCAGGAAAAACCTTTGCTGCACTTCACAAAAGCCACCTAGGAGAAAAACGAATCCACAAATTCTTTGTCTGGGACTTCTAGCTGCTCAGACCCTCAGGGTCTTTGGACTTTTACCAAAGTCTGTCAAACAGACCAGTAAGTTAATACCTGTACAGGAGAATGTTTCTATTATGTTTCTAGGATCTAGGAAGTCTTTGCTGCAGTATGGAGCTGGTTATGCCTTTCCCTGGCACCTCACGCTCTCTTGGGCAGGACTCTCAACTCTGCCTAGTCTTGATACCTGCCGGAGGCAAAAAAAATGGCAAACTAAAGCTGTCATGCGGTGGTGGGTCTGAAATGAGGAGCTGCCTCACGTGCACTAATGTCATACATTTATGGCTTCATTGTCTTTCACTTCTGCTGTGCTTGTGACGACTTCCAGTGGAAAGCTCTCCAAAGGTTCAGTAGAGACTGATACCATTCCTTCCCGCTCCCAAGATCCTGGCAAGTTTTCCAGACTGAAGGAACTCACGGCTCCCTGGCTGAAGCTGCCCTCCTCGGATCTGCTTGGGAGAATCAGATGCAAAGAAGTTTCTGAGGAGGAGCAGACAGAAGATGAGAGAGTCGCCGAAATGGACTGCAGGGGCGTCAGCGTGGTGGTATCTGAATGTGGAGAGATGCACCTTAAAAATTGCAAATGACCTTCTTGGACGACCTGGTAGTGGGCAGGTGAAAAATCAAGGTTTGGAGAGTGACAGAGTTCATGGTCTGTAGGTTTTTGCTCACGAGCTCCAGTTCGTTGGGGGCTGCCCTCCGCAGAGGAGGGATCCACACTCCAAATATCTGAAGTGACGTTACCGTGACAAAGTTGTGCTTGAGTATAAGCAGCTCCACCTGCTTGCAAGTGTAGGCAAGGCTGGTGCGTACTCCAGGTCATCCTGGTCTGTGAGCTGTCCCATTTGGGACACACAGAGGTGGTGTGTAGAGAGCAAAACCGTGACGGCTGCTGGGGTGACAGAATGTTTTCTAGAAGCTGCATCACCTTCCTCATGTCTTTACCTAATTGGGAGACCTCCTGAGTCAGAGTTGTTACCTGTTTGGATAAAGCACACCAAAAAGCAATAGTCAGAGGTGCATGGTAGTGATTTCAGAGCAGTGAGACAGGGAAGTGAGATTTCTTAATACGAAGGTCTGAAAGGCTGCTCTACCTCCAACTCCAGTCAAGTCCAAAGGGTGAATGGGGGTGGTGGTCACCTGACCTAAAGCCATCCTCATTCTGAGGGAACACAGAGAGACGCAAGTTGCCTGGCATTCTTACTTAGTGTTGCGGGGGTTCTGGAACAAGATTAGAGGCATGGGTCCATCATCTCTTGTGGATCTTAAATACAGACAGTATCTTTTGCTTCCTCTGAGCTAGTGGATGCACAGCAGTGCACACACATCACCCCAGACACCATGTAACCATGCGGAGTGGGGGCATTGGACGTAAGGCGCTCAGCACACTGCCTGTCCAGAGCGAACACCCAGTGAATGACAGACAGCTCTCACTTCTGTCTTTTCTTCTTGAGATCTATGCACATTAGAGGTCCAGAGATAAACTGGCCTTCAGTGATGATAAGGATGTGAGCAAGAACTCACACCAGATTTGCAGTGGGGGGGAGAGTTGACAGAAAAAGGGAAAGCTGCAAAATGAGATGAGAAAGAAAGAAAAGACCTTAGTTGCAGGGGGCGCTGCCCACCATTCCGTGTGGGACTCGAGTTGAACCGGCAACTTTGTGGTTGAGAGCCCACTGGCCCATGTGGGAATCGAACCGGCAACCTTCAGAGTTAGAAGCTCGGAGCTCCAACCGCCTGAGCCGCCGGGCTGGCCCTATGTCACTTTTTTAACCACGGAAGACCGCAAGAAGTTGAATTTGACTTAAATCCAACCTTTCTGGAACGTTGATATTCAAAGATAGGGGAACCTGTATTTCAGAAAGCAGGACATGCACGTATCCTGTCCAGTCTTTGGTTAGAGGCATAACACTAACACAGGTTTTAATAATTTGCCTTCATTGCTAGAAGAATGCATTTTAAAAAAGGAATTCCTGTGACTTAATTTTACTATCACGAACCACAAAACTTTAATATCAGCTGCTGAACCCGTGGAATCAATACCATCAGAACACAAAACAAAATGAAAAAAGGGTAGTTCAACTTCAGTGATGCCCAAACCAAGATTGTTGTTTTGGGCAGATTTTTTCAACATTTGATTATTCATTCCTGGTTTACTCAGTAACGTAATTCAGTCCACTTCCTCTGAGTGTGTTCTGAAACTAATTCTCCCTGGCAGGCCCATCAGGAGGTAGTGCCTCTCCAATCAGGCATTTTTAAAAGGCCAGAAGGAGGTTTTTCTATGGTTCAGGCAACCAACTGGTAACACCTGCCTTGAAATCTCCAGGCCAAAACTATTTCTGCCTTGCTGCTGGCAATGAGCTCAAAGGACTCAAATACTTGTCCAGGTTTTTTAGCAGTGTTAAAACTTCTGGCGACAAAAAGATACTTCTGAGCCTCACATTTAAGAAGTGAGAGTGAATGTGACAGTCTATGTGTTTTGAAATTTTCACTGCAGATTGTCAATTTCATAACTAGCCAGGCCTCAATTCTAAAGTGCATGGATCAGGCTGAAATCAATATCTGGATCTGAGCACTGCGGACATGCACCTATGGCTTCTATTTCGAACTGATTGGTTCTTCTATAAAAATTTAAGAAGAGAAGGCTGACACTCAATGAGATATCTGAAGGGACATATTAATCATCCATTCCTGGGGGTTGTCTAAGCTTAATTCCTGTATCAAATTCACTGGGCTACATTAGCTCAGTTCCCAATAAAAATGCTTTCAGTCAGCCTTTTATTAAGATTGAATATAGACACAGTCTTTGAAGAGCAATTTGCATTTTAGGCACATCAACAATTATGTTGTTCAATAAATGTTTGAGTAAATTTATAGTACAATGTGCTTTCAGGTACATTTTCCCTATCGGATCTGCAAAGAGCACCACGATAGGCAGGGGTGCGATATTATTGCCCCACCTGTAAAATGGGGACACTAACACCCTGTGGGGAAGGGGCCAGGAGAGCAGTTTCCAGGCTCTCGGCCTCACGTGGAAAAGGTGCTGGCTCGGTTATTAGATGTTCATCAGCTGTAACCAGTTAGTTGGCCATCAGCTGTAACCAGTTGGCCATTAGCCACTATTGTTTTGTATATAACTGCCGTGGCTACGTTAGCAAGCGTGGGTTGCAGATTGCATGGATCATGTGGATCCTACTACCTGTGTCTCGCCCGGCCGCCAGCGAGACTGGGGTGCAGGAAGACCCCTTGTCTGGTACTGGTGGATGTTTGCTCCTTGTGTCTCAACCAGCCGCCTTCAAGAATATAGTGGTATGAAGCCCCTATCTGTGGCTCTGTTGTTGTTCCTTTTCAGCCTCACCATATCCTGTGTTCACCTGTTGGGAGCTGAGACCCTGCATTACAACCCAGAGGTTAGATGGCATTTTTAAGGTCCCTTATATCATGAATGACAGTCTTTGGTCTAGAATTCGAGGTTTCTTAATTTGGTGTTCTTTCTGTTATAGTATATTATCATATAGAACAAGAGATACTGCTTAAGAGTTGAAAGATTTTTGCTAATGTGGTCAGAATTTGTTAAGAACACAGATGATACAAAAAGTAGCCTCACGTGTAACATCTGTCTGAAATGGTCATTTAATGTCAGATAAGTAAATAGTGTCACCTCTAAAAAAAATTAGGAGACTGATTAAGCACGGTAAAACCTCTTCACAGAAAATTATATGAACGCAACAACAATAAAACAGTATCTTTTTGAGCAGGTATTACAAAGCTCTTCCCAAGCCCACCTCATTTGTCAGTGGTTCCATTTCCTGCATTTTCCCCTTGTACATCATCAGACCGAATGCAGTGAGATTCTCAGCTCCCTGCTCTTGTACGTGCTGTTGTCTCTGACTGGGTGTCTTCTCCACGGCCCTTTTCTGCCTAAGTTTCTTCTTTCCCTTCAAGCTTCTAATCTCTCTTCTTTTCTGCAATGCGCTCACTAAATCTCAAATGTATAAATAAATGCCATTCCTGCCATTCTGAAAACTTGGTTCTCATAGTGCCTTCAATTTTTATCTTATTTTGTCTCATGATTTCACCATAAATATCCTCAGGGAAAGCTGCCTATTACAAAATTATATTGGCAAATCTGTAACTGGCCCTCTTTCTCCCAAGTAAATATATTAAGAGGAGGTATTGTACCTGTTAAAGTTTTTTAAAACATAAATTTCCTAAACCAAATCCTTGGTTATCCTCTAGATCTTAAGAGCAGGTGGCATTTCTACTATTAAGAATCCCTGTTATTGTGTTTCCTTCATAATTGTAGAAATGGATCTCCTTCGGTCAAGTCTTCTGCTAGACTTCATTTCTCTTACTGTTTTGTCAACTGTCCTACCATAAATTTGATTTCCATGGGTAGTTTTAAATCACTGGGAAATTTCCCCTATTTACTGACTTGACATTATGAGTGCCAAGCAACAAATTCAATTAAGTTATCAGTTGTTTTACCAGTTGAAATTTGGCAAACATTTTACATCCTTGGTTGTTACCATGGATGGTTATTTAGATGTGGTCTTCTGATTATTTACAAAGATGATAGATAAAGAAACCATAACTTCATATGCATTATTCTCATACTTGTGTATTAAGTTACATTTTCTTTATCCATTCTTTCCTCTTCTTCCTTTTTCTTTTCCACCTTCTCATTCTTTTGTGGATAAGAATCCATCAGTCTGGAATTTAAAACTGTTGGCCAAACCAGTTCACCATCACCATCTGCACAGCTAAGTGTTCACATCCAAGATTTCTCTATCTCTTCCAAAGTCCCAACTGTTAGAAGTGATGAAAACACCATCTGTGCTTCCAAGTGGTTCAGTTTTCTATCCAAAACTTTGGAGCATCTAAAGATTTTTCTCGTCTTTGTTCTCCCAGCATCATGCATTTAACCGTACAAATCATTAGGTGTTTAGCAGGTTTTCAGGCAGCGCAATTGCTCTTATTTAGCAGCACCTCCTGTCAGGAATAGAAACACCCCTGTGACAACAGGCTTGTCAACTGTCCATGGTAATTCACACACTGATCTAAGAAGGGAATCTCTAACTGCCACAATTTTTCTATTTCTGCCATATGCGGATTTCCTCAGAACTTCTGTTGGCTTTGAAATAGTTGTTGCCTACATTTCCATAGTATCTGGTTTTCTCCTCTCATGTTTAACTTGCTCCATTGATGTGATGTTACTTTTCATCCTCCTTTGAGTCATATTTCCATATGGGCTTTCTTGTGAGAATTAAATAATGTAATGGATGTGAAAGTTCAGTCCCCATATAACTGGTATTATGTCAGAATTCCAGGTGTCTGGATTTGATGATGTAACACAGGCACTAAGCTTAGTTAAAAACTTTTGGATGGTGGGGGGATAGTTACCCAGGAAGCATTTAGACCAAAGCAGTTATCTATATAGTTCCTCTCCAGCCTCAGAATGGAGAGGTAAACCATTCCTGTTAACACTTTTACATAATTGATATTGGAAGAATCAGTCTCCAAGTTTTAGCATTGCCTTGCATGGATCTTTGCAGTGGTAAATAATGACAGTAATAACCAGAGTCTTTGGAAAATGTTGATTAAGATCTTGTATTTGCAGTCCAAGGTTTGAGTAATTGCAGTCAGATGGAGTGAGAATTCTCTGATGTGTGAGCCAAAATACAATGATGTGTAGTTTGATGTTGATCAGAATTGAATAAAGACCAGTGTGGGGTTGGGGTGGTGGCAGGTATGACTGGTCTTTATTGTTCTTTATAATTAGCTCAAGCCCTTGCACAAATCCTGCCATCTATAAATCTTTGTTGATACACGAATAATTTAATGAATAGTAAGTTGCTTTGTTAATTTCTTAGTATGAGTTTCTGTTATTTTTCATTTGAACTTAGATAACGTTTGTCAATCTTCCCTACAGCACTACAAGACAGAAATAAGCATCACTATACTCCAGCAGGTAAGAATATTTCGTATGATCTCAGTGTCTATGGAAGCCCCCACCACTTCAAATGAGTAAGACTTTAAAACACTATGTTCGTACATTGTTTGAAGAATCCATCTGTGGTGCTGGTGACCTGTTGTCCCAATAATATTGTGCACTGCCAGCTTTCGGTAGTGAGATTGTGTGCGTTTGGTGAAAGCACAGATCTGCTGTTCTGGTGTGTCTTTGGATTGTACCTTTTTGGAACAGGAGTATGTGTGTCATAATGAAGACCAGGATGTGTCTCTGACAATACCTTTTGTTTCATGTAGAAAATGCCTTTCTTGCGTATTATATTATTCATGTTTTATATTTCTCGGTCTTGGCTATTGGTGTGGCATGATTCATGAACTCTGAGTATAACTGGATCTTCAGTGGATAGAGAAAAAAATGTGATTTCCATTTTTGTGCATTCAGTGAGCAGATGGGGAATGCATCTGTTGATATAATCTTCTTAGCTTGAAGAGTTCTTGACCCGTCACTCAATTTTTGCCAAACATGTACACATTTTCCTGCTAGACACAATTTTCCTAAATTCGGGGGTACTAATTACACCAATCCTCTCCCCCTGCTGTGAACACATATACATTTTTTCAAGCTCTGATTCAGGTAATTAAATGGTCTTTCATTTAATCCTTTGTTATGTTGCATATTTATGATGGGATTTAGACAACTTCAATCAAACTCCATAAGCAGGCAGAACAAAAAAGATGATCGGCATAATTTCATCTTTGTGTCTTTTGCTTCACAAGCATTTAAAAACAAGCGACAGTCTTTTTATCTGTCAGCTAAAATAATAATCATACTCGGCACTCACATAAATTTTATCCAAATGGGGATTCTCAATCCCATTACTAACAAAAGTTGTAAATCTTTGTCTACAGCTGGAGAGACTAGAATGCTGAGAGGTGAAGTGGCTTATCCAAGGTCACACAGGAATAGTACCAAGGGTTTTACTTATGCAGGTGCATCTGATGCCTCTTAAATTATAATAAGAGAATAATTAGAAGTCTAGCATTACCAATGCAAAATGACCAATTAGAGTCATGAAAGTGATTACTTCAGTAGTTTCATTGAATTTCTGCAGGCTCAGGCCTTTGGACACAACTTCATTACTTTAGCTGTACTGTGGTAATCTATTATTTATCAACCCTTTGATTGCTTTTCTCATCTATTTTCCTGCTTCCTGTGACAAAGTCTGATTAGTATCCGAATTGCTCTCTGGCAAAGGGATCCTCACTGCTATCAGTGAACACCAAACAAAATTTGTCTCCTCTCGAATATCAACTGTATAGGGCAGTGCTTGTGAAGATTAAATGTATATAGAAATCACCGGAGGATCTTGACACACTGTATATTCAGACTCAGTAGGTGTGGAGTGGAGCCTGGAAGTTTGCATTTCTAATAAGCTCCCAGCTGATGCCAAAGCAGCGGGTTTATGCTCTGTGGATCAGTGATTAGTTCTATTCTTGTGGATCTAGTCCCTTCAGTTAACTCCTCATGTACTGATAAGTCAGGAAGAGTCTAACAGTCTAATCAGCTTTTAAAAATTCTTTTGACAAGTCTATCGTTGGATTTTTTCCATCTGTTTCAATCGTCTTTAATTTATTTCAACAGTATTTTGTAGTTTTCAGTGTACAAATCTTGTACCTCTTTGGTTAAATTTGTTTCTAAGTAAATTTTTTGGATGCTATTGTAAATGGAATTGTTTTCTTAATATCTCTTTCTGATAGTTCATTCTTAGTGGTATAGAAACACAACTGATTTTGGTATATTGATTTTATATCCTGAAACTGTACTGAATTCGTTTACTAGTGTTTACAGTCTGGGAGGGGAGTCTTGAGAGATTAGGGTCTTTGTGATTGTTGAAGCTGCTGTCTTTTTTCTTGGGGGGCTCCCAATTTTTGAGGGTGTGCCAAGACCCATCAGGGCCCCAAAGCAGAGGATCTCAACATGCATCTAGATGCAGGCTGATTAGAAGCCGGACCCTTGGGCAGCAACTGGGAAAATATGCAGTCAGACCTGCACCAGGGAGAAACTGAGAGACGAACACTATTGCTTGCTCCCTCTGTGCTGAGCCTGGGGATACAGCCATTGGAGTGCTTTTGCACCCACTTGAAAAATGCTTCTTTGTTACCGTTGTGTGGGGCTTGTGAACGTAAGCCCCTTTGTCTTGCAAAGTTAGGTGTTCTGGGTGCCCGTCCCTCGGGTAGGAGCCTTAAAAATTCGGAGCACTATATGTGGGGTCCAAACCATCAAGGAGAAGCTGGGAGTTGGGGGTTCCCTCCTGATTGTGTGACACCACGCCAGGGATGGGGTTTGTGGCAAGAGTGTGTTTCATGTGGGTATTTTCCTATCTGTTTCCATGTGGGTATTTTCTCATTTGTCTGGTGTGTAGGAGTCACTCAGCTAGTTTCTGTATTTTTCTCAGAAGGAATTTTTCTCTGTGTAGATGTACAGTGTGTGCATCTGAGGAGGGAAACCCAGGAGCTTCCTATGTTACCATCTTGGAGCATTTGTTATCTATTTTATATGTTTCAATCCATTGTATAGCCTATCTTTACTGAAGCTCAAATTTTCCCATCTTTGGCCAATGGGAGACTTCATATTGGCTCCTGAGTTCTTTTGACATCATCCTACCATGTCTCCCTGAAAATAAAGACCAGGTCTTATATTAAGTTTTGCTCCAAAAGATGCATTAGGGCTTATGTTTAAGAGATGTCCTCCTGAAAAATCATGCTTATTTTCCAGTTAGGTCTTATTTTTGGGGAAACTGGATAGTAGTGTTTGGTAGTTTTCTTGCTGGCTGGTATATGAACGTGTTCCAGACTCATCATGTATATTTCATGCCCCAGAAATGGAAACAGCCATTTATCCAAAAAACTCTGGTTTCTTTTAGAGGGACATTGTATTTCAAGACCATAATCAGGCACAGAGATATTTAGTTATTGGGCTGGCCATTGCTTTTACTCCTTTTCTGTTGAAAGAGCTTGGGGATGTATGTGTGTGTGACACTACATAAATTCATACTAGTATTTCTAATTCTATTTCAGACTGCAAGGTTTTTACTTAACATTTTCTGTATTACATTTGTATCTCCTTTATTCTACGTTGTGAATTCTGGTTATTGAGGTACAGAGGATGATGGAATTAGGATATTCCATAATCATGCATTTCCTTTATCCCCCATTATACATACAACATATGTATAATCCATACCAATACAACCATTACAAAGTACGATTACTGAACTTCTTTTGCATATTCTATCATCATTCTCTCCCCACACCCCTTTTTAATGGTTCTGCTATATTTATCTTGTCATAAGGCTTTGACAAATTTTATTCTCTCCCTTTTAACTTTCATTTAGATGTAGTGGTATAAATAAGGACCTATTTAATGCTAATTAATGTGTCCTATAGCAATGTCAAGTCATCTTGGTTTTCTGGATCTTGTTTTCTAGTACATTTTTCAAGAAATGTACATGGGAACAATGTTCTTTGAGTTCTTTCATGTTGATAACAGTTTGATACTTGATGGTTATTTTTGCTAGATATAAAATCCTTAGTTTACATTTTCTTTCCTTAAAAATCATATATTTTATATGTTACTCCATCTCTTTCATAAAGTGTTGCTGTCTGAAAGTCTAGTGATAGTCTAGATTTTTTCCTTTGCAAGTCCTTCAAAAGAACTTTTTTGGCTAGATACCAAAGACTTTTTTTTTTTCCCCTTACTTTAAAGTCCAGTAATTTCACTAGAGTATTCTTAGGTTTTGTTTGGGTTCCTAAATTTGGCTTTCTTTTTCAGAGACTTGTAATTTTTTGTATGTTAGATCTTCTTTGCTTATCTGCAATAACTGACACTTTTCCTCATATCTCTTTTTTTTTTTTTAAATCTCTTCAGTTAGATTACATGCTTCAAATTTTCCTTTTTAGAGACCATCTGTTTTGGCATTATTTATTTATTTGTTCTTGTTTTGCTTCTAACTTAGTCAATTTCTACAATGAAGAGAACTAATTTTTATTAATTGGTTGTCCATTATCTCTGGTTGTGGTAAATTTCAATGACCCATTTTTAACTACTGCAAAGAAATATCCAAAAACAACAACAACAACAACAACAACAAAAGGGTGGGTTAGTATTTGAATTAATACAGAGACTCTTCTTTTACTCTCCAAGCAATTGAGCAATAAACACCTACTATGAAGGACTGATCCAGCGAGGTCTAGCAGCAAGCCATCATGTAACCATGGTAACCATGGTAAAGCTTGTTTCAAGGCTCTAGAAGGAGTCCTCTTTTAACCATTGGAATACAACTTCCCCACCTCAAGCTTCTTTTGATAATAGAATTTTAAACAAAAATACATTTTTCTAATCAGCTCTTTAATAAATGCTATGTGAACAAGAACTCTTTCATCTCTAAGACCGAGAAGATTCAGTTTAGAAAGTGAGATTGCAGAGCATCAACTGAATTCAGCACAAGACTGCAGTCACAGTATCTTGCTACCAATGATCAGATTTGATTTAAAAAATACATTTAAAAAATCAGTAAATTAAAAATTAAAATGTCTAAATTACCAGTTGATCCCCTTGTTATTTATCTCTCCTTAACACTCTTTATCATTTTCTTTGCTTTAAATTATAATGTTTTTTCCTTTTTAAGGTTTGAAAATGTTAACATGTTGAAAAATCATCAATGGGAAACATGTGGGAAAACATATATTTCCCTTTGATTAATCATATAGTATATTTTATCAGGCTTTTATGAAAAGCACTTTCTAGAACTATCCTAAAATTACTAGCCCATCATTAAATTAAGGTATATACCGAGAGTGGCAAAAAAATGTGTACACATTTTAAGAGATGTTATCTATGCTCAAGTAGTAGTTCACCATAATCAGAAATGTCTGGGGGACAGCTGGTTAGCTCATTTGGTTAGAGCGCGGTGCTCTTAACAACAAGGTTGACGGTTCGATTCTCCACATGAGCCACTGTGAGCTGTGCCCTCGACAACTAGATGGAAACAACTAGTTGACTTGAAGCTGATGGGTCCTGGAAAAACACACTTAAAATAAATAAAAGTTTAAATAATAATAAAAAGAAGTCTGGATGCTGATGGTAACTTTGAGCACCTCTTGTAATAGCAGAAGTCAAATGTGACTTGTATTCATCTTTTGTTATTGGTATATACTGAGTATTACAATTGATACATTTTTTTCCTTTCTTAAAATGTGTATGCATTTTTTGGCACCATATATATGTGTGTGTGTGTGTGTGTGTGTGTGTGTGTGTATATATATATATATATATATATATATATATATATATATATATATTTGATGTGGGCTTCTGATTTCAAAAGGAAACCTTTTCAATACAGACTAAGGATGATCTTCTTTGAAAGCTAACCCAGCAAAAAGAAATCCTACTGAACTGAGATTTGGGCCTTCTTTCTAGGCCTTTCTGTACAACTTGTTGTATATGTGATTATCTCTGGGCCTCAGTTTACTCATAGGAGCATCTCACATGTCAGGATTTCTAATTTCTCTTCAAACTCAAAACTGAGATTCCATTTTTTCCTTCAACTCAATATCCTAATGCCTGATGGTTAAAATAGATATAATGTGTAATCCAAGCATTTTTTATTCATTCATTAACCATAAATGTGTATCTACTATATGCCAATCACCAGGAAGAGAAAAAAGCAGATAAAGATTCTAGTGGGGGGGATAAAGACAATGAAAAATGTAGATAAATACACTATGTGGTATAATAGAGGTTTGATTGGGCTATGATGGAAAACCGATTTTGAAATACATTTGGGGGAAAGGGGCTGCTATTTTTAAAAAGCTGGTCAAGGAAGACATCACTGAGAAGTTGACATTTGAACACAGATTTGAAAAAGAGAAGGGAACAGTTCATGCAAATAACTTGGGAAAGAGCTTTCTGAGCAGAGAGAACAAACACAAGACCTTGAGATGTTTTCATAAGCTAAAACGTTAGACAATAACGATAGACAATAGACAATACCCTTTGTCCTGGAAATATCTGTAGGACCCTGGGGTCAGGTACGGTTGTCTTTGAGGAAGTGGGTCAAGCGGAGGGGGCAGAGGCAAAGGAAGTTGATCATAATGAAAAATCTGGATTTCATATCACATGAGTAAAATTTCAAGGAAGAGAGAACATTTATAGAAAAGAAAAATATGGCAGAGTGGGAGGAAGAGAGATATTAGCTACCTTTAAAATTTATTCTCATTAAAAACAGAACATTTATGTAGGTTTTTCTATGTAACTCAAGAGGAATAGAAGTAGGAAAAATGAATAGCAAGCTTTACAAAGAGTTATATCAGCTAAATGTAGAGAAGAGGTTTCTAAAAGCTCAAGTAATTGAGAGATGAGGTAGGCCACTAGTTGTCATGGTCGGCTGTCATCAAAAGCATTTGGAGAATTTTAAAAAATATAGATGCCCAGTGCAAATTCTAGCAGTTCTGAGCTGAGGTTCAGTCAGTCTATTGGCCACAATAATATATTTAAATATAGGTATTTTAATATATATTTGTTATTTTATATAGCAATTTATAAAAAAAAATTATAGTTATGTAAAAAAAATATTCCCAGAGAATTTCAAAGCATAACCAGGTTTGAAAACAACTGACATAGATTCCTCTGAGGTATGGTGAGCTTCTTACTACAGAAAATATTCATACAAAATAATTTCTTGAGAGTAACCTCAGAAAGAAAATTTCTGCATTAAGTAAAAAGTCAGAATAGATGACCTCTAAGATATCTCTCAATTTTCAGATTTCATGCCTCTACCACATTATGAAACAACAATAATACCAAGCAGAGGTTGCTTATTTATTTGTTTCAGAAGAATTCTTTTACCCATTATTTATAACAATTGATTATTTCAAATTCTATCCCATCGTGTGATCATATCAGCACAAAAAGGAAATTGGACTAATTTTGTATTGATTTATGTATATTGTGTTTATTTCTAATTGAGTACAAGTGAATGGGAAATGCCAATCCTTATTTCTCTAGGTGTCGTATTGTTCTCTAATAAAAAGACTGAAAAAAAATCCAATCCTTCTCAAATTCATGTATTATTTATTTTCTAGTCTTGAACGTTGAGTTACTTGAGATACAGGCTATTGTTATTTTGACGAAATTCACAGAATTTTTTGGGGGATATAATGCAAGTTTTCAAGAGCTTTGTGCTCTATTTGAGGAAGGAAGAAATGTACACAAAATAAATAATATAAATAAATAAAATGTAAAACTATAAAAGCAAATTCAGAATCACAAAGTTAGAAAGCAGGTGTTGTAATTCAGAGGAAGGATTTGGAAATTGGGATTTGCTATGGAAGAATCCAGAAAATTCATAGGAGACTGAAGGTGGAATCGATGCTAAAAGAATTGAAGACCTTTTGAAAGATATATAGGTTTCTCATTTTAAAAAGGGGAAATTCATGCACCAGGGAGATGATAAGAAAGGAAAAAGCCTCTGCAATCCCTTCCAACTCTAAGATCCTATAAAAATAATAGCAACGTTATCATAGTTGTTGGATTGGATCATTATTGAACTTAATTTTTCTACTGAATGGAAAATGGCAGAGCTGTATATTCTTTTGAGAATATATAATCTTACAAATTATATAGGAGATGGGGGAATACATATTTCATATTTTTAAAATAGCTAGTTATTCTGAAACTATCAGTAGTCAATTAATAACTGGCTATCACCAACTGGCTAATTATTAGTAATAAGCAATTAACTAATTGTTTAAATTTCATTTGAGTTTTTCGATATTTGGTTGGATGCATAGTAACTCATTTTACAGAATACAGAGGGTGCCAAAAAATGTATGCACATTTTAAGAAAGGAAAAAAACTATTAAAATTGTAATACTCAATATATACTGATAACAAAAGATGAATACAGGTCATGTGTATACATTTTTTTGGTACCCTCGGTACTTTCCATTTACATCTCTAGAATAGATCCACTTTCCAACCAACAGTGCTCCTGGGAGACTTTCTTGTATGGTCTTGATCAACAGGCTCATTGGTGCTTTGGCTTCTTGTTGGGTTTGGCTATTGCAGAACTGCAGCAGGTTGGAGACAGGTAGGAGAGAGAGGTGAGAGTATGAGGCTGCTTCCCTACAGAGCTGAGGTGGGCAAAAGGTCACAGAAGCTTCCAACAAAAGATCACAGCTTCTGTCAGGTGGTCTCCTTCACCAAGCTTTCTCCGACTGAAGATTCTATAACCACTCTCTGCTCTGGCACCTTCAGATCTAAGACCTGTAGTGAACTTCTGTTGTTATTAGCTCCAGGGTAAGAGGAGCTGTTTCATCCTTTGTGCTTTCCCTACACTATACTAACTCCTTTGTAAATACTCCTTTTATTCAGCTCTGCTCAAATTTCCATTTGGAATGTGGCGTTGCTCTCCACTGGGCCCTCCCTTACTGATATACCCGTTTAGTTCCTTTATTCAAAGATGAGAAAAGGCCTGTACATAAGTAATCACAGGCAAAAAAGACAAAAACAGCTCATCTCCAAAAGTTACGTGTATTTTAAATCTACATTTTGCAGCATAAACTTTTGAGTGGCATTGTTTTCTTTTGAGAGATCCTCGTTATTCTTTAGTATGTATGTATGTATGTATGTGTATTTTTATTTATTATCAGTAAAACTCTCATGAGAGTTACAAATATGCCTATGCATTGAGGCTTGAGAACTGGAAAATAACCAAAAAGCATCCTACAAATCATGAATTAGTTGGATATATTCCAGTTTAGAAACCTGTGTCCACAAAATGTAGCATTAATATCAATAATTTATATGTATTAAAATGAAAAAATTTTCCAGCAGTTAAATGGATTTTGTTTTTTCTATGTCAAAGGCCTTAGTTTATATTTTACTTTTGAGAATTGATGGTCAAGAACGATGTATGATTATGATGAGGAAGAAAAGTGACTGTACAGTCAGATCTTGGGATGGTCTGGCAATTCTGTCAGCATGGTTCAGTTGAACTAAATGTCAATGAAAAGATATAATAGCAGTAATTCACAGGGCCAAGGAATGAACTACCATAAAGTCTTACTCATGTAGGTTTTTTTTTTATGTGAATTATTGATAGAACCCTGAATTTCCATAGCTATTTAGAAAAGTAGTGAAGCAAAGTAAAGCAACTCTTAAAGAACAACCTGTGATTACTATTCACTTTCTTTGACTCAACCAGACTTCACTGACTTGATTTAGTGACACAAATTTAAACTTATCTGCTGACTTTGTCAAGTACAACCTAGACAACAACTGAGATCCTTTCTCTCTCTTTTCTAGCAGAAGGCATTGCATTATCTGTATCTGTTTACTTGGACATTGTATGATACATTTAATTGGTGGATATTCTGGCATTCAACTTTGAGCAAAAGAAAGAGAAAACAAAGTTTCACTATTAACTTTTGGGTGCTGTAGTGGCTATTACTAGTGTTTTCCAGTATTGAATTTCTCATTTCTGCCGGAGTACCCAGAAGACTATACTTTCTTGCCTCTTGAAATTAATTGTGCCCATGGAATTAGTTCTGGCTAATGAAATGTGGACAGAAATGATATGTATATCCTTTGAGCCACTTGATTTTTTTATGCTCCGCTTTCAAACGGAACATAGCCTATGAGTAACATTTCATTTCAGGTGGCGATGACCCCTTCTGCTGACCAGTGTTAGGCACTTTTGCATGAAAAAGAAATAAATTTTAAACAATAAGATTGGGAGTTTGTTACCCCAGTATAATTTACCCTATCATATTACCTATCTGAGAATGGTGGGACTCTTTAATATTTCAGAAACATTTGCTAGACTTTTTTGAGGAGGTTGAAAGATGCTGATGTTACAAAACAAAATTTGAAATTTGGCTTATAATCTTGGTGACTATATAAAATGGTCTTTTAAAGCTTTATGAAAAGACTGGGTGTAAGGAGATGACTAGAATAGTTATGTTTAAAGGACATGACCTATCATCCTATTAAGAAATGTAATGCAAACACAGTCATTTCTGAAAAGAAGATGCTTTTTGTTGGTCTCAATAGCAATAAGAGCTTGGCCTCTAAAATGGTAGAGGCCAAGTTGATAAGAATAGGTTTTTTTTCCATCTCTCTTAAGTTAACAGTGTGCTAATGTGTCAAATGAAACAAAGGGCTTCAGATCACTTGGTGAGACTCTCAGTAGAATAATGGGTGTCAAGAATAGAATAGGGCTCTCCCAAATTTTGGTTCTCATCACACAAATGTGTAACTTACACCATATGGAGTTGTAAAGGGTAAGACTGAAATACTTTTCTAAATTCTGGAGTTTGAGAAAGTGTTTTATTTTGTTCCACAAAAAGAACCATGACATCTTTGCCAAAGAGGAATCTTTTTTATTTTTTTTAAAAAATGAACTCTAATCAGGAAAAGATTATTTCCACCAAAGCAGTTTAAACATTGAAACAGGCCAATGACTGAAACTGGAAAGAAAGCCACTGGACTGACAAACTGAAGGCATTTAATGGATGTGACTGTTAATTTTATTTGTCAGTTTGTCAACTCGACTGGGCCATAGGGGATCTGAACATTATTCTGAGTGTGTCGGGGAGGCTGTTTCTGGGTGAGATTCACATTTCAATCAGTACACTGAATAAAGCAGTCCACCTCCTAATGTGGGCAAGCCTCATTCAGTCAATTGAAGACCTGACTAGAACAAAAAGGCTAAGAGGGAATTCCTCCTGTCTGACTATGAAGCTGGGATATGGTCTTCTCCTGCTTTCAGATTCAGACCAAAACATCAGCTCTTCTTGGATTTTGAACCTACTGACTTTTGGCTTGGAACATACACTACTGGCTTTCCTTCCCAGACCTTTGGATTTGAACCAGAACTACACCATTGGCTCTCCTGAGTCTCCAGCTTGTCTACTGCAGTTGTTGCAACTCCTCAGCCTCCATAAGTGTATGAGCCAATTCATTGTACTTGAAGTAAACTTCAAGCAATTGCAAAAGAAAAAAAAAAATCAAGAAATTTTCTGGGAATATCTAAAGGAACCTGAGAGAAAGTGAATAAATCCTGGTACATAAAATGGGGCAAAACCAAGTAGTGATTCTGAAGAGCATAAATCAAAAAAGGAAGATAAGGATTTTAGGTAACATCTGAAAGAGGCTGCTTCCTTAGCCCAGTGCTTCCTGTGTTCCATAATGTGATAAAAGAAAACAAAATGTTAATTGCTGTTTTGTCATTAAAGTGATCCATAAGCAAATGCATTTAGTCAATGTAGGCTAAAAATAAGTTAATCGAGTTTCTTTCACGTAGGAATTCAGTCTTAGTATGCTAATGATCAATGTGCCTCTCTAAAATTATGAATTAATTTTAAGCAAAATATACCTGATGTATTTAACCACAGAGGAATTAGTCTTTAAGTTTTTATTTTAAATTGCCTGGAAAAGAACAAAAATGTTTAAGCATTATATATATTTTGTAATCCTACTTTATTAAGTAACCATCATAAATATTTTGAACATATCTCTTAAAAGAATATTTGATAAAATAAGAAGCTCACAATTAGAAAATGGAACAATCAGACATGAGTTAAATAGAAAATAACAAAGCTTTACTTAGGAAAAAAGAGAGAAGTCTCAAACTACTAAAATCAGGAATGAAAGAGGATATAGTACTACCAAGCTTACAGAAATGAAAAGAATTGGAAGGAAATACTATGAACATTACTGTCAACAAATTAGATAACTTAGATGAATTAGACAAATTTCTACAAAATCACAAACCACCAAAACTGACTCAAGAAGAAATAGAATATCTAAATAGACCTATAACAAGTAAAGTAATCAAGTAACTTTCCACACAGAAAAAAGCCTAGGACCAGATGGCTTTTCACTGGTAAATCATACCAAACATGTAAAGGAGCATTAATTAATAACAATTCTTCACAAACTCTTTTGAAACATAGAAGAGGAGGGAACACTTTCCAACTCATTCTATGAGACCAATTTACCCTGATACCAAAATCAGATGAGGATATCAAAGAAAAAAATACAGACCAATAACTCTTACGAATATAGATGCAAAAAATCCTCAAAATATTAGCGAATTGAATCCAGCAATATATAAAAAGAATTATACCACGACCAGTGGGGTTGATCTCAGGAATGCAAGGTTAGCTTACCATCCAAAAATCAATTAATGTAATACACTATATCAACAGACTCAAGTACAACCCCTCCCCCCAAAAAACAACAAACTCACAACACATTATTGCAATACATGCATAAAAAAGCATTTGACAAAATATAACACCTCTTAATTATGAAAACCAGTACTACCGTACAAGGGAACTTCCTCAATAAGGGAATTTATGAAAACAAAAACAAACAAAAAAACCCCCAAAACAAACACACCACAGTTAACATATGTTCAATGGTGAAAGATTGAAAAATTCCCTCCTCCCCACCCAAAAGAAGGCACAAAAAAGCTGTCTCTTTCCATTTCTAGTCAGTATTGTACTAGAAGTTCTAGCCAGGGCAGTTAGGCAAGAAAAGGTAATACATGGCATTCAAATTAAAAAGAAATAAATAAAACTATTTTCAGATGACATGATCTAATATAAAACATCCTAAATAACCCACTCAAAAGTTACTAGAACTATTAAACGAGTTCAGCAAAGTTGCAGGATCCAGATGATCATGCAAAAATCAGTTGTATTTCCGTACACTAGCAATAAACAATCCAAAAACAAATAACACAATTCCATTTACCATAACATCAAAAATAATAGAATACTAGGAATAAATTTAACCAACAAAGTGCAAGACTTGTCCCCTGGAAGCTACAAAATATTGTTGAAAGAAATTAAAGAAAGATATAAATGGAAAAAAAATCCCATGTTCACTAATTAGAAGACTTAATATTGTTAAGATGACAGTATCTCCTAAATTGATCTACAGAGTCAACATATTCCCTATGAGACTTCCAACTGATTTGTTTTAGAAATTGACAAGCTGATTCTAAAATTCATGGAATTTTAAGGGACCCCAAACAGTCTAAACAATCTTGAAAGAGTAGGAAAATGTTAGAGCACTTACACCTCCCCATTCAAAACTTACAATAAAGGTATTATAATCGAGATAGCATAGATATATACAGCAATAGAATAGAATTGAGAGTCCAGAAATAAGCCCTCACCTTAATGGTCAGTTTAGTTTTGACAAGAATGTCAAGACCATTCAATGGGGAAAGTACTGTGTTTTTAACAAACGGTGATGTGACAGCTGAATATCCACATTAATAAAATTAAATTGGACCCTTACCTCATACCACATACAAAAATTTACTCAAAATTGATAAAGACCTAAGTGTAAGAACTCAAACTAGATAACTCTTAAAAGAAAACACCGGAAGAAATTTTCATGACCTTGAGATAGGTGATGGTTTCGTAGAAGTGACCTCAAAAATCACAAGAAACAAAAAAAGATAAACTGGGTACCACCAAAGGAATATTTCAAAGGAAACCATTAAGAAAATAAAGGGTAACTTAAAGTATGTGAGAAGAAAGTTATAAATTATAACTTGTATTTAGAATATAAAACGAACTCTCACAACTCACTAATAAAAAGACAACTCGGTGTGGCCGGTTAGCTCAGTTGGTTAAGAGTGTGGTTGCTGGTTCGATCCCTGCATGGGCCACTGTGAGCTGTGCTGTCCTTAAAACAAACAAACAAACAAACAAAAAACCAGACTACCCAATTTTTAAATGGGTAAATGGTCTGAATAGACAATTCTCCAAAGATGTACAAATAGCCAATAAATACATGAAAAGATGCTCCATATTATTAGTTATCAAAGAAATACAAATGAAAACCACAGTGAGTTACCACGTCACACACACTATATGGTTATATATGGTTATAATAAAAAAGTCAGATAACAAATAAAAATTGTTGGCAAGGAAGTGGAGAATGTGGAACCTTCATGTACTGCTCTGGCAGTGTAAATACTGCTGCTCCTTTGGGAAACAGACTGGCAATTCCTAAATTTTTAAACAGAGAGTTACTATATGATCCAGCAATTCCACTTAATTAGCCAAGAGAAATTAAAACATGTTCACACAAAAATTGTATCAATGTTTTATGAATATTCATAGCATTCATAAAACAATATCTGAAAAGCATTATTCATATTAGCCCCAAGATGGTAACAACCCAAATGGCAATCAACTGATGAATGGATAAACAAAATGTGGTACATCCATACAATGGAATGTTATTTGGCGATGAAAGGGAATCAAGTATTAGTATGCTACAACATGAATGAAAGTTGAAAACATTATGCTAAGTGATAAAGTCAGTCACAAGAGACCATATTGTATAATTCCATTTATATGAAATGTCCAGAATAAGCAAATCTATAGGCACAGAATGTAGATTAATAGTTGACTAGGGCTGGGCAGGCTGGGGGTGGGGTCTCCAGGCAATAGGGGTGCCGGCTATGTGGTGCACAGTTAATTCGTGGCATAATGAAATGTTCTAAAATTGATTATGGTGATAGATACACAGCTCTATGAATATACTAAAGCCTTCAGACTGTACACTTTAAATGGATGAATTGTATAATATGTTGACTATATCTCAATAAAGTTGTTTTGAAAAGGAGTTAATAAACAGTATGAGAAGCCAGATTGCTCCCTAAAAAATAATATAAGTTGTTGTTTCTACAAAGCTCATGTTTTGTTTAGGCATGTTACACATTTAATCCTCCTTAATATATTTAAGACTCAATGTGGATTAAATGACCTAATATTAACTGGCTCTTTTATATATATACAAAACACAGTGCTAAAAAGTGGCAATCAGAGCATTTGGGCCAAAGTGCACCCTGGTAAACAAGGCTGATTTAACAAGCTACCTGCATTCTTTCATTTTGAAAATGAAGATTTGGCTATGATTATCTTTGGTAAGCTTGGCAGGTTCTTTTCTGCCTAGTTTTATCATCATTTCGCCATTTACATGTTTAGTGTAATATCGGGTAATGGTTAAGCATTGTTAAACTAGCATACTGGGTCTCTTTGCCCTAATATCTATAAATTCTACAGACTAAGTATTTATATTAATACAGTGACACTATTACATCAAACTACTTAGCTAAAATAAGATGTATTGAAATAGCAACAATTTGCCCTGTCAGTCTCTATTCTAATTTTATATTGAGTATCTTCATAGTAAAAGGAAAGTCTCAAGTGAAAGTAGTCATTTTCATGATCAAATATGTTTTCCTTAAATCCATTCATTTTCATTTTATTCCATAAGCATTGACTAATTCTCTCTCCTATTACTCCACACTGGGTACTGTTAGGTAACAGAGGGTGGGGCGTGGGGTGGGGGGTGCGGGTGGGTGTAACTTGAGAGTCACCTTTTGTTGGTGGAAGCATAACCTTGAATGAGGAAGAAATGAGCATCTGACCACTTATTAAGGGAAAGCATCATGCTCGGTGCTTTACAAATGGTATTAAGTTCTTACAACAATCCTGTATTACAGATTTTATGTTTACCATTTAATAGAGAAATCTGAATCTAAAGAAGGTAAACACATTGCTGATGTCACAGAGTTAACTTTGTGAACAAGGCTCTAAATATCCGTCTCTCCAAAGCTTATTCTCTTTCTCTCTACTAGTGTGTTTTATGCCTTATGACTGCTATGGCAGATCACACAGCTTTGCCGCCACTGTCTTTCTGGGTCAGCCAGATTACAGAAATAAGAAAACACTCTAACCCTTACCTACAAACCTTTTCAGAAATGGAGCATTTGACCTACACAGCCCATGGCCCCTCTAGTGATGTTTTGTTGTTATTTTTAAACAATTCCCTTAGAATTGTACTATTTTTTTTTCTCTGCTGTAAAGCAATGGCTATGTTTTCAAAAGTGGTCTAATATTAGTAGCTGCCCTACATCTTTTAAACTCTCTTAACTGTTCTGAGAATGTAGGTTATTACCAATATTATTTCTTTTCTGATTTTTGTCCTGTATTTAACCAGCTGATTATGAAATCTACACATCAGTGAACTGTTTCTTTACATCTTAAATGATTGAGCAAATATCAGAATGGGGATTCTGTAATGTTCTCAGCTTTACACAATGTTCAACATGACTCACATACATTGGGGATTGACCTTTTGGTTGCAGAGTTGTTATCATGTAGTAGATCCCACATTTATTATCAATTCTTCTCTTGCTTACTCCTAACCAAAAAATAGAGCAATGAAAGGATCACACGTGAGCAGTAGAAAGTAAGTGAAATGGAAAAATTCGGCTTGGACTTTAAAAGACAGATTTTTTTTCCCCCTACATAAATAACATTACTTTGTAGGAGATATGAGGGAAAAACAAGTAGGTTAGATGGAGAATAATTTTACAATTTGAAGCCAATTTGTATTTTCCTTCTGCCTGTTTTAGTGGGTTTTAATGCACTACCCAAAGGTCAAGACTGTGTATAAATTAAATTATGTGTAAAGGATAAGATTTTTTTTTTTAACTTAAGGTTCAACCATGAAGAAATCAGAGATTTTTCTATAAAGAAAAAGGGAAAGATAATTGGACCATTGGTACATTATCTTGCTCTTTTAATTTCAATATATGACAAGATACAAAGATTTATGTCATCTCTTTGGAAAAGCAATCAGGAATACAGAATCACACTGGGGAAATATTTTGTTTTTCAAATGGTTATCTATTTTAACACATCTACCTCTGGCTCACATTGTCAAAGGAAAATCATATAGCACATAGATTTGCAGACGTAACTTGGAAAACTTATCTACATTCCAAAAGGTGAAGATGTAAACACACTCCCCCCCCCAGAATAATCACTAACTTCAGTGCTTGAGCTAAGATATTGGTAGTCAGTTCTTAAAACCATTAAATAATCTTATCAAATGTGAGGGAAAATAATTCAAATGGTGTTAATGTTTGGTTTTAGCCGAGAACAATATCTGAAAAGAAATTGTTCAGTAGATGGTTAACGTCCAGTTCTTCAACAGGGTGTTTAGTTTGTTTTGTTTTGTGTTTTTTTGGATGGTGGTGGTGGTGGTGTACTTTTAACAGGAGGTTATTTGGGTGATCCAGTGTATGGCCTTATGATTTAAAAACTTTCAATCCAGTTAGTTTTTCCATTTCTGTTTTGTTAGTCTGCCCTCTGGCCCCCTACTTGTTAGCAACAATCTTACTTCCAGAGAGTATAGGTTCAGAAGGAGAGGTGGCAGTAAAACATAAATCTCCATTAAGCTGAAGAAATACAGGCTTAAAAAAAAACCACTCAACTGTCGCTACCCAGTCTTCCATTACTACAGATAATTAGAAACTGATTATGATTATATGAATTTTGTTTTTCTCAAATCTTATCAATATCATCAATTGGTTGCATTTTCTGTCAAGATCTCATCAGATAGTCTAAAACTTGAGTCCTAGAAGGGAGTCTGTGTCCTTGCCCGAGGCCCACCCTGAAGGTCATCCAAGACAGGTCCAGGTCTTCCTGCATATTCCTGTCTGAGGAGTCTTTCTAGTCTCTTCTGCAGTTAGCCTGCATAAAGAGTTAGGGAGTTAATCCCTGAGGAACCACCCTCAACCCCACTTTTCCTTGCCGCATTTTGGAACAATTTTGAGTTGCCCTTCACAGTCTCTCAGCGGACCCCAGCAGGACTGAGCCCCAGTGGCCCACAGAGTTAATTATCTCACTAACACACCCTTATCTCATTAACACACCTTTTTGTTTTCCTTTCTTTTCTGTTTTACTTCTTCATCTTGCTTCTTAGATTACTTTCCAAATAAACTATTTGCATCCAAATTATTGTATCCAAATCAGTTTTTTTAAATTTCATTTTATTTTGGGGTGGACATAAATTAAGAGAGTCATTTAGAAATTATCTTCTCTATTTATACAAAATGGCCAGAAAGTAGATAAGTGGTTGCCTAGGACTGAATGTGGGAATAGGGATTAATTGTAAATGAGTATGAGAGATCTTGTTGAAGGGGTAAACATATTCTAAAACTAATTTATGGTGTTAGTCGAGCCACTCAATAAAGTTACTAAAAATCATTGAATTGTACACTTGAAATGGGTAAATTTTATGTTATGTACGATATACCTTAATAAGGTTGTATAAAAAAATTACTTGATTTTAAATGGATAGATGGTAAGATTCAGAAATAAAGTGCTTAGAGTTGCACAGCGAACATGTGTCAGAAAATGGAGCAGTGTTTCAGGCCATTTGATGCTCTGATTTTTAGTTTTGATTCATTTGTGGACTAATGATCTTGCTTTAACTCATTAAAAATTAAAGTACATGAAAAAAGTGAAAAAGTACCAATTAAAACAAAGATCAATACACTTAATACACTAATTATAATAATTATGACATATGTTCTTACTTTATGCTAAATGATTTACCTAGGTTATCTCCATTTCATGATGGTCTACACCAGGGGTGTCAAAACTTTTTTCAACGTTTTTTACCAAGGGCCATATGCGGTAAAATACACAAACAGCCAGGCCACTCACTCGAGGTGAAGTACGTATTGCCTCACCTAGTTTATTTAAGTAAACTAGATATGTTTTTGGAATTTGCTGCAGGCCGATTAACAATGGATTGCGGACCGCAGTTGGCCAGCGGGCCGCAGTTTTGACACCCCTGGTCTACACGATAGGCATAATTCCTACACCCTTCTCACACATGGGGAAATAGGGCTTGAGAGAGGATAAGTGACTTATCAAAGGTCACACAACTCATATAAGGTTCAGTGAGAGTTCATCCATGGTGGTCTGACATCAGAAACCATACTTATTATACTGCTTCTGCTGGTAACTAGGATTTATACTCCTCTTACCACTGCAGCATGATCAAAGAAAAAAGAGAGCTCTATACCTCACTGTTGAGTTTCTTTATCTGCTGCTTGGTCTCCTCTGCTTTGATGAAGAGAACAGCAGCTCCAATCTCTGGGTCTGAAAGTGACACACATATACACACAGAATGAGTTTTTATTAAAGAATAAACCTCATATTTGAGAACTGGGGCAACAGGATAGGGAAGGAAGCCCAAGGTACTGCCTGTAACCTTTCCTGATGTCTGTGCACTGTAGGGTCTGTGTCTCTGGGACTGGACATGCGTCTAGTACTCCTCTGGATGGCACATGACATACTCTGTGGAACCAGGCCCACATCATGGTGGTGATGGGACCAGAATAACTAGATGTGTCCGTGGCAAATCTCCCCTTCCTCTGAGCACAGTCACCACCATGTTCCAAGATGGCACCTTTTCCCTTCTTCGACGATTCTCTAAAATATATATCCAGCCAGTGCTCAAGCCATAGAGAAAGGATGTTCTTTTCCTGTTTTCTTTCTGAATATTGATTTTTGTGCTCATGAGAACATTTTTCTCCCACCTCTATTTCAGATGCTACTCTCCACTGCAGGTTTTCTGTCTCCTCCTGTGTCATTCTAAAAGGTAATTTCTGCCATTTCCTGGTTCTCTAATCTCCAGTTTTTCTCTACCTACTCTTCCAAATGCATTTGTTTCTGTCAGGGACAAAAGTACAGATGAATCACTGCTAGCTGGAGTGGAAAGGATATATATATCCTGTCTTGAAATTTATATATATATTTATATGTTTTATATGTTTTATATAATTTATATATGTATTTATATAATTTATATATGTATAAATTTATGTATATATATATAAATTTCATTTTTATGTATAAATTTATATATAAATTTCATATAATTTATATATATATTTATATAATTGATGTATGTATAAATTTATGTGTATATATAAATTTCAAGATAGGATCATCCTAATATCCTAATTCTGACCAATTATGGGTAGAAAACTTATTTGTGGAAGAAACATTTACTCAAAACAATCAGAAGTGTCAAAGTAGTAAGAATTCATTTTGCAGAGCTATTTTGCAAAGCTAACCCATTCATTCAATGAATGATTAGTGGTCATATACAATAGGGTAGGCCTCCTTTAGGGGAGATAG
Organism: Rhinolophus sinicus; assembly: GCF_036562045.2. Taxonomy (NCBI): domain Eukaryota; kingdom Metazoa; phylum Chordata; class Mammalia; order Chiroptera; family Rhinolophidae; genus Rhinolophus; species Rhinolophus sinicus. The sequence continues at coordinate 27,309,303 of NC_133759.1, forward strand.
CAGTGAATACAGAAAATATAATTGACCCTCATAGAGCTTAGAGTCTAGCAGGGAAAAGAAACATTTGAAAAGTAATTATGCAATGTTTGGATTTCATACTACCATGTTTCCCTGAAAATAGGACTGGGTCTTATATTAATTTTTGCTCCAAAAGATGCATTAGGGCTTATGTTCAGGGGCTATCATCCTGAAAAATCATGCTAGGGCTTATTTTCTGATTAGGTCTTATTTTCGGGTAAACAAAGTAAGGGCAATAGGAAACCCTTAAGGGTTTTAAGCATAGGAGTAATAAGAATAAATTGAGTAATAAGAATAAATTGATACAATTTAAAAAATGTTCACTGTTTATGGAGAGCAGTGTGAGATCAGAGAAGAGACTTTGGTGGCAATGCAGGCAAGAGGTGGATGTGGCAAGAAAAAGAGTGGTGGCTGAAAGGACAGAAAATCTTAGAACTGAGAGATGTTTAGGAGAATCAGAAATGTGAATGGATGAGTGTAGGGGTAGATGTTGGGAAAAGGGAGAAGAGGGAGCTAAAAGGGTGGTGGGACCAGAAATAGGTGGAGGAGCATGATGAAGTTCTGGGCATTGTCTCCAGGACCAGGTGAACCAACACACAAGACTTCCAGCTGGGACCCACCACCAGCTTTCATAGCAAATACTCACAGCAGTTTGACTAGAACAGTAATTTCTGTGCCCCTTGCCCTAAGCAGAGTAACATCAGCACATGTAAATTGAAAGGATGAACAGGATTGTTGACTGACACCCGCACTCCCTCTCTCCCTTCCTTCCCTCCCACTCTGTGCCCATCAAGGAGTCTTACAGGGACCCTCCCATTTCCGTAGAAGATGATGAGTGCTGGGAAGGATTGTTGATTGAGATGGAATAATTGTATTCTACTAAATGAAGACATACCCCCAGAATTATACACTCAGAAGTCCTTCTTAAGCTTGGCTTCATCCATGGAGACAGTTGCTAATCAGGAGATCCTGATACAAGAATCTCAGAGCTGGGTGGGAAGGGGAGGAGAGAGTTGGCAGGGGATTGCTAGCCTTGCATCTGATACTTTGCTGGTAATTGTTTTGGATAGTTCATGCCTATTTAATATCTGTTCATTATTCTATTAACTACAGGTATGTCTTCTTTACAATTTATTTGTCATTTCTGGCCTTCATCATATTGACAGATTCCTTTATGGGCAATGAACTCAAGATCAAAGAGAGAGAGAGGGACCTGAACTAGGTTTGGGGCTACCCTCACATGAATTCACCATCACTAGAGGGTAGTGCTTCATAGAGTTCTCCATCATTTCTAACATTTCTACATGCTTCTGAAGTTGTTTATCCTTTGACGAAATGCAAGTACATAACCTATCACCAAATAAATTGGTTAAATATAACCAATGCTCCTATAGTGTATAACCAACACAGCATTTTTTTCTGGATAGTGTTGTTTTTGTGGATTAGTTTGTATTTATAGTAGGAAAACATGATCCTCAACGGATGAACAGCAAACATTTGAGTGTCCTAATGCACCATTTACCTGGGCTGGTGAATGGCAGGGCATCTAGCTTAGACTATGATATTTTAATAACTTGCAGATGGCAAAGACTCAAGTCAAATTATTCCATGGCATTGGTAAAGCTCTATCACATGGAGAATATTCCAAGAATGGGAAGCTTAAAAAGTGCTTAGGCCAAACATTACAAGTTAAAAAGAAATACTGTCTCTTGAGAGGAGGCTAAATATGGAGCTTACCTCTGAGAGGAGGAGAAATTCTGGGCTCCGGCCTGATTCGTTCAGAGCCAAACTCAAAAGTCTGGCTTTCTTCACTGCTATTTCCATCTTCAATTCCATCAACAATCCTGTTTATAATAAAGGAAGTCGGTTAGTTGTGACTTTATATTCATGGGTTCCAGCATTTCTATAAGACTTAAAAATAGTGTGTTAAATTTCTAAATTCTAGATGCTCTAGAGCTATGCTGTTCAGTATGGTAGCCATTCACTTTGTAAGACTATCACACGCCTGAAATGTGGCTAGTTCAAATAGAGCTGTGTTGTAAGTATAAAACACACATTGGATTTTTAAGATTTTAGTAAAAAAAAAAAGTAAATTATTTCATTAGTAATTTTTTATACTGTTTACATTTGAAATGATAATATACTTGGGGCTTATTGAGTTAAATAAAATATATTATTAAAATCATTTCACTTTTGAAAAACGTGGCTACTAGAACATTTAAAATTACGTATGTGGTTCACACTTTTAGTTCATAATATATTCTTATTGGACAGAAATATGGTAGAATTTAGAATCTTATTTATTCTTAGATTCAAAACCTTAAGCTACATAAGTCCTTTTATCTCAATTTATATTAAGTCACTATCCACAATTAAAATGTTTTAACCTAATGATTACAGCATCACAGAAAATAACTTTGATGGTATTTTCGCTCTGTTCTTGGACAAACTCTGAAATGAGAGTTAAAGAGTTATATTTAAATTACTATTAGGACTTTAGCTAGTCTTCTTTCTTTGGTAAATAGTATCTAACCCACTCATTATTTAAAAAAATACAAGTCTATTGAAGAAGATTTAAACGTAAAGGTAACAAAAATCAGAAAATAAAAATCACCTGTAATCTACCACCACTGTTAGCATTTTGAAGTATGTCCTCAAACTCTTTTTTTTGTATGTAAAAGAAAATACATTCTTTTTACATTGTAGAATCAATTGTATATAAACATTTCCTTTCGAGCTCTAATGCATTTCCCTTATTTAAAATGTATTATTTTTCATTTTATTAGAAATTTAGGAAAAAGAAGAGTTAAGCAATGTTTTTAAATTGCTATCTCCAACTAAATTCCTGAACATTTAATGTTCACCTACTTTTCACTAAATCTGTTTTGTTTATTTTTTGTTAATATTCACTCTAAATGGATAACTTGTGTTCTTCAAATGAATAATTACATATGTTGTATATCAGAGAGATCACTTACCTTACAATTTAAATCCAGATTTCAGAACTTAATCTCTGAGATTTTGGACAAAATACTTAATTTTAAAGTTTCACTTTTTACATCTTTATAGAAGATATAATAGGAACTACTTTATAGGATTCCTGAGAAGACTAATGCAATAGTGAATGTGAATTTATGTAGCAGAGTTCATGGAACATAGAAAGCCCTCAATATTTTTTGTCTTGCTTCTATTTATTATTCAGTAGTTATGTGATTTTTGTTATTGCTTTTATGTATCATAGACTACTCCTTTCACATATTCTGAGTCAAAATTCTTCATCCTCTCAATCACCTTTAGTTGATGCTAAAGTAAATTTTTTTTTTAAACAAAAAGTAGAGCCATGTCATGTTACCTAGAACTGAGGAGGCCAGAAATAAAACTAAGCTTCAGCCATCTACAATGATGCAGCAAATAGTATGGAAAAATAAAAATCCACACTTCATTTCCTTTATAATTTCAACTCATTGCTTCATAAAACTTTTGGTAAGATACAGGCATTGAAAGGATAACATCTATGAAGTTTGTTCCATCTCTTTTAAATTTGTAAAATTACAATGTAGAAATATACATTTATAGCAATAGAGCTAAATGGATGAAGGGAGTTGAGAAGGAATTCTGAACATGTAATGGACCCTTTTGAGAATATGACTAAAACTGTTCTCCTACTGCACGCACATCCACATAGAAGTAAAAATTACACATAAAATGCAGGCAAGCTGAAGAATCCAGGCTAGGAACCTGTGTAGTAGAAAGGCCCAAAAGGCTGACTAATGTACTGGGCAGGTACTTGTCTGAATAAAAAGCAGCCATTTTTCCCTGGGAAAGAATGATATGATGTGAATTCTTACCTTGGACTGAGGTCAGGGGATGTAGCGCTATTCGAAGTTGAAAGCTGTAATTTCAAGTTCTTCTCTTTCCTTTTACCATGGTTAGGAGGGTCAGTTTCCAGTTTTGTTTTGGGAGAATTTGAACTGGAGACTTTGATAGGTGAGTGAAATGGCACTGTTCCTGAGGCCAGCTGCTTCAGGCTTAAGCCCAGATAGCTTTTATTGCTTCCAGGCTTCTTGCTGCGCGAAGAGGAGGACCCCCTTGTGTAGATGGGAGATAGGGAGGCTGTCTCTTCTTCCTCCCCCTCTTCTTCCTCTTCCTCGTCTTCCACGATGGATGGGAGTTTCTTGTTGATGCTACCATTTCCCTTGGGCTCTGACTAAATCAGTGGATAATATAGATTAGTACAGATTGTAAAGACCTCTTGAGAGGTATATCATTCATGCTCAAGGTCCTATCTGAACAAAGTCAAATCCCTTAGAGACTTATTTCTCATCAAAATTAAAGAATTTCAAGATTTTGTTATTAGTGATTCAGGTGTTAAAAGTCTCCCCATTTCTCATCTTTCCCAGGTTTACCCTCTCTGCTTTCCTGGTGTTAGCCCACCAACTCTTCTCTTGGAGGAGAGCTATGTAGAAGGTATATTTTTTTTTACCAAATTTGTATCTAGATTTTAATCAGCCTGCTGCTTGTAATAGTATATGATGGCGTGCTCTTAAGAATGAAGACATTTTCAATGCTATTGGAAGATCTTGGGCCTTGTTACTTTAAATTTATAGGGTCTTCAGTAGAACTTGATGTGGAGAGCAACCAGAAAAATTATACTGTCCTTGAGAATAAAAAATATTTCCTATTTTGAATCACATAGATGGAGGGAGATCAGTGTGTCCTCAGCTACTCTTGTTTTCTGCTTTCCCTTTTTTTTTTACAAGTCGGTTGGTAGAAAATGGAGCAAACCATTTGATCTGCTCCCCTTGAAAAGTCCTGTGAGGACCTGCCTGTTGGCTCAGGTGGTTGGAGTGCTGTGCTCCTAACTCCGAGGTCACCAGTTCAATTCCCACATGGGCCAGTGAGCTGCACCCTCTACAGCTAAGATTGTGAACAACAGCTCTCCCTGGAGCTGGGCGGCTGTGTGCTGCCTTGAGCGGCCCACTGGCAACTGGGCCACCGACTACTTCAGTTGGGGGGAGCGCAAGGCTCATAACACCAGCATGGGCCAGGAAGCTGTGTCCTACACAGCTAGACTGAGAAACAATGGCTTGAACCGGAGGGTGAGGGGAGACAAAAGAGGGGGGGGGGAAGAAAAGCCTTGTTGAAAGGAAGAAAGTCTTGCCAAGCTCTATCCTAGGACCACTGGACCCTTAACTGGGGTTATTCAACCTTATAGGCTAAGAAGAAGCAGGGAGGATGGGAAAGGACATGAGGTAATGATGGAGGGGCAGGGCAGAGAGGGCAGCAAAGGCTAAGCTAGTGTAGTGGGAAGCCCTCAACAGAGTCACTATAAGAGTATGTGTTTCTTGCTTTGCTCCAAACATGGCTTCCCTTCTCCAAAAGGGTCAATTCATTTTTCTATGCCTTAGTTTCTTTTGAAGATAAAACCACTTATAACCTGCCCATCAATAACTTTTAATAAAAATGAGATAACAAACTGAAAAGGCCTAAGAGTACTATTTAAGTCTCATGAGCTCTATTATTATTACCTCATCTTAATAAACAGTTGATTCATTGGTGTATATGGATTTTACTATCGTATAATGATAAAGATAGCAAAAAAATGAAATTGAACCTGTGGTAACTTAAAGGCAATAGCCCGTTCAGTTTAGGTCCCAACTGCTAAGTGAAATGGTCAGTTTACTCATGGTTTTTGTTTTTTGTTTTTTGTTTTTTTGTATTTTAACCTTAGTGGCTCAAAATTTCTTGAGGATATGGCATTATTAGACTCATCTTTCCAACTAGATATGATTATTTTAACTAATGGTGAAGCCATAAGTTCTGTATTAGAATAGTAATGGTATTGCTTTTATTTGTTTTTTGTTTTTCACAGCATTTAAAAATGCTGCATTTTTAACAAAAGACCCACATGGATTGCAGGAGAACATTTGTATGCTCTCCTATGTTTCCCCGAAAATAAGACCTAGCTGGACAATCAGCTCTAATGTGTCTTTTTGGAGCAAAAATTAATATAAGACCCTGTATATTATATATTATATTATATTTTAAAGACCCGGTCTTATAACATAAGACCGGGTCTTATATTATAGTAAAATAAGACCAGGTCTTATATTAATTTTTGCTCCAAAAGACGCATTAGAGCTGATTTTCTGGCTAGGTCTTATGTTTGGGGAAACATGGTAGTATCGCAGAATAGAAAAATTAGCTTACTCAGCAAAAGGCACAACAGGACAAACTTATCAAAGAAATGAAAAACAATGAGTGAATTCTCTATTTGGACTTCTGTTTACATTTGTATTGGCAATTTAATCATTCCTTTGTTTCAAGGAGGTTCCATTTGCTGTACTAAAATCCTCTGACCATAACGTTTGTTCTACAAGTTTGTTTAAATGTCATACTTCCATTTTGTCATGGTGACTTGGTGTCTTGGAAAAATTGCTTAGATACTGACTCTTATGATCAAGGCAGCCACCATTACTTATACTAAGAATTCATTATCCCACCTATCATCATTGCAGACAGGACCCAAATGTATTAGTTTATTGAACACCTGGCCCCACATGCAACCTCTATGAAGGAGTACCAGTTACTTTCCTCCAGCCACCTATATAGAAATACCCACTTTGCTTGTGTGGCTGGATTCACTGTGTCTATAATGTCATAAAGTTCAACCATAAATCTCTTCCTTCTCTTCTGACCCACCCCTTCATTTTCTCTTGAAAAATGCTTCCATGAGGGCAAGAAGGTTTTTATTCTCATAGTCAAAGGAATCTCTAATTTAGCTCATGATATTTTTCTGGGATAGTCATTTTAAACTAAAAAAATGGCTAGATTCAATCGAACCTATCTTCTCTAAAGAGGAAGCAGGATAAAGTCCAGTGGTTGAATGCATGGATTTTTGGCCGCACAGACCTAGAAGTCCTGTGAGTTACTACCTATAAACTTGGCCAAGGAATATAATTGTTAAAAGCCTTGGTTTCCTCACCTGTAAATTGGGAGATGAGAAAAATATTAGATATTAAATAGTGAAAGTTAAATACTTAGCAACGTGCATTGAATGTGCCTAATAAATGCTTGTCCTTGCAATGCTGATGATAATCATGAAGAAAATAGAAACAACATTTACATCAGGAAAGGGGCTTCAGATAGTACTGGTTTTCTCTTTTTACATAATCTCTTCTTTCTTAGCTAACAAAACTTTTAACAAGGCAGCTGGGCCAAAGATCACGTTTTTCAGTTTCCCTTGCCACTTGGTTTAGCCATAAGGATAAGTTCTAGGATGGTAGCAGGCAAGTGGACAGGTTATAAGGAACTTTTAGGAAGACTCCTAGAAAAAAGAGAGTCTCTCTCATGCTCTTTCACATTTCTTTAGTTTCTAGTCTGGAATATTGATGAAATAAATGGATCTCCAGTGGCCATCTTAGAAAAGGAGAAAATCTTGAAGAAGGAAGCCACACATTGAGGATGATGAAGCAGAAATAAAGTTTTGGACCCTATTGACAAACTGTTGTATTGTCCACTTCCTGCTTTTTTCCATGAGAAGAAATAAACACTTAGTGTCTTGAAACCCCTGTTAGTATGGTGGCTTTGATATTACAAATGAACGTCAGCCTAAATTATACAGAACTTCTTTTTTTTTTTAAAGCTAAAGATGTTATGTTTTGGGGAGAGATGTTCATTTTTAGAGTGCTATGAAGGGGTGAGAAATTCAAATTGGAAAATCCAAAAGGCTAAATTTCACTGCATGAGAAATAGAATATAAGAAAGGTCTGAGGGAAGATGATTATAGTAGTGAGAAAAGGCTGCCTATTGAATAGAAGAGTTGAAACATAATGACCATTTTGCTAGTTCCTCAGGAAGGATTTTGCAGGGATGAGAGAAAAAATACTAATGCCTGAGAGAAACTTGGTTGGGTGCATTGAGATGTTTTAAGAGCTTTTAAGGAGTTTCTCAATAGTATTAAAAGTAAATCTTATTTGCTCATATTCAGTAAATTATCAATATCTTTGTAATGTATTATGTAATTGGATTTGTGTGCCTCTGTATATATGTGTGTGTATCTGTGTATTCATGTGTGCGAAAACTGGGTTCTGCTTCAAGGAGAGTACAGAATAAGAAAAGGAGCTGTTGATAGGGTTCTTATCAGAGGATTATTTATAATTAAAGATTAGATAATACATCTGACAAATCACTGTTTCTTGGGAAAGTTTTCTGTGAAATTAAAGGATTCTTAAAAGTTGGGACTGCTGTAAGAGCTCAAGTGAAAGTACGTCCAAAATATCTCTGAACCATATTTTTTACATTATGGATAATCATGTTATGCCATCAATCAAATGCTTAGAAGAAAACATTAGGCTACTAATTTTAAACACAATGAAAGTACTTCTAAGGTCATTACCTCATGACTTTGCTATTTTGGGTAGGTTTTGGTAACAAACTACTTTTCAATAATAACAATAAAACCCTTAAATAGAGGTATAAGTTTCAATACTTCTCTATTCCCAAACACAAGAAAGCCAGTCGCCATATTTCTCATTGGGAGATGTGTTAGGGAACATCAAACATAAATACATAAAACCCTCAAAGAAAAGACAGATTTATTGAAAATCCTGCAGATTTTAGATTTTTTGCTCTTTGGCAAAAGCCATACCTGTGAGACCGTAGATTTGTTCGATAATCTTGATATCACCTGAAGAACAAACAAACAAATAGAAGTTGTAACAATCATTTAAATCTTCCCAAGTGGTTTGTGACTGAGTGAAATGTAGGAGGCAAGGGACAGAACATTCAGAGAGAGAGAGAGAGAGTGTGTGTGTGTGTGTGTGTATGAGTAGGGGTGACTGATTCACCTGCGTAGACTAGAGAAGAGAAAATACCTCCTGAAAGATGCTGATAACACCTCCACATCCCACCCTGTAGGAGCTCTACTGACCAGTGTGTACAATAGAAAAAGGGAGCAGCAAAGTTAATGTGTATTATAGGACACCACACCTAGGAAATAATGATCAAAATAGTGGTCTTATTGGCTATATTTTCCATCTTGATGCTTCATTCACTCTTCTTTGTTTTCCATCTCCCTTATTCCAATTTACTCCCCTTTTGCCAAATTCTCTCATGTTTCATGAATTTTTTCTCTGGCTCTGTGGAATCAGCAACCCGTAGAATCTTTTCTTATTTAATCTTATGTCTTTCTATTTACCTCTCCTTCTTACTTGAATACAGGTGGGAGTTGATGTCTCCTTTATGTCCCCTTTGTTTTACTCACTATGATGCTTCTTGTGAACTAGGATTAAGTTCATTCGGCATCCTAATCCCTTATTTAATTGAATTTAAGATCCCATTCATTGTAAAAAAAAAAGAAAAAAAGAAAATGCTGCCTATCAAATTGTGAAATGCCATCAATTGTCAAACAGATCCCAATTTCAGAGATGCTAAAATGTGAAAACACATGTGTAATGCAGAATCACTTAAGCTTGGATCTCAGAACACATCACGTATAAAATCAAAGTTTGGTACTGTGGAGGAGTATATTAAAAAAACATGCACCTTCCATGATGTATAAAAAAGCTCTGGAAGTTATGACATATTTTGGAAACATGCTTCAGGTCTCATCGAAATAGCTTTTGCTCAAATATGCTTTTTACATGTTAAAGTGCTAATAGATGCTATATTTTAAGATCATTTTATTCACATAACAAAACCAAACCAAAACAAAACCCAAAACCTTGCACTCAAAAATGATCTGCCTAATAAGTGAGACATATTTGGTAATTCTGTCACCCTCTCACTGTTGCTTTGTTTTTTTTTTTTTCCCCCTACATGATTGGGGAAATAGATTTGTTATTATTTATACAAATGTCAGCATCATTATTGCTGTGCAAATATATGTTTCTTTAATGTTGAATTTCATGAAAGCAGTCAACCCATTCTACATCTGGTTAGGTGCCTAAATATGCATTAATCAGAAGTATTGTAGACATATAAGTGTTGTACTAATGCCCTAAATAGTGACAAATAAAAGTAGAATAATTTAAAATGTGGAAAATAAAACAAAATTGTGGTGCTGTTGCTACTGTGGTAGACATGAAAAGTGTTTTAGTTCCAGCTTGGATGAGAGAAAGAACATCCCGGTGGGATTCAGGAAGCCTGAACGGCCGCGTCAGAGATGCCCTCTGAAGTGTAAGGCACTGGTCTTAGCAGCTTGTGATTTGGGCGTGACTCCCAGCTCCCTGGTTTACTACTGGTATTGAGTTCTGTCAAATTGTAAATCCCAAGGTTGTTTTTTCTATATCAGTGCACACAGATTACCTGGGATCTCATTACAATGGGGGTTCTGCTTTAGGAGGTCTGGGGTGGGGCCTGAGATTCTGCATTTTTAAGGAGCACCCGGTGGGTAATACTGATGCTGCTGGCCCAAAGGGGAAACTTTGGGTAGCAAGACCTCATAGCTAGCATCGCTGTTATTACCCTGTCACCTATGAATTCATTTAGTATTCACGATGACAGAAGCACCCTGACGAATGCTTCCCAACCATTATGTCCACTAGTTTTCATTGCAATCCTAGGACGTAAGTAAACATTGTATAGCCAGCACAACTGTGATAGGCTCTCTGAATAAATCACTTCATTTGCATATAGTATTAATCACATGTTTAAGAAGAGTGGTAGGATGTGTTCGTTCTGTTGAGTAATCCTTCATGCTGATCGAAATGCTGTGAAGTGCAGAGAATATAATTTCATGGAAAACCAGAACTTTAAAGCTAGAAGTGAGCGTAAGGAGTATCCGCTACAATGGTTTGCACACCTGGCAGGTAATAGAATGTTTTGAGAAGCACTCCTAAAAAAAATCTGATTCGGGACCACCAACTCCAGCCAGTCTCCTTCAGTTGGTAGTGAGTGGGGCCCAGGTCTTTAGGTCAGGTTTGAACCACTGAATTAGCCCAATTCCCTAACTAGAAATGTGGAAATTGCAGCCCAGGAAAGTGAGATAGCTGGCTTGATTCATGCATCCAGTTAGTGGCAGAACCTCTACCAGAAGCCGTGCATCCTGACTGTCAGTGCACATTATACAGAATCACAAGTTTTCTCAGGTACCTCCTCTGGCACTTAATGCTATTACTTGGGCTGAAAGACGAAATACCTGATGCATTGTGAAATCTGGCACAGGGGTTGATGATTGCTACAAAGCAGACCCAAAATAACTTGTGATACTAAGTTACTCAAGCACCTCTTTAACCTTTTCTGAGTCATAGGTCTTTTAGGAAATCTGATGAATTCTAGGCATTCTCTCCCCTGAAAAAAAAAAAAAGAATGGATACAACCTTTGGATGGAAAATGTTTATCAATCCCATGTTCTTGTTCCAGCAACTAGGATAAGACTTAAAGTTTTTGAAAGTTTTGAGGAAGGCAGTCCTGTCCAATTTTGCATCCCTCCCACATAAATGTTTTATATCTTTTAAGACAATAGGAAGAGTTTCTGGCAATCTCTGATGGGGAAAATTTAAAAAAAAGACTGAAGTAATAGAGGCTGAGAAGATAACAGGGAAGTAAATCAGACATAAGAGAAGGAATAAGAGTCGTAATAAAGTCTTGAGAGAGAGAAAGCAGATTGAGGACCAGCCCACTTAGACCTCAGAATTGTACTCTTCAGTTTGTCAGAACAGAAGAAGGCAAGTGTGGGCAAGAAGAACTAAGACTATTTCTTGGCACAAAGTTATCATGAATAGAGGTAAGGCTTTATAATCTTTAGACTGGCAAAGAAACACATTCTCAGCTATGGTGAGTTGGTTTAAAAAGTTTCCACGTTGCTTTTCTTCTTCATTTTCCCTGTCCTAACCAGCTAAATTACTCGATTACTCTGTGAGTCCAGTGGGAACTGAGAGGGAGGACTCTTAAATTGGAAAAATACTGCTCATTGGCATGAAGGACCAGAAGAGGAAAAATGTCTCTTTGTACTTATACAATCTGGCATAAATAAGCAAAACAAATTCAGAATTAAAAAAAAAAATGTGTAAAGAAGGCCTCAAAATTCTATTATTGAGCTTCAATTACAAATGGAAATCAAACATACTAAAAGTAATAGTAATTTCAGATGTGAAAAATGCCATCGTAAAAAAAAAATTGATTCTGTAATGTTTATTTTACTGAATGAAGACATTTCTATAAGAGCTTTCATAGGCTCATGTCTTACTTTGCCCATCCAATTAATTATTTCCTTAAGGTGTTAAATTCTTGAATAGTAATTTTTCTGCTATTAGGATTTGCATGAATTCTTTTGGTTGGGAAGGGAGCTTTTGATTTCTTTCATCTATTTCTTCCGCCCATTAAAATACTTTCTGACACGGTGCTATGACAAGAAGGTTTAGGGCCCAGCCTCTCATGGAATGCGAATGCCTCACCTGTAGAAGGAACTTGAGTGGTTTTTCATTAGTAGTGAGGCATTATCAATAAACTTGCCTCACTTTCAAGTTCACTTCAAAAGGCTGAGCCACCAAGAAGTTGACTACTATGAAGCCGGAAGGAAGCAAATGTGCATGAAACTCGCCACGTAGACTTAGGAATCCTAAACTGTAACCCACTGGGCCAGTGGCCCGTGGCAGGGAGGAGATCTATTTCCATTGTTTACTTGGTCTGCAGGTCAGAATGATAAACCCCCATGTGAGTCTGTAAATGCCCTTTCCACTACAGAATCTCATAAGACTCTCTAAAGTGCTCTGGTAAGAATGTTCTGTACAGCTGATTGCTCAGTTGTGAAATGAGATGGGAATTACAAGGCTCTGCTGTCTGGCTGATTCATGATACCCTCTGCTTTGTCAATAACGCCACATTAAGTCACAAGGCAGACTGAAGGAAGGAACATGTGTCCTCATTCAGAAAAAGGGATTAGCACATATTTTATCTTGTTCGCTGGACAGCCACATAACCAGTACTGATGGCTGTTTGGGATACAGAGAATATGGAGCATACTCTCAGATAACCCATAACTCACATAGTTAAAGTGTCCACGCTTACAAAACCATGCATAATTGTCATAGAATACCGGCAAGTGGCAAATCAGTAAGTCTCATTTTCATTTCTGATCTGCTCTTGTAGGCTCAAGTGAAGGTGCTAATCAGTAGCGCATGACACCAATGGCAGGGGCAGATGGGAGGAGTAACTGGAAACCTCTGGAGACAGTACAGGCTTTGAACAAGGGAGCATTCCTTTTCAACTATTATACAAGTTTGAGAGTTCACCACCTTCTAATCTAAAGAAGAGATTTTTGAGGCTGGCCTGAATCCCTAAGTGGGTAATACAGTTTCTATTGTTTCCTCTGCTTGTTATATAACTTAGAAAAGGAAATGAGGTTTAATGAAAAAACTGATGATTTTGACATTTTCCAGTTTCACACTGAGCTTGAGGTTATGACAAACTATTAAGACCTGGAGGAGAATTCTCTTCCCCTAAATAAATACCATCACTTCTGATGCAGAAAGCCCCAGTCAAATAATTGAGTCCTGAATTTATGCTGTTAGAGCTGGAGAGTTAGCTACTGCGTCTAGAGGGTAGGAAGCACCACAAAAACTCTTTATCCATGTATATTATGGTAAAAGGTCTGTGGGCCAGTGGATGCGACCCATTTAAGAGGTAGTATAACACAGTGGTTAAGAGCTGGGATTTTCCTAGTCTCATCACTTATTAGCTCTATAACTGTGGGAAGCTTATTAATGGGGATAGGAAAGGTAATGCTGCGGTAACAAATAATGTGCTAAATTTTCTTGGCTTCACATAAAGAATTTTGTATATCTCTCACGTACAGCAGTTCTCCGCTAAGTGGTGATTCAGGGACATAAGCTTCTTCTATTTTGTGGTTCTGCCATCATGTCATCTCAGAATTGTCCTGTATGGCACATGGGACAGAGAGTATGGGGCATGTGACCATCTTAGCCGAGAAGTGACATGTCACTTTAACTGGCATTCCATTGCATGGACTCAGTGTCATGGTCACTGTCAGTGGAAATTCTGAGTTTCATTTCTTTCTCTCAAAAATGATGGTGATATCTAGAATTATTTTGAGGATTAAATTAGATATATATGTGTAAACTAAACAAATCTTGGAGGCTCAGTTGGTCACATCTGGCATTGTGTCACATGAAGAGAAATGCAGTATAGCAATCAAAAGTAATTAAAAACAGAATTCTTATCTTTTTGTGTGTATCTTTCAAGACCCTTAAAATGATGTGTTTGGTAACTCACAGTAAGACTTTTTAAAAAATTACCCCTCCTGTTTTTATCCCATTACCAAGAACAAAGGTACCTCTCTCAGTTCTCTCATTGAAACTCCCTAGGCCTTCTGTTCACGCTTCTCTTCCCTGCTTCCTTCTGGCCATAATTCTCAACATCCCTACCAGAGGTGACCACCAGGTGGTGCCATGCCTCCTGGGCCTCTGGTTTCTCCAGGGAGAGGAAGCAGTTGGAACCTGCTGGGCAGTGTGCGTCTCACCACTTAATTATCCGAAAGGAATTCTCAAATAGAGTTTATGGTGAAAAGAGTCCTCACATTGCTGCCTTTGTGAAGTACTTGGTCCAGTGCTGGCATAAAGAGTAAATCCATGTTAATAACATAATAAATTACGTTATTATTGATATCTTGATTATGAAGAAAAGTTTTCTTTGAATTGGGTTAGTGGTGAAGAGGGCATTATTAGCTAGGTCATGGATATCTAAACATTCACATAAATGGGTTTGTAGAACTTGAAATGAAAGTATATGTAGGACTCGTTAACAAGGAGGCCACAAACTTCTTACACACGAGTTTCCGCCAAACTGTTCTTCTAAGCAGAAGCGCCACAAAAATACACTTTTCTTTCCACAACAACAGGTGGAATACTTCATGTAAAGTCATAGTTTGACATTCTCTTCTTTTCTCTCGACTCCTTTATCTGCTTTAGTTAAATAAAACAAGACATTTTCAAATTGTCCATCAGTATGAATACAGTCAACTAGACGTTGACAACATATACAAATGAACTCAAGCACAATTGTAACTTCCTATTCTGAATTTAAATGCATGAATTACAAGGTTCGGGCATGAAAAGAAAATCGAAAGGAGTCACCTCATACTTATTTAAACACTTGAAAAATGCAGGATGGTTTTGAGGGAGAGAGAGTTATTTAACTAGTATGTGGTTCATATCATTCTAGAGAGAAAAAGGAGGAAAATACCCACTATTATGCGAAGCAAATTAACTGGAAGTCTCTCGGCAATGATAAACAGGTTTGAAGATTTCAGACTCAAGGAGTTATGTACCAAATCAATGATTTGGGAGTTCAGCAGGGTAATCATGCTAAAAGAATAAATTAGTTTAAACTCATTATATTGAGCTGGGATCCCATGACCCCCCATGACCTGCTTCTGATTAGGGTACAATGGCTCCGGGTTAGTCTGTAAAATCAGCTACTCTGTAACTGTAAGGAAACACAATAGCTGGTTTCATAAGATTTTCAGCATACATGCTGAGTACTTCGGTTCCAAACCAGGTTGGTGAAGAAAGATGCTCAATTTGGTATGAGAAATGTGTGCACTATAATCCCCGATGGCACTTTTAAAGTTAATGCAAAATGCCTAATTTGGGAACTAGGAAGCCCATTGTCAATTATACACTATAAAAAAAAGTTGAGCAACTCTATATGTTGAAGTCAGTGTTTGCACCAGCAAACCGAAATGAACTACTTTGTTTATTTGAACCATAGTGCGTCAGTTAAGCTCACTGAGCCATAGAAAATAAGAGGCCTGATATGTGATCCCAGTAGTTGGGTCACATAGGCAGCTTCTACCAAATGCATGCATTTTTTAATTAAAGAAATCTTTGAAACTTTACCGTGAAGAACATTGTTCATCATAATGTTCATCCTGTAACCAAATATTCAAAAATTTCTAAGTGAGGAAGACAGTCTCAAAGTTTGTACTTGTGAGACCAAGCTTCTTAAATTGCAGTTTTGTTGTATTCAATGGTGATATGGGTAGCACCGCAAGGAAGATATTATTGAATAACTAGATATTGACTAAAAACAAGTCTTCATAAGAATTCAGGATGGGATTATAACCCACTGAAATTTAGGAAGAAATGTGTCTGATTTGGCATTTTTGAACCCCTCACCCATACTCTAGAAGTTCACAGAACAAAAATTGTCATAGATAGAATGTCTGATATATCTCGTTTCCTTCTCTGGGTCTGTTTCCTAATAATGTTCTCACAAAAAGCTTCTCTGGGGGGGAAACATATTCTCTAGTTATTTATACAGTGTATTTTCTATTTGTTTTCTTACTTAAATTTGTATTTTGATCCTGCGCTTTCATCATAGAATAGAATTTTCCTTAACCTCTGAAAAAACAGTAAGGAATTTAGGCTCCCCAAATTTGGGGAGAAGTGAGTCAATGACCTCTTTCCTGAAATTGTACCATGTGGATAAGCTTTTACAGTTATTACATGGCCACCTAGTCACATGGTGGCCGTTTCCAAGTTTTGGGAACATCACAGTGGTATTCACTGAGGAACTCCGCTTTGTTAAAATGTGAATAGTGAACAAGGCATAATACACTTCGAATTGGCATTACTACTTGCAGCAGGCTCATTCTGATTACAGAACTATCAACTTAGTTAATGATAGATTTTAGTTATGCATGTGAAATGTATATGCATAATTCTCTTGAGAACAAACTTTTCTCTCCAAGTTATTTCCATGATCACAAAATATGCACAAGTGACTCTACTAGAAGGATGGTGCTTTCATAATTAGTAACACAAATTTATGCAAGCCAATTTTGGCCCTTCAGTTTCCGATTTACTGGATCAAATTTTGCTTGGTAAGTTGTTTCTTTGGGAGCTGTGGGAAACTGGCAATGTTGGATGCTGGCAAGCGGTATTCATTTGCCACGCCTCACGTTTTCCTTGAAATACTAAGTAATGTCATGCATGCCAATTCTGCATTTTCTAAAGAACATATTGTCATTTAAAGACAAAACAAAAACATAATAAAATGAAACACAGAACAAAAACAATGTAATTTGGCTGAACCCCTTTCTCATATTTGAAAGGTTTCTTAAACTGTAATTAAAAAAATAATGGAAAGACAACGCTAAAAGGGCCTGTGTCTCAGATTGGTTGGTTGTTCACCAATTATCGTGTTTCCCCGAAAATAAGACCTAGCTGGATAATCAGCTCTAATGCATCTTTTGGAGCAAAACTAATATAAGACCTAGTCTTATTTTACTATAATATAAGACCTGGTATAATATATAACATAACATAACATAACATAACATAACATAACAACATAACATAACATAACATAACATAACATAACATAACATAACATAACATAACATAACATAACATAACATAACATAATATAATATAATATAATATAATATAATATAATATAATATAATATAATATAATTAATATGATACCGGGTCTTATATTAATTTTTGCTCCAAAAGACGCATCAGAGCTGACTGTCCAGCTAGGTCTTATTTTTCAGGGAAACATCGTATGTTCTGTCAGACAGAGCTTGCTGAGATATCTCCGGCTGCATGCACGTAGGCTGAACCAGATAACTCATTCTGGCTGATGGGATGTAAGCAGAGAGATCTATGCCATTTCTAGGTCTGACCCCTCAGAGAGGCAAGGAGACCCTCCACATTCTTTCGCTTAGTTGGCTAGCTGCCCAGGTATAAAGTATCTAGAGGATTTTGAATTCCAGAAGAAACTGATGCCTAAGGGAGGATTGGGCCACCAAAGAGAGAAAGTCTGGATCCCTGAATCACCTAGTGAAAAGCTAGCATCTGTCCACCATCTGTACATGGCAATATGAATGAGACAGAGCTCGTAAGTCTTTTATCTACTTACTGTATTAGGTCACTGAGAGCTGGGGTAGTGTGTTATAGCACTTAGCCTGACCGAAAGTTTCTTAGCAATCTCCTAGGCTAGAGATAAGGAACTGGAGATAAGGAACTGGAGGCCTGTCAAAGGAGAACAACTTGTACCAAGTTATACAACTTGTATGTGTCATGAGTTTAATACCTAGCATTCATTGCTCTTTTTGACAGAATCCTGTTTTTGTTTTGCCATATATGATGCTAACATTTTGTACTATCAAGATGGAAGGGTGACTAATAGCTTCAAAAAATATGTAAACTGTATAACTAGAATATAAATATGCTTTGTTCGCACCAGTCAGACTTGAGACTGTTTATGAATGCTGGCAAAATGCAGTGACGCAGATCGGTCACCATATGCTCTGCTTTTAAAGACCTTAAGCTTCAGGGTGGAAAATATAAGTGGGATTACCACATCATGGAAAGCTTAGCATCTTGCAGATGTCCATCTCAGAATTTTCCTTAATCATTTTCCTCAATGACATAGGGACCAAATCCTTTAAATCCTAGTTCATTTGACAGAAATGCAGCTCCCTGGGTCCCTCCACCCTTACAGAGAGTTTTCACTATCACACAACGGCCTTCCAGTGCATCGTTTCAAGGTAGTACTTCAGTTATCATCGTAATGTGGCCTCTTCTTTGCTTCATATTCTGGACTACTTGGCTCTTGTTTCCTCCCGTCAGAGCTGTGGCTGTTTTTTGTGTCCTAGAATGCTGGGTTTCAGTGCTGAGCAAATACATGCCTTGGATCCGATGAAAGGAAAGGCCTGCCGACATGCCTGCCGAGCACAGTCTGCGCTGCAGTGTAAGCAGACTGTCTCTGCCATATGTCACCCTCTCTGCTGTCTACACCCTTTTGGGGAACTTCACGGGAAAAGCACTATTGAAGATGTTTATCCTGGGATTTTGTAATATGTTTTCAATTTAATTTCCACCAACCTAGCTCATTTACAACAGCTTTAATCATGCCACCCACGGACTCTATACTGTTACCATTGAGTCTAGGTTTGGGATTCCAGGGCTAACTGAGGAAACATCTCACATGCCCAAGGATGACCTGTGAAATACCAAGAGTGCCCCAAAAATGTATACACATGACTTGTATTCATCTTTTGTTATCGGTATATATTGAATACTAGAATTTTAATACAGTTTTTTCCTTTCTTAAATTGTGTATACATTTTTTTTTTGGCATCCATTGTATTATTAGACTAGCAGAGCCCAAATAGTGAAATATTTACTGCAGTAAAACATTCAAGATTTTTCTAACAAGTCCCAGGGGACCAAATTCTTGAATAACCAAACAAAAAAAAATTATGTTTAAGAATTTTTAACTTAGCCACAGGTAAAAGTATTTGGAGATGGACTGAGCAATGTGAACAAAACTCTAAGTTAAAAACGTTGCTTCTTTCATCTATATTTTCAATCTCTCTATATAACTATGTATCTGTATGAGTGTGTGTACATACAGGAAGTACTGAGAATGTATTTTTTGGAAAATGTGATATATTCACATTCCAAGGAGACTTTCATTTATTTCAATTAATAAGAAGGCCTCCAATTTCTTACAAAAATGAAACTGGGACTGGAAAGAGATTGAAATACTGTTTTGTACATTTGAAATGATGATGGAGTGGAGATTTCACAAATTTATACTTGAACATGGAGCAAGGGGCAGATGAGAAGCAATGATGTGTGTAGCAGGCTGAAAAGCACATACTTGAATGGGAAGAAATTCTCCCCGAGTTAGTTTGTGATCACAAGGTTATTTAATCAATGGACGGATTTATGAGCAAATGAAAGCACTAATACTAGGGGAGAGGACAAGTTGAATGGCCAAACTACAACAGTTCTTGCCATCTTACTTGTCATCTTGTTAATGAGACGTCTTTCCTGTAACATTTGGGAAACCTGGGTTTTTGATGACACATGACAAGTCATAGCTTTAATGTTCAGAAGATGAAAGTGAATGGTATTCTGAAGATTCAGGCTAGCTTCTGCTGTAAATCAGAATGCCTGAAGGAGCCCAGCCCCTATTAGGGGAATTATGTTCTGATTTGTGGCAGAGTACATTAGTGGACATATGTACTAGGCTGGAATTCAGAATACCAGAGTCTGACTTGATTTTATACTGTTTGATTCTTTCACTAATTCTGTAATCTTAGGCAGGGACTACTTGGACACCCAGGACACTCAGTTCCTTCATTTATAAAATAAAAATATAATCCAAACATTCAGGGATGATGCAAAGATTAAATTTTAAATTAAATGAGGTAATGCAAGCAAATTGCCCTGCTCATAATACATCCTTAATAAACATTAGCATCCTTTCCTTGTCAGTAGATGTGCTACTAAATATTCAGTTGACAAGAGAAATTAAAACGTGATGAGATACATGTTGATTTTTTGTCTGAATCTTACTTGAAACACATGCTTGGTGTGATTGATAGAAGATGTTATCCAAAAGTGAAAGTCCACTTTGACTGTGCAAAGGGACTATTTCATCTCATTTAAGCATATAATTCACTTAGATTAAATAATTAGCCCAAGACTGGATTTTCAGTTCTGTAAGTTTTCATTTTCCCCTCCCCTTAAAACACTTATAATCAAAAGAAAAACTGATGTTTTAGTGGATGGTACATAAAGTCCCTTCCAGTTGTAAGATTCTATTCTGTGGATATGGAAATATGTATTTACGAGTGAATGAATTGAATTCCAATAAGCATTCATCATGCACTTACTTTCTCCACTCATTTCACTAGAAAAAGGATTTCAAAGATGGATAAAACATGGTTATTATTCTCAAGAAACTCATATGTATACAACTGAGTTTTCCCCTTGTAACTTCGTTGAATTCTTATGGTTCATTTTTAAAAACTTTTTCATTAATGTATAATATACAAGGGGAAAAGTGCACAAATCGAAAGTGTATGGCTTGATGAACTACCAAATAGTTCTGTGGTTCATTTTTTACTTAGATATTTGTCAGGTGAAGCTTATTTTCCCATGGAAACATGTTTCCTGTGAATGCTTCATTAACTTATAACATAGCTGGCTTCAGTGCTCACAGGATTAGGGGACAGAGCGAGAATTTCTAACTTTGTATTGACGGATTCGATAAACTTACACTAAGTTTCAACTGGGTTTTGGAATGAGGTGGTTTGGGATTGAAATTGTACTCCCTGACTTCCCTTGCTTTCTTGCTGAGGGACTCCAGACCAGTGTTTCACCTTCCTTATTCTTGACGAGTTATTTTATCGAGTACATGACTTTATCACCAAGTTGTTGTGAGATTAAAATAAGTTAATGTTTATAAAGTGTTTAGCCCACAGTTTGGCTCATAGAAGCTACTACACCATCAGCAGCATCAATATCATCTTCATTTTATATAGAGCCTTTGTCATGAGGGCAGGATCTGTCACCCAAGTCTGCAGGAGAACTTAGAGAGAGCAAACTCCACACTTCGAAGGCTTAAATGACCATCAAGAATGCAGTGTGGAGTGGAGGACCCTGGGTCCCCCCCCAAGTAACAGTGGGGCAGGATCGAGGATTCCTGGTAGATGTAGCAGCCTAGGTAATTTTTCATTCTCAGGGAATGCACAGAAGTTGAGCTCTGCCTGTTGTGTTGTGGTGTGTGTGTGTGTGTGTGTGTGTGTGTGTGTGTGTGTGTGTATGCATGTATATGCAAATTTGACACTTCTTATTTAAAGCTCAACATCTGCTGTTCCTGCAGGATGGAAGCAACCAGGGAAAGAGGGAAAGAAAGACGTTTTTGTCTTGTTTAGGGGATGGCGGATGGTCCTTTATCCTCTGACTTTCTCAACTCAAGTGACTTCCCTCTCCCCTCAAGGAGTTTAAGGATTTAACTGCTCACTGTTCAACTTGCAAACACAAGTTGAAATAGATGTCATCAAAAAGTGGCTGATCTCTTTGAAGGGCATGCTTTATGTTATTTGATGGACAAAAGGTTACACAGGAGAGAATCCAGAGGCGATGAAACATGGGCCCATTCGGGGTGGTTTAATGCTCTTTGTGTGTTCTCTAGTTTATGTGCTTTTATTAATATATATTTAAATGGCATTTTGTTCCTAAGAAAGTATTGCTGAGATATGATTATACATCCAACATGATGCAATTATCTGCAGTTCACACAACCCCTAGCTTTGCTACATTTGTCCAGCAACTACCTCTGACCACCCACCCATTTTCTGAATCCTGTCTCTTACCTCAACTCTTCAGTTCACTGGGTAGCCATGGAAATCACCACGTTACTCAATCCATCCTTGAGCCCCTCTCCCCTACACACACACACACACACACATTGATAAAACCTCAGTGAGCACTTGACTTAAGCTGAATACTCAGTCTTTCTACAATAATCTAGACTCAGCTTAATCTGCTGCCCCCTTGATTTGAGGAGCTGCTATCTGTGGCCATTTCTTGCCACTCGGACAAGGAAAGAAAGATGGAAAGTCTACTGAGAAAGAGAAAAATGGAGAGAAAAGGAAAAGTAAGAAATGCAGAGAAAATGGAGTAGGAAATGGAGTTTGAGAATCTGATTATAAGAATTCCTGGGATGCAGATGTGCGAGTGTGTATGCATTGTGTATGTGTGTGTCTATTCTATTTATTCCCATAAGATACTTGGAATCCTCATAAGAAATCTCCTCTGCTTCTAATGCTCTATTTGAGTTGGGTTTCTATTGCCTGCAGTCAATGTCCTTATTCCTAATTGCTCCCAGATTTACCAGGATTATCATGCTGGCCCTTTTGCCAATGCCCCACACTAACTCTGTCCTAAAATAAGAATTTAGAAAAGAATCAGTCTATAGTTTGAGAAGAGGTAAGAGTAATCTCTTTTGTTTTACAACTTTTGAGCAAATAAAGTCTTCATCACTCTCACACAGGAGAAACAGAACTTCAGGGTTAGAAGGGAAGGTAAACTTAGAATCCAGTGGAGTCCAGTCCTCTCTGAGATCTTCAAGGGGGAAGTAGATGGCAACGAGACTGATTATAATGGAAGGAATGAAGCAGTAAGCTTAGGCAATCACTAAGAAGAAGGCACTGCAGGTCATTGTGCTGTAGTCAGAGTAATTGGATGTGTTAAGAAGTGCATGAAGTTCAACAGCAATCTCCATTCACTCAAAACCATGAGCACAAATGTGATACTAGGCTCTGGAGACACTGACTGAAGCACTGTCTCTTCCTTCAAGGTATCATGTTGGCCACAACTTCTGAATCCATTGAAAGATACCAGTATGAGAAAAGTTTCAGAACATAAAAAATACCAGTGCAAGTAAAATGTTCAGGCTTTACTGAGGGAGAATATTTAAAAATATGCCGTGCACCTGAAATTAATATAAAGTAATATCAAATGTCAACTATAATTTTAAATAAATAGTCATGGATATAAAGTACAGTATAGGGAACATAGGCAATAATATTGTAATGACTGTGTACAGTGTCAGATGGGTAAGACACTTATTGGGCGTATCACTTTGTGAGGGATATAAATGTCTAATCACTGTGTTGTTTTTGTACACCTGAAACTAATAAAAAAATACAAAAATGCCTAGAATGGGAAGGAAAGCTGACATGATAAGATGACATGTGAGTGTCTTAATAGGCAATTTTCTAAGAACAATGATCTCAGAAAGGTATAGAATTAATTCTGTTCTCTTATTACATAAGCTAGTTCTGGCAGATGCACACCTGAGGCAGAGAGCCTCCTCTTGAAAAAACATCTGAGCCGTCAGATATGATTTTTAAAATTATTACTACTCGGTAAATCATTTTCAAGAAAAATGGTTCCCAGAAGCCCAATCTTAGTTCAGACTGAAATGGGAACTAAATTTAAACCAAGTCCCTCCTTTGGAAATAAATCCCTTATCAGCACCATCTTGAATTCAATTGTAATATAGCAACATAGGAGGCAAGAGATATTGGCAAATCACAGACTTCACTTGAAAGATCTATTCAGGCTTGTTTCTTTCTAAAGGAGGAAGCATGTAGTTGAAACTCATGGATATAGAACAGCTTAGTTAACAAGAAATTCTCTATTTGCCAAGAGGTGCAAGTAGACGCAGCGCAATAGTGCACAAGAACTAGATGTATTTTCCAATGATATTTGCATTTGAGATAGGGGCTGCACTTTGGAAACATAAAACTGGAAATAAATATTTATTTTTGCATATTAAAGACGTGGGGTCCAGATCTAAATGCAAATACGTATAAATTCACATTCAGATACCACTGAGGCTAACGCTGATTAGAGAACGTATGAAATACTTGACCAGATTCTATCACATGTATTATAGACCCTATACCTCACAGTTAACCACTAAAGGCACATTTTGATGAAGTATTTTATAACCATATAAAGTAACTTTACTAGACCCTCGAGTTTTTCACATGTAAATTCATTTCACCTCAGAAGTTTGTAGCCTCATGTCCTGGATAATAAAAGTGAGGTGAATAACAGTTCAGAATGATTTAATGCTTAACAGTATTTTATTCTCTACTTTTTGGGGGTGTTAGTGTTGGAATAGTTCACCTATTTCTACAGAAATGTGTATGTTAGCTTGGGTTTGAAGGTAGATCCTTTTTCATCTTAACACATCCTACTATACCAAACCACCTGGAGTAATTACACTACCTATATTGAAAAGTTTTTTTTTTTTTTTTTTTCTATTATTCAGCTTGAATTCTTTCTATGGCTTTTGACAACCTCTTGTCTGAACTTTGGGTAAGTGAAAAAGAGCTGTTTTTCAATTTAGCTGTTCTTTCAAATTCTACTACTGATACACTCTTTGACTTTGGTACTTCTAAGAAATACAATTCTAAATTCCCTTAAATTTTCATTTTAGACTCCATTTACTGGCTATACAGGCTGCTGTCCTCAGGACTTTATTCATTTGCTCAAAATTTCACATAGGTACCAGGTCCAAGTAAACTTTTTGATATTTATTCATTCAAGCATTGTATATATATTAAGTAATTGATTCTGCACTAGGAGCTGACTTAGGCACTGGTAGGAGAAAATGACCATGAACAAAAAAATGTACATATTAAAATAACTTCAGAGTTTGCTAAAGCTATGAAAAAGGATAAATAAGGAGATGTGACAGAGGATAACTAGGAGAGGTAAACTCTAGAACAGGTGGTCAGGTGAGGACAGAGGAATAGTGTTGCAGGAAGAAAGAATCCCAATGCAAAGGCCCGAAGTATGAGAGGCAGGCAGGAACCTGGCACAGCAAGGAAGAGAAAGCAGCCAGTTTGCTGCAGTGTAATGCTGGACATAAGATGGCATAAGATGAGTTTGAAAGGCAGGCAGGGGTTGGAATGCACAGGATCTGGAAAGTGATGGTAAGAAGTCTGGATTTCAGCAGTCCATGGGGATCTATTGAAATATTTTAAGCAACAGAATGACTTGGAAAGATTGTTCCTATAGCCTTGAGGAAAGAGGGCGATAAGGGAATAAGAATAGACAATAGTTTAGTGGTTACCAGAGGGTGGGAGGGGGGGCAGGAGAGGTGGGAAAAAGAAAGAATAGAGGCAGGGAGAACCATTATATCATTTCTCATTTGTCATGGTCAGAGAGATATGTTTCAGCACCGACCACACACACACACACACACACTCCCCTCCCAAGGGCTGATTATGGCAAGTTGACTCTTCTGTTAGTATAGAACTTTTACTTCCAATTATATTTATTTATATATGTGTTAACTAATGCATATGACCACTCTGGAGCTTCGGCAATTAATTGTATTTATATGTATTTGTTTCACTTATATGTCAAGACTGAAGTATTCAACGTTTTAACTACACTATTTAAGCACCGTGCTTGGTATAGAGAGAGTGTGTGTGTTGGTGGTGGTGGTGGGATTGGAATATTTTGATGAATATTGAGGTTTCTAGCAGCTATGCGTCAGCATCGTAAACTACTCAAGTGCCATCACAAATGTCAAAAGTGGAGAAAAGCTGCTGAAAGTGAGTTGTCCTCAAGGGACCCCTTGACTCTGCTTCAGGGACTTTTTCTGAATTTCGCTGTAACCTCTTATGCTATTGGAGATGGGAGTTCAAAGACCTTCACCTAGAGGCCACTGACCCTTAGTCCACAGAAGAAATACCCCTCCTTTTACTAAAGAGGTAGGGAGAGACTGAAGGAGGAGACTTAATTTTTTAATGCTAATCAGATTATATGACAATAATGGAAAATTGAAGGGAAAATGAGGTAGTCAACATACTTAAAATGTAATAGATTTCATCATTTATTATAGAAACCCCTCAGTAAGGTAAAACTGGAAAAGTTACCATCTTTTTTCAACAGCCATTGCCATTCATTGCTCCATAGCTACTCCACCAACTCAGTATCTACCATGTATAAACCACGTAAGATGTTTATACGTAGCCATATCAATATCTGATCTTCAGTATATTAGCATTATTAATATTTGAAAACAGATATTCTAGATACTCTTCAATTATTTTATTTGCTTATCACAAATTCAAAATTTTTATGTTAAGATAAACTAAATTTCACAACCATCAACAGATGAGTTTGTCCTATAATCAATTTTATAGGGTTTACCGTGAGAAGCAGTGAAGCACATTTCTCCCAGTTTGCATAGAGAGAAATAACTAAATTAATCTATGTCACTTTTGGGCCACTTGGGAGACATAAATAGGGGCAAATATAGAAAATACACTGGGTGCATAAAATGCCCAATTAGCATGAGGTCAAAACAGTGCTAAGTAGTCTTTTTCACAAACTTAGAAAATATTTTATGCATTTTAATTAATTTTCCTATGAGAATTGGAGGATCTGTCATTCTAAAGTTATGCAATTTATTATAGTTCTACGAGTCATAGTTCACTGCTACATGCATATTTTACTTTTGACTGTTTCTTAAAATGCTTTTCTAGTTTGTATTTCAAAATGGGTTGAGTATTACTCTTCTCTTTACCCAGATGTTCTGGTAATTCTCTATGTTACCTGATAGTTTATAAGCTACTTGGGGTCAAAGGTGACTTCTAGAAGGCAAAATTAGAAAGACACAAGACAACCAAACAGAGATAGTCTAGCTGATATGTATCAGAAATAATGAGGAATTTGAGGATGAAGGGAGAACATAAAAGAGAGGGGAGGAGAGAGGAGAGAGGAGTAATAAGGGGCTGAACAATGTGGCAGAGTGGTCTCCTGATTTTTAAGAACAAGGATATATAGACAACTTACATTTATATTGTTTGCATTTCTATTATGCAAATGTTAGTCCTTCTACAATGTACTGACCAACCTTCCACAAAGGCTTGAACCAACCCCAAATCCTGTGTGATTGGATATTTTTGTTTGTGTGCGCATGGAACTTAAGGGAAAGAGCTGGGTTCTACATTGGTCTGACACCAGAGCAGAGTTGTAGAGCATAGAGTAGGAATCCATAACTACAGGTTATCATCAGAATATAAGCTCCCCTGAAAGTCACAGTATGTTAGAAACAACACAAGAATTTCTCCCCAGGGCATGGAATTATGGGGAAGGGTGGTCCAAATTTATCCAGCCTTCAGGAGACAGAGCATCCCAGTATCTTAGATATATATGTGCACAGAAGTTTCAAATGATGAAGGATTAGGAAATACGAAACAATTCAGGTTTCAGAGACAAGCTCCAGTTCTATTTGCCCTTAAAAATTTGGCTCCCAGGGAACCCTCTGAAAAGAAGCAGTACTTTTGGTTCCAGCCATCATGAAATAACTGATACTGAACGAACATTCCAGTAAAAAAGAATTACAAAGCTGGACGAAATACATAAAATGACTGCAAGCACTGGAGAGCAAGCCACTCAGTAAGGCTTGGAGGGCTGTGACCCCTGAGAAGGGGAAAGACACCAAGGTGAGCACCGCATTTATTCAGCTGTTTTCCTGAGGGAATTGGCTCTTTCAATGTGAGGCGGAATAGTGTAGACTAGAAAAGAGCAAACTTACTGGTGAAGGAGACGAAGGGCGAAGTTCAGGTGTACCAAACCTCCTGGGGTTTGAGGAATAAAATCCCGGAGAGGCGGTAACTGCATGAATGTGGCCCTTGAGGCACTGTCCAGCTCTGAACTTGAGCTTGCACAGGGCAGTGCTCCAAGAAACTCAGAAGAAAACAGCAACTGGGAGGCTAAATGGGGAGCAGAGTTTTCAGCGATGCCGAAAGGAGATGGGGGCTGAAGTTCACGCCCTGCCAAATCGGGGGGCCTTGGGAAACATCCAAGCCTTTTCGCTGAGATGGTGGAAAACTGTTTTAGGAGTGAGGGCCACACCTCCAGCGTAAGGGCAAAACTGAAATAGATCAGCCTAACAAACCTACTGTGTTTCCCCGAAAATAAGACCTAGCCAGACAATCAACTCTAATGCGTTTTTTGGAGCAATAATTAATATAAGACTTGGTCTTATTTTACTATAATATTATAATATAATACCGGGTCTAATCTAATCTAATCTAATACCTAGTCTCAGATAATATAATATAAGATGATATAATATGATATAAGACCAGTTCTTCTATTAATTTTTACTCCAAAAGACGCATTAGAGCTGATTGTCTGGCTAGGTCTTATTTTCGAGGAAACAGGGTAAGAGGAGAAATGGACAGAATGAAAGTGACTTTCTGGTACTCTATCTGCCTGCCAAAACAAAACCGTATCCTTTTTGGAGGAAAATGACATAAACAGTCTTTCATGAGCAACATCAGCAGTTAAAAACAAAATTATGACATTGCCCCAAAAAGGGACCAAATGACCAAAAAAAAAAAAACAAGAAAAAAACAAACCCAAAAACCGAAAAACAAATAAACAAACAAAAAAATACCAGGAGGAATAACAGATAATGAAAATAGTCCTACAAGCAATTCAGACATTGAAGTTTTGAAATCACCATGATTACTGTTTTAGCAAATAAAAAAGAAAATAATAAAAAATTTGATCAAACATAAGGATCCTTCAAAAGTAATCAAATAAAAAGGAAGTAGGGGCTGAGATCCAGTATTTTCCGTTTGTCTGTGCCAATGAATGTTGACTATTTCTCTCTTCTTTCATTTTTTCTTCCTCTGTTGGTTGCTTCTACCCCCTAGCTCACCTCCAGTCTTCAAAAATAGTTGTCATATTAGGCTGTCATGGAAAGCACAAAAGGTACCTGTAGTTTTAAATTTTGATCTATTGAACGGGAAGGCATGAAAAGTGTCTTCAAGAAGAAAAGACAACATAACTAATAGAAAGTGTACAGATTTAAAACTGACAGATACCTGTGCTCACACACTGTCCCTGCCACCTACAGATTTCTGTGATCACAGACAAGTTATTAAGCATTCTGCATCTGTTTTCTGTTCCATAAAAACTGATTGACACTTAACCTTAAAAACAAATTTTAAGCACTAAACGAGATGCTCTATACAGGCAGAGTGCTTAGCACAAATAGATTCCCAATAAATAGTGATGCCTCCTTTGCTGTTTCTTATCATCAGTAGAGGAAGCACACATTCAAAACCAGTAATCTTGAACTTCGGAATGGGATACCATCTGTGTATTGGCTGACACTTGATATCCTCAACCAAGATGAAGTAATACACAATTTGGATTCTTGCTCTATCTTTCAAAGTGGAAAATTCCGGGGGTGCCAAAAACATGCACAACTTGCATTCATCTTTTGTTATCAGTATATATCGAGTATTACAATTTTAACACAGTTTTTTCCTTTCTTAAAATGTGTGTACACTTTTTTGGCACCCTCTGTATTAGTGCCTAACAAAATATCTGCACAATATGGGTTAGTCAAAACAATAGCTTCTTAAACCCTTAGGAAAGAAATTGAGTAAATATCTGGGCCAAAGCTCAAGACAGCAAATCCAGGCTTTTGTTGTTACAGAATGCTATGCATGCTCTGGCTTGCCTTTCAACAATCATTCCTATTAAATCATTTGTCCCTCTGACACATCTAATGAAGTCATGTTCATGATCAGCTTAATCTCAGGATGCAGTATAGTACATGTTTTGACGGGAAAGCTGTTTGTATAAACTGAAACTTGTAACAAATATATAATTTCATAAAATGCTCATTATGCTTTCAGTGTGGCAATCTTTGGCTTGAATCTTTTTATGCATATTTAGTCATTTTATGATAGACTTTTGGGTACTGGTTAACAAAAGGTTATTCTTAAGCAAAATTCATGTTGAGCATGTGGAGTAGTGAACAATTACAAACACAGCAAACTCTGAACCTTATACTCTATCTGGAAATCTTTAAATACTGGAGAAATCATACATTTTTAGCTAAATATTATATCACTGAAATTGATCCTAGTTATAAGCACATGAACATAAACAAGAAAAACACTGGGTTAAAGTATTCATAAAGAATACTTTCCCAGAATGTTGATAACAAGCTTCAATGTTGACTTCTATTATGGCTAATTATTTCACTGCTCAACTAGTGGCTGAATAGTCATACCTTATACATGCAGAGACTTTTTAGAGTGAGGTCATGACATGTGCCTTTATCTCCAGGCCCCGTGTTATTAGGTCTCAGAATTAATTAGAAGTGAGACTTACATCACTCTCATGACCTTCCCGAAGGTTGTATGTGAGGTCATGCTGAATGTCTTCCACAAACTTGTGAGCATATTCTGGGTAAAGGTCTAGCACTTCAAAGAGTCCTTTGAGGATGATACACTGGAGATCACAGTAGGTTAAAGCCTTCACATCTGCGTTGGTCTTGATCACTTGGTCCTTAATTGATAGATTTGCTCCAATTAAATCCCCTTTCCCTTGAAACAGTGAAAAAAGAGACATGTCACTTTAAAGAAAAACAAGCTTTGGACCAGTAACTTCATTTGACTTACAGTCTTCATTTCTCAGAGATTACACTGAAAAGACAAGTGGAACCTTTATCTGGTGCAGGATTTCTCAACCTCAGCCTGATAATTTTTTGTTGTGGGGAGAGGGGCTATTCTGTAAATAGCAGAATGTTTAGCAGCAGTTCACACCCTCTATCCCCAGTGGTGAGAACCAAAGTATCTTCAGACATTACCAAATGTCCCCTGGTGGGTAAAACTGCTCTCAGTCGAGAATACTGGTCTAGGTAGAAGATAAAGGCTAGGAGACCTGGAGTTAGGAAGCGTAGACCGTGGATGGGCTCCAGACAGGTCCCACACAGGATTCGGTAAGTGAATTTAGCCAAACCATTTGATATTTTTGTCATAGTCATGTTAACAGTTGAAGGGCAGCAATAATGGCTCAGCTTTGTCTGCGTGCAGAAAGGCTCTGTGAGTCTAAGGTAAGACCATCAAGAAGTGTATTTATAATTTGGATTCCAGCACTTTGGACAATAATATAAGCATTACCATCAGCTTTCTATCATACTCAGGTCACCTATTTTATTTCTAAACAGGTGATATGGGAGGAGGAGCCTTCCATCTCTCTTCTCAGAGTTGGGAGGCAGGATAACGATTGGACGTTATGGACAATGAAATCTACTACATAAAAGAGTAAAAGCACAAGTCATACTTGTAGTGCTCTGTGACAGTGTTAAAACCCCATTTTCTTCATCGAAAAAGCAGCTCTTCATTAGTGCCACTGGGGGGAGAGAGGATCTAACGATACTTTATCCAACTTATCTGTGCCCCATACCGCCTATATCACGTCTGATATTTTGCCTGCAATCATTCTTAGGCTGGAATTCACCTGTCCGGGAACTAGTTTGTTTCCTTGAGTTTTTTGATTAGATAATATTAGGCAATTTATTTGAATCTTTAAAATTTTTAAATTGATTTGAATCAGTTTAACTTAGCAGGAAGGTGAGCATAACTGTAAGTGCTAACAAAAAGCTGATTACAGCTTCAGATTTATTTTAGACAGCCATTAATTCATTCAGCATCCATGCAAGAAATACGACAGAAAATCCATTCAATTCTCAAACGTAGGTTAAAAGCTGAGGTGATATGACCAAGCATACAGAGGATGGTGGTATTAGATTCATGGCCACAGGTTAGGAGTTTCTGTGTCTTTGTCCTCAAATAGCATCATACCTGGGCTTTACCTTTTTTTTTTTCTCCTTTTATGGCCACTTTGCTCCATTTCATATGGAACCAACAACCAACAATTGACCAACCAAAAAAAAATCACCAAGCAAATAATATCTTTGCAATGTTATAGTACAAATTGCCCATGTCAGTCCCCTATTCAATTAAATTTTTAACTGATAAGCTTTTATTTTTTGTTGTGTTCAGCATTTCTGGAAGCAAAGTCCCTGGAATGTAACAGCTTTCAATAAAAGGTGTATTGAATTTGATAGTACAAGGAAACCTGCTAAATTAACCATGAATACCTAAGATATTAATAAGTATTTATGGCAGATAAATTGAGTTTTAAAATTATTGAATTATAGCTAGGTGTTATCTTCAAATTAATATTGGATTTAAACCTTGAGCTTAAACCTATCAGGCAGAAGAAAAAAAGACTAAAATCTATATTTATAGACACTAAGGGAAGAAACAGCCACATGATGCTGAAGAATTCCAGTTTGGTTCATTGTTGTCACCCGTACCGCTAAACTTGGAAATTTTGTTTCTTGCACATTTTATTAGAAATCTAAATTGTTGCTCAAAAACTCAAAGTTGGGTACTGAGGCAAAATGTAAAATGAATTCAGCAAAATTTAAAATTCTGTGTATACGAGGAAAATGTATCATGATGCATTTACTGTCGCCACGAAGAATATTCACACTTCCAAGCAACTAGCATTTGCAATAATTCTCGGGTCACCATACTTTCATATGTTGGGTGACCGTAGTATGATTCTTTCAGCCTCAGTGACCCCAGCTATATAAACAGCACCAACATCCTGCCAAACTTTGCACCCTAGGGGAAACTTCCTGTTTATTTCTTCATTCAATGAATATTTATGGAGTACTGACATGTATGCAGGGCCCCGACTTGAGCCCTGGCAAGCAGGCACTGGTAAATAGTAACATGCTTCTCACCCTCACTAATTTTAATGTCTTGTGGATTCCTTATTCTTTAGATTTAGGACTTAGATCTAAGTCCTTTCTTACTTGCTCTGGAGTTCAGTATCCTTATTTCTAAAAGAAGAGAAATATCTATGGTCCCTTACAGTCTACATTTTTCTGAATTCTATTATTGATGTTTGCTAATCAGTTATTCCCCCATTGGGGGGAAAAATTGATGAGATGCATCTGCAAACCATCCGGGTTAGAGCTATAACTTATGTTTAATTATAATTAGGCAGATAATGCCATCTGTGAAGAGGACAATCATCGGTGCTTTGTCATTTTCTTTTAAAATTAAACAACAGTGAAGAAATTGGTGAGAAAACATAGTTAACAGGACATGAAATGAAGATGCACAAGGCAAACAAATTCTGTCCCCATAACCAATCCCTGCCTCTGAGCCAAGCCCCCCCCAGGCTTTAGATTAAGAAATGCCTTCATGTATTGATTGGACAATGGAGTTGTTTGAATAAGTTATGGTTTGACAGCTGTTTGGTGATACTCCTTTCCTATAACATTACATATTAATTCATTTTGTTGGCAGAATGAGCATGTATTAAATATCTACAGATCAAATATGAAGCCATGTGCCTAAGTTTATCAAAACTGATTTGTATTGGCACCTATAAGACAATATTACCATAAGATAGTGAAATAGTTAATCGCCACTGAAATAATGTTAACCATAGAGGGAAAATATTAATAATTTATTATCTCTGTTTGGGTTTAGTCCCAATACCACATACTTGTGTTTAGAATGGCCATGTGATAATTTGCACTTAAATCACTTTTGATAGATACATGGTAGAAGCAAAGATGTGAAAATGTTAACCATGGAAATCACAATTTATGGAGGAAATTGGGGCCAGAGCAAAAGGCAATGGATTAAATCTTTTAGCTGTAAGTAGAATTTTTTTGAAATAAGGAAATCCAGTTGAATTATGTATTTTGAATGATGGTTATTACAAGAAGTCATCAAATTTGTACCCATTGTACCTTAATGTTATGGATGATGCCTTCATATTCCATTCTTGAATTGTTGCTAGTTACCCAATTAAAAAAATCCACTGCAATTTTGGAAAAAAACTCACATATATGTTTAAAAATGGTGCATTATTTTTGCTTACATGTATATCAAACCATAGGTTCTGGAAAAATATATATACATATGTCTTTTAAAAAGCAAGTTGTGTCAATAGGCAGGCTATAAAACTTACAGTGCTACTAAGGGAATACATGCAAAAGTATTTTATGATTACAGTTAAGTGTCTGAAGCAAATTTAGAAATAATTGTCACTTTTAATTTAGAATCACAGAATGATAGAATGACTGGCCTTTAACTTCACAAAGTTGAGAAGTGGGCAGAAAGAGTGTTAAATTTTCTCTTAAAAAAATACACCCATGTCAAGTTTCACTCTAACACTGATAATGAGATGGCCAAGCTGATAATAAACTCTTTGAGTTCTATTCCATATATATATATATATATATATTTTTTTTTTTAATTAAGGAATAAAACATAAGAGGGTGAATCAAGAATTGAGCCAAAATTTTGAAAGGCAAGCCCTACCTTTTCTCTGGTAAGTGGTAGACTGAAGTCAACATGAAGCAATAAAAAGCATGTGGGGATTTCACCATTCTCTAGCCTCCATTGCCTCACCTTTAATTGGGGAAAATCACACCAGCCTCACAGGATTGCAAGATTTAAATTGGATAATGGACATAAAACACCCGGCTCATATTAAGGATTCAATAAGTATTAGTTTTCTTCTCTCTTCCAAATTATAACCTGTCTTGAAGCTTACTGTCTAGAATCCAGAGATTGCAGGCTAACAATGATTATACAGAATAACGTAAT
This sequence comes from Rhinolophus sinicus, assembly GCF_036562045.2. Classification (NCBI taxonomy): domain Eukaryota; kingdom Metazoa; phylum Chordata; class Mammalia; order Chiroptera; family Rhinolophidae; genus Rhinolophus; species Rhinolophus sinicus. Next base: position 27,344,139 of record NC_133759.1, read on the forward strand.
GATTTTTATGAGAGTTTATTCTTAATGCATAATCATTTCTATACTATTTTTAGTATAGACAAAACTTAATTTTCATGTTCTTCTGAGAATTGATTTTTCACAAAAATACAGAAATGGCTTCTTAAAATTGACCAGCTATTTTGCCAAGAGTCAGTATACATCATGATTCATAATCTGGCCTTAGGAATCAGAAAGAATTGTATTTGTTTTCTTACCACAGTACTCCCCCCTTATTTGAGGTTTTGATTTCCGCAGTTTCAGTTACCTGCAGTCAAGTGTTGTCCAAAAAAAAAATAAATGGAAAATTCCAGAAATAAACAATTCATAAGCTTTAAATTGTGCACCAGTCTGAGTAGCATGATGAAAGCTTATCCCGTCCCACCTCAGATGTGAATTATCCTTCTGTCCAGCGTGTCCACCCTGTGTATGCTCCCTGCCTGTTAGTTATTTAGTAGCCATCTAGGTAATCAGATCAATTGTCACAGTTATCACAATGCTTGTGTTCAGGTCACCCTTATTTCACTTACTAATGGCCCCAAAGTACAAGAGTAGTGATGCCGGCAATTCGGATATGCCAAAGAGAAGCCATAAAGTGCTTCCCTTGAGTGAAAAAGTGAAAGTTCTTGACTTAATAATGAAAGAAAGAAATTATATACTGAAGTTGCTAAGAATTAATCTTCTGTCTGTGAAATTATAAAAAAGGTAAAAGAAATTCATGCTAGTTTTGCTGTCGCGCCTCAAAGTACAAAAGTTAAACCACAGTGCATGATAAGTGCTTAGTTAAGATGGAAAAGGCATTAAATTTATGAGTGGAAGACATGAATAGAAATATATACAGAGGGTGCTCAAAAAGTGTATACACATTTTAAAAAAAGGAAAAAAACTGTATTAAAATTGGAATATATACTGATAACAAAAGAATACAAGTCATGTGTATGTACTTTTTTGGCACCCCCAGTATATATGGATTGATACTATGCAGTATCAGGCATCCACTGGGGGTCTTGGAATGTATCCTCATCAGATATGGGGAGACTACTATGTGTGATTTGGGGCAAGTTAGCTAGGATACAATTTATTCATTTGTAAAATGGGAATAATAGTTAAACTGCTGGATTTTTTTTTCCCCAAGTCAAGTTGCTGTCCTTTCAATCTTAGTTATGGAGGGTGCCATTTAGCTTCAAGTTGTTGTCCTTTCAGTCTTAGTTGTGGGGGGTGCAGCTCAGCTCCAGGTCCAGTTGCCATTGCTAGTTGCAGGCGGCACAGCCCACCATCCCTTGCGGGACTCGAGGAATTGAACCGACAACCCTGTGGGTGAGAGGACGTGCTCCAACAAACTGAGCCATCTGGGAGCTCAGCAGCAGCTCAGCTCAAGGTGCCGTGTTCAATCTTAGTTGCAGGGGACGCTGCCAATCATCCCTTGCGGGAGTTGAGGAATTGAACTGGCAACCTTGTGGTTGAGAGCCCACTGGCCCATGTGGGAATCAAACGTGCAGCCTCCGGAGTTAGGAGCATGGAGCTCTAACCACCAGAGCCAACGGGCTGGCCCAAACTGCTGGATTTTTAACAAGAATCAAACAATAGGTTGGATATAACACTTAGCACACTGTAAACTCAATATGAAGCACAACAACTAATAATAAATAAAATAGTTGGCAAATTAAACCCATATGAAGAAAATTCTGAGTCCACATCTGCATCCATAATTTTCCTAATCTGTAGCAGTTTTTCCCCCTGTTTTATCTCCTTAACTCATGCTCCAGAGGAAAATTTCATGGAGCTTTCATCTCCGACCTACCAAGAATAGCCAGCACCATGCTGTCTTTCAGGACCTCCATGGAGCCCGAGCAGACAAAGTAGATGGCCTGCAAAGCATCTCCTTGACGCAGCAGATACTCCCCGGGAGCACAGAAAGAGGTTTTGATGTGTAGAGACAGAGACCTGAGGCAGCCCCGGCTGGCACACTCAAAAAGGGACAACTGTAAGATTTCCTTGTTCAAGTGCATAGTGATGTCAGAACGTAGCTCATCTGGAAAGTCTTTCAGAAGCTGTCAAAGAAGATGAAAGAGGAAATCAAGTTGGGGTAAGTCTAGTCTAATTTATTTACTTTGCAAGACAACAGGGATGTTCTTCCCACTGTTTGACCAACCCGAGTACAGAAGAGGAAATATCTGTAAGAGATTGGAGAGATATTTCAATGACTGTGACCCCAGTTACGTGTTACTGAATAATCAGCCGAAATGAAGTCTGGAGAAATAGAATCAATTAATAAGACTCTAGAATGAAAACATACAGCTCATTGTGACTTGCTTCTCACAGACTCCTACTCAAGACAGAAGATATGGAATGTGGACCTTTCAGTGTTTCCTCTGGTGTCACGATTATATGAAGAGAGAAATCAAATAATCACTTAAAAAATGTTGATTACTGGTTTGGTTGGAGATTTGGTGGAATGGTTGCTTGATTTATATGATACCCTTTTTATAGTGGTGGTCTGGGGTGTTTCTGGAAGTCCAGAAATACCTTTGCTGAAAAACTTTTTTTTTTTTTTACTCTGTTGGTTTTAAAGGCAAACATTAATTTGATTAATCTAATATTCAAAAATTATGGTTTGACCATTCAATCATCATAAGAATTGGTTCCTTTCAAAGAAGGTTCAGAAGAATGAAAATAAGTCTACTTGATTAACCAAAATAATGAGTTATGTAAATTATTGGTCAATCCAAGTGGCATCCTGAAAACATAAGCCAAAGCAGAAAAAATATTGGGTTTCTCGAACGATGAAACAACAAAGAGATAAATAAGTCGGTAGGTGTGTTCTTCGCTTCTGAGACTTACATGAGGGAACCTCACTTTTTACCTTAGAATATGTGCTTTCTGCCTAAAGCCGTCAACATGAGAAATGAACATTACCTCATTTGAATCTATTCCATTGTTGACTGACCAGGTTGTTTGGAAATATTCGAGCATCCTCTGCTTGAGCTGCTGGGGCAAGTGATGGACACGTATGAAGTCTTTCAGATCCTTAGTTCTAGTGTGATAGAGGGACCATCTGGAGTACATCCTCTGTATGATTGCTGTCACATTTCCAAACACCAAGGCATGCATCAAGGCTGAGAAGAAGAACACAACATAGAATGGGAGAGAAATATGGTGGAGGAGTTCGCCCCTTCGGTCTAGATTTACAGTTGATATATCCTAAATCAGAGCAGAGTACACTTATGTGGCCACGTTGATACAGCTATTTTGGTACAAGCATTTTGGTGTAGCCGTTTTGTCACAGGTGCATCCTGATGCAGTCATTTTGATTCCCTATGGTTTGATTAGAGTAAAGATATATTTTAAAAGTACTTAATAACATGCAAAATAGGCCTCTTTGACCCATACTTAATCTGCTAGCTGCCTTTCTGGCTATGACAAACTTTTATTCTATACTTTAGTTACATCTGTGTTATTTTAATAGTTACGTTTAGTTTAAGAGCTAGGATGAAATTGTTTTAATTCATAAAATTAGCCATAAAGTTAAAATTGAATAGTTTCTTTTGCTGTAATAAAAATATATTAAAAAAAATAAGTCCATTATAACCAGTCAGCCTTTATGGGAATATGAGTCTCTTCCCCAAAGCCATCATTTAAAATTAGTTTTAGGCTACTAAATATGACATTTATATTTCTAAAGGTACCAAGAAAGTTGTTGGAAATGTAACTGAGGCTTTCCTGAGCAAACGGAAGCTGAGGTGAATAGGGCTTCAGTTCCCTACCCCACCCCAACTCCACAGTCACTTTAATTTTAAGGGAGATATCAGAAAATCCGAGATCATTTGAGAAACAAATGAAGTCACAGAGGAAAAACAGGTATTCTGCTTAGAGTTCTCATTGCCATCTTGAGAAGAGCCAGGTTGTATATACGCGTATAGATATGACTCCTGTTTTGATGAGGCTTCTCAGGTCAGATAGCATTTAACCCCATTTCCTTGCTGAGTCTTCCCCTTCCTGAGACCAATACCAGAGTGTAATGAGATAGACCTTGTTCATCAGAATTTGGGGCTGGATAGGGTTGGGGATTGTGTTTTCTACTGGAAAAACGTAGAGTGACCAGATGGGCTTCACTTTCCAGGAGTTGCCTGTGGTAGGCAGTGGTTGGGTACCACAAAGTCAGAAAAGGCATAACAGGATTTTGCACTAAATTGTTAGCTGAATATGGAATGGCTTCTGCAGGTACCAGCAGAAAGCCCAAGAAGAACTTGGACCCACCTGGGGCTGTGAAACTGGGGAGATGATGTACTTATATTTACGGGCAGACCAGTTCTCAGTGATATTCAGATTTCAGCCCCTATCCTGATCCTGGGATGGGATTGGCAATGAGGTAAGAAGCTCAGGGACTGGGTGAAATAATCAGTTTCAGCATTTTTTGGTAAACAAACAAAACAAAACAAAAAAACTGAAAATTTAGTAGTTTGTCAAATTCAAGGATCTATCAATTTGTCCCTGTATCCAAATCTCAGCATCCAAGGAACTATGTTAAAAGTTTCTTAGCATCAAAATGGATACATTGATACAAATGTGTCAACTTGTTATTGCATCTATACTACCAAATATTGTAGGATAACCCGCATTCAAATTCCTTTTTTCTATATATTTATTAGAAATTAGTAACCATTGGCATACCAATTTCAAGCTCATCTAACACTAGAATTAAAACTCTTTATCAGGTTATTGTATGTCATCATTTTCTATGGAAAATATGATCACCATGCCTATAGTCACCCCATAGTAACAAGGAAGGACTCAATAGTTCGGTAAAGTTACGAGAATAGGTTTAAAGTTAGGGTCTATGTAAAGGAGGCAATATAATACTGCAGAGAAAATATAGACTTCAGAATCAGACACGTCCAGATTTGAATCCTGACTTTGACACTTCCTGATTGTTGTGAACTTGGCAAGATACATAATTTCCATGCAGGGACTCAGTTTCCTTTTATGCGAATGGGCATAAGAATACCTTACCCATGGGGTTATTTGAGTTTTAAAGGGTGCAAATTGTGACAAGCATTAAAAACGTACAAATTGCCAGTTACAAAAATAGTCACGGGGATATAAAGTACAGGGAATGTAGTCAGTAATGTTGTAATAACTACTGTGTTTCTCCGAAAATAAGACCTAGCTGGACCATCAGCCCTAATGCATCTTTTGGAGCAAAAATTAATATAAGACCCGGTCTTATTTTACTGTAAGACCCGGTCTTACATAATATAAGACCGGGTCTTATATTAATTTTTGCTCCAAAAGATGCATTAGAGCTGATGGTCCGGCTGTCTTATTTTCGGGGAAACACAGTATCGTGTCAGATGGGTACTATAGTTATCGGAGTGATCACTGTGTAAGGTATATAAATGTCTAAACATTATGTTGTACATCTGAAATTGATACAATATTATATGTTAACTCTAATTGAAAAAAATAAATTTAAAAGAAGTTAATACACATATTTAAAGTGCCTAATATTTGTGTGGAAAACAGTGAGTGCTCAATTTATCTTAATTTTTCCCATGAGAGTGACGGGTTATCATGAATTTTTAATATGCTCAATGGAGTAAAATTAGGGGAAAAGAACTCAGATTTAAGATTCTTCATCAACTTCTTAAATAATTAAGAGTGGTTCTGGTGGAAATAACTTCTTGAGAAAAGGAATTCAAGAAATATTTAATAAGTGCCTGCTACATGCAAGTGTATGTAAGTATATAGTCTTCCCAAATTTTCAAAAATGAAATGTCTTCCAAGCAGAGCAAAAAATGTTCCAAGAAAAATTATATTGCTTAACAATTTACTGTTGGATGGTTCTTGGTGAATTCTAAACAGAGGTTCATTCTTCTGTATGTTTTTAGAAGCGTAACAGTTCTGCTGTTTAAATACTATTTTATTTGGAAGAAGAGACCTCTGTTTATGATAAACACTCTGTGAAGAAAAGAGCTAATTCTGTTCCGAGTCAAAGGACTCAAACACCAATTTCAGGCTACGTTAATATACTTATGGGCTCCATGTCTGAAAGCCCTACCATCTGTAAAAATATGTAATTGTCTTTTACGGAGATTAAACTGAATACCGAGAACAATTTTATTTCATTTATTTTAACACTGCTTTCCTTAATTATGTGTATGATTTTAACTTTGCTTAATTATAATGTGTGCAAAGCATATAATGTAAGAGAAGTAATATATATGTTCAGATCATTTAGCATCTTAACTGTACACTATCAATAAAATGAATTACTGGATTAATTGTAGAATTCATAAGTGTTGTTGGAAAGTACTAGTCTACGTCTGAGGCACCATATTTTTAAAATCTCCTTTCAGCATAAAAAGATACTTCTAATTTCAGTAGTTACAAATAAAACCCTAGCTCTTGTAGTTTCTCAGTTTCCAAAGTTATCATTGCCTCTTTGTCACTGGTTATCATTTTCACATTGGCACAGAGTGGGTATAAGTGTCAACCCAAATCATTCCATCTGCTATGAAAGTTTGACTCGAGAACTTCCATATCCAGGTCAGTTTGGAAATTATTTTCCTTTTACTCCTGGCATATTTGATGTATATAATTCTTAAAGTAGCATGGTAGGCCTACTGCTGAGTCTGTGGGAGGCTCTTTTTCTGTGTGTGTAGAAGTTTCATATAAAACACATTTTGTAAAATCTCATCTTAATAGCAGGTCTTTGAAGAAACCTTAAAAATTGGGATCTCAGAAGAAAGTAAATAGACTCAAATGAAAGTGCACTCCGATAGGATTGCCTGGCTTCCCGTTCTCCTTTCCCTTTCCTGCTTTCCTTTCCCCCTTTTCTTTACTTCTCTTCCCTTCTTCTCCATCCCACCGTCTTTCCCCACCTCTCTGGATTTGGGGCACTATGGCTCTCCTGAGGTATAGCATCATTGCTGATTTCTTTTTTTCCTCTTTACAAAGTCTTTACTGAGGCAGAGAAAGGTAACTTTGCAGTGGGAAAAGCCTGGCAGACCAGTGGTCCAAGTCAACATCACCAATAAAGAAACAAGCAGATATTATCTTGTGTTTCTGATGTTATGCACTGGAAAAGACATCACATCAGTTTTGTGGTATCCTGGCAGAAATGCACAACTTGGATTTAATTATGAGAAAACATCAGACAGACTCAAATTGAAGGACCTTATCCAAAATAACTAGTTTGCAATCTTCAAAAGTGTCCAGGTCATGGAAGTCAAGGAATCTCTAAGGACCTGATTTTCCAGATTAAAGAAACTAAAGAGACATGACAATTAAACGCAGTGCAGAAACCTGAATTGGATTGGGGTAAGAGGACAGTTATAAAGGACATGATTAAAACATACTACATGTACTATAGGTTAGATCAGGAGTTGGCAAACTATGTATGGCCCTTGTTGCTGATTTCTTTAGCTAAATACTTTGCAGTGTCTTCAGAGTCTACATAGGGACTCTACAGAGTCTACATGCTCTTTTCTTCTGTTATAAAAGGAGACCAGAGCTCAGGTTGTGCGTAATCTTAGCTGCCCTCCTTTTTTTCTCCCACCTACTCATTGCCCTGGAATTTTCCACTCCTTTCTACAAGTATACTGGGTTACGGATGGCAGATGGCAGAGAAAACAGAGAGTGAGAACAATTTGCTAAATGATGAATTCAAATGGCAGTGTAAAGATATCTTAAAAACAGCCTGAATTTGTGAACATCATAGCCCATATGGGTCCAATAAAATTATGTCAAGACAGTGTATATAGGATGAGAGGATCTAAGGAAAACCTTGACTGTTAACAGTTTCACTCTACCTTTTTCATGGCAACAATGCCTCATTTAAACTGGACTTGTCCTCAGTGATGAGTCCTCTTTACTAGGGAGCTTTATCTAACCTCGGAGGCTGAGGTGATGGTCCCATCAATTGGGGCTAATTGATTAGGTGACTATTAGGCAGTTATCACTAAGTATGATAGAAGAACTTTTAAAGACTTGGGAAAATGTTCTCAATATATTTTGTTTTATGGCAAAAATGACGTGTAGTTGATATAAATACTTCAGAAAATAGCTGTATATATGAATAAAAAGACTGTCTTTCAGTGGTGGGATTATACATAATTTTATTTTTTGTGTGTATTTTCAGGTCTTTAGAAAGTGTGCATTATAAAAGGAAAAATTAAAAGGGAAAAAGAACATTGTCTGCCTAAGTATCTATTTCCATTACTAAACTGTGAACTTCTAGAAGGGAAGTATCAAGTCTTAGGCATCTTTGTTGTCCCAGCATCTATCCCAGTGCCTAACATAATTTAAGTATGCCATAAATATTTATGAACTGGAAATGAACTTCCAGTAATTTGATAATTTCTTTAAGAAGTTTTATAATCATAAGCAATAGTTTAGAAAATTTTTTTTTCATTAAAGGCTGACATTTCTCTTTATTTTAATTAAAGTTTATTGGGGTGACAATGGTTAGTAAAGTTACATGGGTTTCAAATGCACAATTCTGTAATACATTGTCTGTATATCACATTGTGTATTCACCACCCAGAGTCAGTTCTCCTTTCATCACCACAAATATGATCCCATTTACCCTCATTTACTACCTCCCTCCCCCCTTACTCTCTGTTAACCACTACACAATTGTCTATGTCTATCAGTTTTTATTTCTTTGTTTGTCTTGTTCCTTTGTTGTTTTCAGTTTTATATACCACATATCAGTGAAATCGGCTTTTTCTGTCTGATTTATTTCGCTTAGCATAATAATCTCAAGATCTATCCATGTTGTCTCAAATGGCACTATTTCATCGTTTCTTATGGCGGAATAGTATTCCAATGTGTATATACACCACATCTTCTTTATCCAATCATCTATTGAAGGACACTTTGATTGCTTCCATGTCTTGGCCACCGTAAATAACGGTGCAATGAACATTGGAGCACATATATCCTTACAGTAAATGTTTTCAGATTTTTTGGGTAGATATCCAGGAGAGGGATTGCTGGGTCATATGGTAGTTCTATTCTTAATTATTTGAGGAACCTCCACATTGCCTTCCATAGTGGCTGTACCAGTCTACATTCCCACCAACAGTGTATGAGGGTTCTTTTTCTCCACAGCCTCGCTACACTTGTTACTATTTGTCTTGTTGATGATAGCCATTCTAACAGGTATGAGGTGATATGTCATTGTGAATTTGATTTTCATTTCCCTAATTATTAGTGAATTTGAGTATCTTTTCATATGTCTATTGGCCATCTGTATGTCCTCTTTGGAGAAATGTCTGTTCAGGTCCTCCACCCATTTTTTAATTGGATTGCTTATTTTTTGTTGTTGAGTTGTATGAGTTCCTTATATATTTTGGATATTAGCCCCTTATCGGAGGCGTTATTTGCAAAAATCTTCTCCCATTTGGTTGGTTGCCTCTTTATTTTGTAGCTTAGAAAATGTATGATGGACAGTTCAGCCTCAAACCCATCCCTTCATCCTCTTCCCACCCCCAAAGCAATCATTTAAAATTATGTATTTTAGGTCTTATTATGATTATAACCAATATTTTAGATGATATGGTTTTACTTCTATTGCTTGACTTGTCATGTTTGGACAACATCTAAAAACAACCTGACAGGAAGGGTAAAAATTCAGTTTACTGCTACCCCCCTTCTCCTTTAGCACTTGATAGTTATATTCTTAGCCCATCTGTTATAAATTTACAAGGTATAATTAATATCAAGGATACACATTGATAAAATTGGAAAAATACTAAAAGTATAGCTCACTGAGATTTCTCAAAGTAAACAGACCTATGGAATCACCCTCCCACCTCCCACCTCCCTTGTGTCCCCTTCACGTCCACTAACCAGCATCCTCATGAAAGGTAACCACAGTTATGAATTATATTGCAACTAATAAACTTTGTCTCCTTTTGAACTTTCTCTAAAGCAAATCATACAATATACTTTTTTTATGTCTGGCTTCTCTGTTCAGCATTGAGTTTGTAAGATTCATCCATGTGGTTGCAGACATAATAGTTCATTTATTCTCATTACTGTATAGGACTCTATTGAGTAATTATTCCACAGTTTACTTATTTGTTCTCCTATTAATGGGCATTTCCAGTTTGAGATTCGTACAATAATGCTTCTATGGGCATCTATGTATATGTCTTTTGATGTATTTGTGTACGCATTTCCTTTGGATATACACTCAGAAGTGGAATTGTTGAGTCAGAGTACAGGTATGTTCAGATTTGGTAGATACTGACAAAACAGTTATGCTATTGATACTCCCATCGGCAGTATAGGAGAAGTCAAGATGTTCCATATCCTCTCAAACACTTAGGGGTGTCAGTGTTTTCAAGTAGACCATTCTGGTGAATGTAAATGCTATCTAATTTTGATCTTAATTTGCATGTGCCTTATGAATATTGTAAAGCATCTTTTTATATGGTTACTGTCTATTTGGGTATGGAAGTCTATGTTTAAAGTTCTTTTTAAAAAAGTTTTTATGCATTTTGGGGTTGTCTGATCTTTTTTTATTGATTTGTAAAAGTTCTTTATATACACAGGGTGCCAAAAAATGTGTATACATTTTAAGAAAGGAAAATTGTATTAAAATTGTAATACTCAATATATACTGATAACAAACGATGAATACAAGTCACGTTTGACTTCTGCAATTATACGAGGTGCTCAAAGTGGTTGCCATCAGCGTCCAGACACTTCTGATTATGGCAAACTACTGCCTGAACAACGTTGACCAAAGTGTCCACTTGTATACATTTTTTTGGCACCCCCTACCCCCAGCCCGCATAATAGATAAGAAATAAGAGTCCTTTGTCAGATGTTTGCAAATCTCTTCTCCTACCCAATGGCTTGTCTCTTAACACTCTTAATAATGTCTTGATAAACAGAAGTTCAATTTATCAATCTTTCTTTCATGATCAGGGCTTTCTGTATCATGTTTAAGAAAACGTTTTCAAATCCAAGGTCATTAAAAATATTCTCTTATGTTACCTTTTAGAAGCTTTATTGTTTTCTCTTTCACATTTAGATCAAAATCCATCTGGAACTCATTTTAATGTACAGTTTTAAGAATCTAATGTGCATTTGACCCAGTAACATTTATTGAGAGTATCATCATTTCCCGTTTACACTACAGTTTCACCTATGTCATAAATAAAGTGATCATATGTGTGTGGGCTGTTTCTACACTATCTTGCCTTTGCCCTATTTGTCTATGTTTGAGACAACACCTTACTTTGTTAATTACTGTAACTTTATAATACATCTTGATATCTGTGACACAAATCTTCCAATTTTGTTCTTCTTTATGATTGCTTTGACTAGTTTTGGCTCTGCATTTCTAATTTTTAGGAACAGCCTGTGCAAACACACACACGTGCACGCACACACGTACACACACACAAACACCCATCTACTGGGATTTTTATTGGCACTGCATTGACTCTTTAGATTAATTCAGATACAACTGGTATCTTTATAATATCGAGTCTTAAAACCATCAACATTGCATATCCTCCCATTATCTTAAACCATTTATAAATTTTCTCACTAGTGTTTTGTAGTTTTTCTATGTATTAGTATTACACATTTAAAAATATTTGCTTCTACATATTTTATGTTTTTATAATATTTCTTAATATTTTATTTTCTAATTGTTTGTTACTACTAGCATCTAGAAATACAACTGAGTTTTACATATTGACCTTCTATCCATCAGCCTCACTAAATACACTTGTTAATTCTAATAGCTGTGTGCACTTTTAGGATTACTTCTTTGTTTTGGGTGTTCTCAAAGTCACATAGATTTGTCTACGAATGGATTTTTTTTCTCGTTATTTTTGCTTAATCTCTGTTCGATAATTTAAAATATTCTTCCTATAAATCAGTGGTTTGCACACTTTATAATGTTTATATGGAAGTTTCCCCTTGCTTCTTCCTCCTCACACAGCCTATCAGTGCCTCTGCCCCAGGCAGTTAAACCTGGGGTTTTGGCCATCACCTGCAATATTTAATATTGCTACTGTTTTGTACCATGTTTCCCCGAAAATAAGACCTAACCGGAATAGAAGCCCTAGCATGATTTTTCAGGATGACATCCCCTGAACATAAGCCCTAATGCGTCTTTTGGAGCAAAACTTAATGTAAGACCCAGTCCTATTTTCGGGGAAACATGGTAGTAAATATTGCATCCCTGTCATTAGCAATTCTATCAGCCTTGTGTGGGAATTCCTAATGAGATTTCAGTCCATGGTATAAACGCTTAATTAAAAAAAACAAAACTATTTGTGCATATTTATAGAAATTAAGTGAATAAAATACATTTACAGTATAGAATGAAATGGATATTTTTCAATAAGTTTACTAGTTTTTACTGAATCCTGGCATTTAAACTCACTACACCTCTGCTGCCTTATATCTAAATTGGTGTGTTAATAACCTCTATCGCATAGTGTTTGACAATTAAATGAACAAAGTATTTAATACTGTGAGCTCCTATGACTCGTTCTCAAAGTTAAGCAAGTAATTAGTTAATTAGTAAATATAAAGTGAAGGTATCATTTCTCCTACCCTAGGCAATTGCCACAATAATACAGAGTTACTTCCCACAAACACAAATTTGGGAAGCTTTAATTAATAAATTCAAGTTTCTTAGATGCCATTTGGCATTCAGAACCAACAGTTTCCTAAGTGCTGCTCAAGTCACTTAAATGCTTCACTGCTACTTCAAATGAGCACTGGTTTTGTACCAGGATAATTTGCTCAATATACATTTAATAAGTGACAAAGTGACATTATCTAATTATTCCCCGTATCTTTTGGCCTCGTGACCAGCATAGCTTCTACTTACAGTGAACAGCAGGGAATAATTTATCCCTTAACAATTTCTGATTCAAGACCACTCACAGTATAGTAGGTGGATCGTTAGAGAATAAGCTCAATTATCTAACAGATTCTTCTAATGTCAAATTAGTAGGTTAAGCCTTGAGCATTTCCCAAGATTTGCATTAGGAGTAGAAGACACATGGGCAAATATTAAATAAGTAGAGACTGTGTTTATTTGAAAAATGCTTGTCATTTCTCTAGGCCATCAAAGAGAGCGACAATTATATAAGTCATAATACTGGATATAAAACAGCCACCCCAGGGTCTGGCACATTGCAGTGCTTTAGAAAATGAGAGTTCCTGTTCTCTACTCCCGAGGCTGTTACTGCTCTACATCAGCAAAGAGCCTGTTACAATGGCTGCAGTCCCAGCATGCTACTTCAGCAACTCTGCCACAAGCACTGCCTTTCCAAGAAATTCCCCCAGTCCTTAGCCCTCCTTCCTCACTGCTTCTGAATTTCCTCGCTGATTTGGCACTTAGCATTTACTGCCTGGTCTTGTTAAAACTCTTTTCACACATTTCAGCCTCTGTCTTCCAAACTGGATCACAAGCTCCTTGAGGGAAGGTTCAGCTTTATGCTTTTCACTATAGCCTGGATGACTCATTGCTTAAAGCCCCACATCCTCATTTCACATCTCTTGTGCGAGGCACCTGGTAGGAACCAACCCCTATTACAAAGTTCAAAACTCTAAGCAGTATTTGGGATTAAAGCCATTAAAAGAATACCATATGGTAACAGGCTTTGGGGGGAATAGTGTGCAGTGGCAAATACTAATACAACTCTGGTCTAAGAAGGATGCTTACTTGATTCAGGCAGACATCCATGACCTTCGTACTACTCCATGACCGCAGTCTCATATTTCAGTAAGTTTCCATTTATGTATTTAAAGATAGAAGTAAATATTTATACATGTTCATACCTTGCCTTTTTTACTTACAGCGTATAAAGCTTTGGGAAAGTTACTTTATTTCTCCAAGCTTTAGATGTCATCTAAAAAATGTGGATAATAGTATTATATTATAGTACCAATCCTGTATCAGTTAGGGGTTTCAGAAAAGAGAATTACACTAAATATTTCAACAGGTGGAATTGACTATAGAGAGTTGGTTTCCCTGGTATTAGAGGGCTGAATGAGCAAAAAGAGAGTATAGAGGTAACAGGGCTATAATAAATGCAGCAAGGAGCTTCCATGCTTGGAGCTGGGTAAACAAAGGGAAGAGGTGGGGTTATCAGAAGACAGAAGCCCAGAGAAAAAGCTGAGAGGAGCCACTGGCTCTGGGCTCTGACCTTGGAAGTGGGGGCTTGCAGGGATGTCTGAGAAGGCCCAGTGACACCGGGAGTGCCTGAAGAGGTTGAAGGCTGGAAGCATTTCCTGCTGTTTGAGGTGTCCTGCCACTGAAGATACATGACGCATCAGAATCAGGCAGTTCCTTCTCCCTTCCTCTTGCTTTTCAATCTCCCTCTGACACCCCTTTGGCAGAATTAACCGAAGCCAGGGGCAAAGAAGAATGTTTGCAGAGTCCAAACCCCAGCATACATAGCAGAATACAGAAGGTACTTTTGGAGCTCAGAGGCAATGGTATAATAACTTGTCCATTTGATAAATGGCATAATAATAGTGCTGAACCATTAGATTTGCCCTAAGAATTACTTAGAGTATTGATATTGAAGCATTTAGCACAATGGAGCATAAAAACAATTCATAAATGTTAACTGTTTATTAATATTGTATTAGTGCTTTTCATTTTTGTTTTTATTTTTAACTAAGTGATCGCTCAAATATCCTTACTATATTAATATTCATAAAATTTGACAAGACTGACCTGTTTGGGACTAGAAAATGTAGTTTCAAACATATACCCACAATTCAGACTCTTGTAATTCACTAACATTAGGGGCAGACAGCCTGTTGAGAAAACAAAGTGCCTGCCCTTTCAAAATCAACCGTCAGGTAAATGGTTACTTCTTCACCTGTCCTGAAAATGGAATCCTTTGACCTCACAAACATGCATTGCTAATCTACATGTACATTACAGTCTTTGTCACTGAGCTCCTAAATAGTGCTTTTCGACTCCTCCAGTGGAAACCACTATATCTCTATTGTGCTTTAGGACAGAGCAACAGTTTGGCAGACACTTGTTCCTTCTGTTGGTGTACAAGGAGAATTTCCCTTACCACCAATCAGCATAGTGCAGATGGAGAAGATCTTTTCTGCGTCTGTATTAGCAGAGACATTCCCGAACCCCACGCTGGTGAGGCTGCTGAGGGTGAAGTACAGCGCTGCAATATAGGCACTTCGGATGGACGGGCCCCCCAAGGTATTGTTGCCATAGTATGGAGACTCCAGCCTCTTTCCCAACTCATGGAGCCAACCTGCAATGGAAGAAAGAAGGAGAATTTAAGCCCCAAAAGTATACTCCCAGTATTAGCACGTGGGGGTAATGATAAATGAACATTTAAGGCATGTACATATTTGCTCAGAAGAAAGAAGGAAGTAGAAAGAAACTGAAATTAGCATTGCTACTCTTAGGAACTGTGTTGTATATTTCACTAGTGGTAAAGCTCATTTCTTAATTGGAATTTTAGGAAACAAAAGGGATCAAGTACATATTTTTAAACCCTACGTAATGATAAATATCAATAACCATAAGAACCTAGGCTTCAGACAGGTGAGGCGGGCTTTATTTCTATCCCGTACAACCTTTCCTCATTCTGTTCACTTGGGCTGATTTCTGGTTGTCTTACAAGTCTTAGCTCATGTTACCTCCCAAAGGAAGACTTCTCTGCAACCTCTTTCTGACATTTGGGGGTGGAGAGGGAAAATTGCACATCTAAGAGGTACCTGTAATGGAAATGGATGCCTCCCCCCCAACAATTTTATGACACTGATGTATATACTATGTGTCAAAACTTGTCAAATTAAATGATTTAAATGTGTGCAGTTTATTGCACATCAATTATATTGTCATAAATCTGTAAAACAGTTGTATTAATAAAGATGGAAAATAGTAAGTATAATAATAATAATAGAATGGAAACATAACACAAATACCACTTTAAAATCCTTTATTGGATTTTAAGATTTTAAGATCGCCTTTTAAGATTTTATATTTCAAAATACTCTCACCCTTCCTCTCTCTGTGTGTGTGTTTACAAAACACTGACAGTTCAGCTTAACCTATGGGGTTCATAAGACTCGTTCAGACGTGTTATTCACTGACCACTAATTTCTTATAAAAACTTAGTTTAATAGCTGCCCAAGAAGAGATGAAAAGTCATTACACTTCTTAAGTAGTAATAATGCTGTCATTACTAACTAAAGTTATAGATTACAGAACTGTGCTAGGTAATTAAAATGCAAATTTGGAACCAGTGGGACTTCCTCAAGACTGAGGAGAAAGGCTTAGTGGCAAGTATTGTGCCTTACTCTTTCTGTGTCCCTAGAGAAGTGTTTCTCAGCCTTTCATTTAGCTTGCCTCTGAGATGTCTAGCGGGCTTGCTAAACAGAGCAGGCCAGGTCCTATCCCTGGAGTTCCTGGTCCAGTGCACAGGGAGGCGGGAAGAAGGGCTGAGACTGTGCCTTTGGAATCGTTTCCCACGTGATGCTGATGCTGCACATCTAGGAGACCACATGAGGAAAACCCACTGCTCTAGAACAATGGTTTTCAATGCTGGTTGCAGCTAGAAAAGCTTTTTAAAAATTCACTGCTCAAGTGCCACCTCCATGAACGGAATCAAACTTTCTGGTGCCAAGCCCAGCTATGTGTTTTTTTTCAAAGTTTCCCATAAGAATCTAACATGAAGATAGACTTTAGAGCCACTGTTCCAGAACTTAGCAAAGTACCTGACAATAGCAGTGTTTAATAAATGTTATTTTAACAGGTGAATGAATTAATGAATGTATAAATGGTTGCTGCCCCCCATGATCGTATGAGATAATAGAACATTGATGCCATATAGCAACACATGTGCATTTGTAAATTTCTACTAGATTCACGTGCAAAGTATAATGACTATTTTTGGATGATAGAGAATAATTATGAAACGTAAGTTACAATGTTATGAAAGCTGATGCTATGCTACTAGCTATGACCATTTATGCTGCCTGTAAATGTTTCGTGAAGGAATAAGCTCTCTATTCTCACACAGATTTAAATCTGGGCTCTCCCACTTATAGGCTGTAGGGACGTCTAACTTCTTTTGGCTTCATTTTTCTCATTTGTAGAAACAGGGTAACTGTTTAATTTGTAAGGTGGCGATGGGATTAAATGAGATGCCACATGAAGAAAATGTCAACCACTGTTACTGAGGTTTAGTGCATAATATCTCTTTTCTCTCTCTTTCTTCTGTTACTTAAATTGGAATAGAGAAAGCACAAAATTCAGAAAGGTAAGAGAAAATATGAGAACAGCAGTGAATTATAATGGAAAAAGGAGATAGTGATTAAATGTATTTGGTAGTATCTATGGGTGGCATGTGATACAATTTAGCATTTCCTAAGTAACAGAAATGAGAGGGAGAAAATCCAAGTGACAGTAGTTCTTAAAATTTGGGGAATTATACACCCATTTGTGAATCTGAAGAAAAAAAACATACTTTTCTCAGAACAAATCACATGTGGAAACACAGGCACGATTCTGTATATATTTTCAGGTGGTTCATAGTCTCCTGCAGCCCTTTCCATGAATGCCTGGTCCAAAGACCCAGAGTAGGAAGCTCTGCCCCCAGAAATTTAAGTGAGGGGATGGAGGAAGTGATTAAAGCATGATTTGGTAACATAGTTTAATCCTGGATGGAAAAAGATTTAGAAATAAATACAACTTATCCAAGATTAAAGAGATATCACAAAAGCAAATCAAAGGTGCATGTTAAAAATATAACTGGTGTATTTATACGCACTGTAGGAAAAGAGTCAAGACAGGTAAAATCAAGAAGCAGAGATAACTAAACATATTGTTATGCTCAGGATGGAGATTTCTGCAGACTAGCACTCTTACAGGCATTTGACCTAAGCATTGTCGAGTATGAACAACCATGGGATTCCTAACAGCTGGTCGGCTGTTTCTCATGTGTCTTCTAAGTTGTGCTTTGAAAGGGATGTCATATGTCAGCTCAACAAAGAAGTGATTAAGGGGCCTTGGCCCTTTGTTTCACATTGGTCACTTCTGCTAATTATTGGGAAGTCTGAGCAGCTGACAAGTGTCATTTTGCCCAGAGAATAAATATTTCACGACCTACTTTTGTTTTAGTTGATGCATAGAGGGAAAAGAAAAACATGATAAAGCCACAGCTTCCTTTCACCTGAATTGGCTGTACAATTAGACCACGAATTAACAACTGGACCTATCTATTGATCTTGAATTGAAGCATTCTTACTTATGGAACCCAAAGTTTTGATATTAAAAAAAAAAAAAAAAGAAGAAGAAGAAAAGAAAAGAAAAGAAACCCAACCAGTACATTTGGTTAAACTCAACTGGAACAAAAGTGGAACATTTAAGAATTTTCTGAACCAAATAAGTTTTCATATAACTTGATTTCCTTAATAACATAGGATAAAAGTATGTGTTAGGACATACAGATGAGACAGTATTAGATTATATCCTCACTCAAAGTCTGTTCATTTCCATTTTGTGTGAAACTGTCTCAGAAGTGATTCAGGGAGCAAACACAGACGAACAGCAGACCCACTTTTGTTATCTCTTTTCTGTCTAGCCAACTGTTCTATTTTTAGAAACATCTAGTTTTTAAGAACGGTTGCTACTAAACTCTGTTAAAGCTGATGGAGCAGAAGCAATAATGATGATGGAAAACCTGGTTATGTGGAAAGGAGGTAACACCCACAAATCTGGGGATTGGCTTGTGGACTAAATAAAACTTTTTCACTGAACAGCTCGTCCAAAATGAAAGCACATGCTCCACTATAACAAGACAACATGTCACTGTGCTGTACAAAAGAAGCAATTTAACCAATTTGGAAGCCAGTCTTTTTCATGCCGGAGGAACTCATCTCTAAAGGAAGGGATGTCCTAGAACAGTCTGTCTGCATCTGCTCAATTTTTTTCTAAAAAACATTATGAAAAAGAAAGCATACACAACATAAAGTAGAATCTAAATATACTGAATATACTGCCATCTGATAAAAACAAGATGTAAAATAATCCTGTCATTACTAAAATAGATTAGATGAATAAAATAGAGTAGATTTGTGAAATAAATATCAATTTCAAAGATAGAATGACTCTTAATGACCATGCCCAGAAGAGCCTATAATTTAGCATGATAATTCAATCCATTGCACACTTATCTGGGGCTCAGTATTTTGCTTAATTACATAGTTTGAACTCTGAACAGGAGCTTCTTATTATTTTACTCGTTAGATTTCCTATAATAAAACATTTTCTTTTACTGTGCATAAGTGTGTGTGCACAGTTTCTACAGATGTGACCTGCTTTATACAACAGATACATTTGTTTTTATTAGCATTTGGTAGACTAACAGATATTTTAGGTTTAATGAAAGAAACAAGTTATTTAAGCAAAGTCCATGGTGAATCTCTTTGATTGTATAACATACTACAGTAGTATGAGAAATCATACAGTAGAATGTAAGCTTATTAAGTCAGATTTATATGTGTATATAAAGCTGTGGTTGTATGAATAGAAAAAAGAGGGAGGATTAGCACATGCGTAATCACACCTGTAATTCAAAATCGTGTTTAATTCAGTATGAATGAACCATGTTGTAATAGGGTCTGGCTAGAAGCAAGAATGGAGCCTACGGTAGGCTTCTCTTGTGATTGGGTTGCACACAGCTTAACGTTTTACTGCGTGCTTCCTGTGTTCCTGACGTTCTGCTAGGGCGGCACACCTTCCATCTCATTTATCTGCACTAACTCTACGGAACAGCTACAATTATCACCCATATTTTAATTCACTATTTCATTGATCATTACAACAATTTAGAAATTATCATCTGCATTTTAAAGATGAGAAAACTAAGGCTCAGAGAGATTAAATAACTTGTTCAAAATGAAAGTGTCAGGATTTTAACCTAGAACTGTGTGCTGTTAGAGCCCAAGTTCTTGACCACTATATCATAATACTTCACATGCTAGATTTATAGACCCAGGAGGACGGGTGGTGCAGTATATCTGCACGCCTATACAAGCGAGGTGCCGTCTTTTTATTACGGTATACACACATAGTGGAGAAAGAAGCAGTCTTCGTTAAGGCTCCCCAGAAACAGACCCTGAGACAAGGCTTTCAGTGTATGTAATTTATTTAAGTATTGGTTCTAGTAAATATCTTTAGGAGACAGTGGAGACAGGGACATGGAAGAGGAAGGAACCAATGAAATATTCCTAATCCAGCAAGTTACCACTATAGCAATTTGAGCTTACTACCATTGGGAACCTCGGGAACCAGTGGAGAACACACACCCCTGTTAGAGCAGGGGAATACGTGCAACAACTATCTGTCATCTATGATTGACTACCACTCCTAGGGAGCATTAATTTCCCACCAGTGCCATTCCTGCCAGCAGAGAAGCCTGCCACAGTTTGGGACAATGCCTCAGTCATAAATGCACGTCTTAAGGATGGGAATCACGCAAATTGAGGGAACATGTTAGAGCACCAGTAACATTTGCAATAGCAGCCCAAACTTAGGAAACACCAAGTATTTTCCTAGGCTTTCATATAACGTTATTTTCATGCAATTCTTACAATAACTGTTTTTTGTTTTTTTTTGTTTTTTTTTGTTAAGTAATGGAGTCCCAACAGAGAAGTTGAGTGATTTTCTCACTTCTACTAGTCTATTAGGAAGTATTAGAACTGAGAGGCAGATCCATAACTTTCTAAATTAAACATCTATAATCTTATACTGCACTGCTTACAAAGAGGTAATCTTTTAAAATTACCATTGTAATTGTGCTTGTTGAAACCATTATTCAATAAGTTTACTTTTCCAGTGCCCACTTTTGCTTAGAGTGGGGGAATCACAAATCATATCGGAGAAAATAGAAGAATTATCCAAACATAATCCACGTAGACATGGGAAAACGTGGTATTTAGAATGTGAATATTACTTCAACAGTGATTAAGAGGTTTCTAATATAAATGCCAAGCATAGGAAATTCTACAATTAACATTTGTTTTCTCTCCTTCCATAATTCTGAAGACCTACTTAATCCTCTTGGCCTTCATTAGGGTGAGATATGGGAAAGCTCTGTGATTCTTGTGAGTCATAAGGCAGGAGGTGGCTGGCTGGAAGAGGCCAAGCAGTGGGAGATAAAGATTGCTATGGGCACGATGTCAGAAATTCTCTGGTACCCTCAGCCTTCGTAGCAAGGAGCTGAAGCATGAACTGCTCAGTGGCAGAACTGATTGAGAGATATCAGATAAGTGTCAGAAGTCTGAGTGTGTGCATGTGTTTACGTGCATGGCAGGGGGTGGTGATGGTGTGGCAATTAAAGCCTAAAGCATGTGTGAGATATTGTATTTACTGTTACCCTCAAAAAGAGTTGTTAACCCTGAACACAGTATCAAAGAAAAGCTTGAGATTTCATTTCCATTGTCTTAAAATATTTAAACTCCACAGCACTGATAAGAAACATACTTATCTCCATACCTTAAGGTTCACCTAGTGCCTGCCACTATAATTTTTGTTTTGTATTGATTTTGGTTTAAAAAAACACACTTTATTTTGGGATAATTTTAGATTAATACAGAAGTTGCAAAGAGTGCAAAGAATCCCTGTATATGCTTCACCCAGCTACCTCCTAATTTTAATATCTTAATATCTTTGTTGACACTGAAATTAACATTGAAACACTACTAACTAAACAATGGACTTGCTGTATTTTAATCTACGAAATAGAGTTAAGGAGAAGTTCAGAAACTTAGATTCCAGAACTTACTCTCAATCTTCTACCTCATCCCCATTTTTACAGGATGTGACCAAGGATAAGACCAGAAGAGCACAGGGCGGTAGTGGTATTTGATACTGATTTGTTGATCCTACTAAGGAAAAGGCATTACTGTGTTTTCCTGAAAATAAGACTTAGCTGGACCATCAGCTCTAATGCGTCTTTTGGAGCAAAAGTTAATATAAGACCTGGTCTCATATTATATAAGACCCAGTATTCTATTCTATGCTATTCTATGCTATTCTATGCTATTCTATGCTATTCTATGCTATTCTATGCTATTCTATTCTATTCAAGACCCGGCCTTATATTATAGTAAAATAAGTCCGGATCTTATACTAATTTTTGCTCTAAAAGACGCATTACAGCTGATTGTCCAGCTAGGTCTTATTTTCGGGGAAACACGGTAGTAAATTTGAGGTCCCAATCAGGGACTTCATTACTTATAGTTCCCACTAATCTCACACTTTGATTGTGATAAACTAAGAGGTTTCTTACACTTCTGAAATGCTATAACCTAGAGTCATAACTTACACTTTTTTTTTTTTTTAATTAGTTTCAGGTGCACAAGACAAAGCAAAACTTAGACGTTTATCATTTATATCCCTCACACTGTGTGAACCCCCCTCCCCCCATCCACTATCCCTCTGTACGTTCCCAAAACCTCTCACCTTCCCCTTATCCCCACCCCCCCGCCCCTCTAGCAACCCTCTGTTTTTCCTCCATGTTTCCAAAACTGTCTCTGATTAGTTCATTCACTTATTCTTTTCTTTAGATTCCGCATATAAGTGAGATCATATGGTATTTGTCTTTCTCTTTCTGACTTATTTCACTTAACATAATGTTCTCTAGGTCCATCCATGTTGTTGCAAATGGTAAGATTTCTTTCTTCTTTATGGCTGCGTAATACTCCATTGTATAAATATACCACAGTTTCTTAATCCAGTCATCTACTGATGGGCATTTCTTACATTTTGAGGTAAAAGCCTGAAGCAAAAAGAATTAATCATAAAATAGTAGAAAGTGGACTTTCAGTCGGGAAATGGGGGTTCTAATCTTGGTCTTGCCACTAATTAAGTAGATACATGATCCTTTATACACCAATTAGTCTTTCTGATATTACATTTTTCAAAATTGAAAATGAAATGATTGGACTGAGTAATCTCTAGTTTCTTTCTGAAATCTTAGATTTTTATGAAATAAGATTCTATAATGTTTCTTCAGAAATGGGTGGCTTTTTAAAAGCAAAAAGCATGGCTTATTCACAAAATAACCCATGATTTTGTGAATTTATCTTTTACTTGTTTTTAATTATTTGAGTGATCCATCAGCAAACATTAATGGGATAAGGATGAAAGGTTTTCACATTTGGATGTACGTATCACTTCTGCTCTTTTTCCACTGCTGAAGAATTTTTCAAAACAAGAAATATTATATGCTATTAGTACTG
Source organism: Rhinolophus sinicus (assembly GCF_036562045.2). Taxonomy (NCBI): domain Eukaryota; kingdom Metazoa; phylum Chordata; class Mammalia; order Chiroptera; family Rhinolophidae; genus Rhinolophus; species Rhinolophus sinicus. The sequence continues at coordinate 27,367,416 of NC_133759.1, forward strand.
TCAAGAAAAAAAAAGTACCACTTGTGCTAAAACCAGTCCAAAGTTTGGCAGTTCTCTAAACTCTATTTAATTTTCAAGTTTGTATAATAGAAACTTCCTGAATATTGATTACAAAGGTATAGCACTTCACTTAAGCAATGATTAATAGTGTATACACTATTATAACTGTCCAAATAGGTCATCGTCACGTGCACCAAAAAAAAAAAAAAATCAAAACAAAAATACTAGGAAGGATAAGAAATGTGAAACAATCCAAACCCACAGTTGAGCAGCTACTGTAGAATGTTCTGATTGATCCTAAGAAAAGGCAGAACAGGCCATCTGTTTCCAGACAACCAGGGCACTTCCAAATACCTCTCAAATCTTAGCTAAAAATAGAGGAAATTCTAACAAAGATTAGTCATGGCTAAGTTGTCAAAACATAAACTATGAACTATGTATTTGCATTGAACCTTCATATAGTTCACAGTGTTTTCAGATCTGTGCCTCAACATGGCCTTTTTTTTCCTGAGTTTTTGCTCTGGTGTTTCTCATGGCTTAGTGAGTTTGTGGGATACACATTCATGCATGAGCTCAGAGTATCGTTTACAAAGACAACTTGTCACTGAGGAAGAAATTTCTAATCCAAAGCACTCATTGCTTGTATCTACATTAGAGCAAAAATGTGTTTCTGGAAGATAACTTGGGATAAAAATTATTGGTTCCAGTCAAATAATTGTATTTTATTTGTATGCTACAGTTTATTTTCATTATCTACTCTTAATTTCCTTCTTGTTCCCTTTTGTTCTCACAAAGGTTGGAGGGTGGTGCAAACCTAGGTAAGAAAAATGAATTGACATGTCCCAGGTTTGCAGACCATGTCTCAGCTGTTTTTAGTACTTGCCTGGCAGTCATTTAAGTGAAAAGGATAGGGCTGTGACAACCATAAAAAGGAATCTCAAGTTTCTCTGGTTTGCAGCACTTCAAAATAAAGTTCTAATTACATTTCTTCCAAATACGTTAAAGGGGATACATTTTCTAACATCTCAGTTATAAAAGTAACTCTAAAAATAAATTAGTCCTCATAATATGCTGGAATGTTGTATTCAAATACTCCATTAAAGAGTACTCTGGAATTTATTTACCTTTACTTGGTATTGAAACTACTGTAAAGGCTTTTTCTTCAAGTTTCTAGGAAATGACCAAGTCTCAAACTGAAACACCAGCTTTGAGGTATAAGCCTTTGCTCTCCTTGAGAAGAGCTGATTCTGACTCATATGTCTACAAATGTATTTAAAAACATATAACTAACTTTGTTTGATGGCTTGATAGGGCATGAAAAACAATAAGTAGTGGGAGTTTGCATGAACATTCCAAAATAAGTTTTTAGCCAGTGGGTGGCTGAGTGATTGGACTTAAAAGTAAACAAAGGGCAGTGGTGTTGTGTCATTGAACCCCCCTAAAGAGTGGCATGGAGATTTTTTGAAATGAGAAGTAGATAGAGATTAGAGAGACAACAAATAGAACAAGAAACGAAGAATGCACAAGAGAAACAGGATCGCAGAGAGAAGTGTGTCAGCCCAGGTAGTACAGTAAACCTTGATAACCCAGAAGGCAAGCCATAGAACATACGGAAGTGCTACTTAATAGTGTAATGTTAGTTAAGTTACTTATCCTCTTTCTGCCATAGTCTCTTCCTTTCTAAAGTGGAGAATATTACAGTAACTTACCTCATAGGCTGTTGTGAGGTTAAGTGACACAATTCACATAAAGTGCATTAGCAGAATGCAGTATTAAATATAGCAAATACTAGATTAAAAAGCTATTATTATTATTGCTGCTGCTGTTTGAAAGGAAGGAAGTCTTTTGTTTTACTGGAAATAATTGTGTATTTTTAAAATCCTTCATTAGTGAAATTCTGTATAAAATGTTAACCCAAATCTCATTTCCATCAATAGAATAATGAACACAGTAGAAATAATATACATAATCGCATCATTTTTGGAAATCAAAGATCTTGCATCATTCCTACTTACAAATGCCACGTTCCATTATGAGGTACTAAAGACATGAAATGGGTAGGATATAAGCTCAGAATATTTTCTGTCATCAGTTTGCTTTGCCATTAGTTGACTCTATGGTAAGAATGTGTGTTGTAATATTCTCATTTGTGCATTTGTGGTTAGAGACCATACACTGATCACCCAATGTGCTGAATACTTTATGTATTGTTTAATTTAATCCTATACGTATTGTGTATCTTAATTTCTTATAACTCTAAGAGCTAAGTATTATCATCTAAAGTGTTGATATTAAAATATTAATATTTAGAAAGTTTAAAGCAAAACATGACCAAGAGTAGACACCTGTTAAGGACCAGCTTTTGAATCTGAGTTTGTCTGAGTTGAAAGTCTACACTGTTTAATATGCTGTGCTACCCTCTCAGCCTCCTTGTCAGTCAGTGTTTTGATGTTAAGTCCCTCCTGATTGACTTCATTTCTTTCACAGAAATGGCTGCCCCATGGATTTGTCTCTGTAATTACTCTTCCCTTCCGCCTGCAAATAGAAATTTCTCATATTGTCTTTGCTTACAGTCCCCATCATCTAGGGCATATGGTCTGGTGACCTGGCGTTATTTTTATTTTGAGCATGGAAACTTTTGTGATGTTCTTCACCACCACGCCACCACTCCCACCAGAAGCCCTAGCTATTATCCTAATGGTATTTGTGGGAATCGATGTGTTAATGGTCTGTGTGTGCAAAGATTTGGGTAATATAAGAGCTTTTTGGAACCACAGACTAAACTCTCAGAAACTTCCCAACACTTCACTTTCCAAAAATAGCATTCTTTGGTTACCATCTTGTGGACTTTACAAGAGATTTTATATAGGTCAGGCCTACGCTGTGGAGAAATTAAAGACCACACACTTTTGTTTTTCTTACAAGAACCCACTTTTCCATGTAATTTCTTGGACCTTATTAAAAATATTGATAAACTAAGCACTTTGAATCATGCTTTAACCATTCCATTTATTGACATTTGACTTTTAATTTCACCTACAGACACCAACTCCCTGCTCACAAATCCATTATTAGACAACCATAATGCCCTTTTAATGGGTTCGAAACAATGGAAAGGGCAAAAATGGTTTAGTCTCCAGCCTGGCACACAAAAGCTGGTTTAACTCACTTTGCAATCAATGTATATAGTTTATTTACACATTTGCCTAACTCTTGCCCCAACAGTTGGGAAAAAGATTTTGTTTATGCTTTTATCAGAATGCATCCTCTGAAAACCCTTCAGTCCAAATTCTGGGAAATATGTTTCAAATTTCATGGGGGCAATTTTTCATTCAGGGAGAAAGCTGTCCAATGTTGGGCACCTAGAGGGGTCAAGAGGCACACAATAATGGGAACAGGGAAGTCCAAGAACACTAGAGCATCTTGGGAATAAATGGCTGAAAACAGCAATAGCAAGATCAGGCAGGGTGGAGGGGGTAGTGGCAGAGTCTCTCAGGAAGAATCTAAGCCCCCTGGACCCTGGTGAGCCTAGGCCTTGGTGGAGGGCAGGGTTTGGTTCCCAGTTCCAACTGCTGAGGGTTCAGGAACACATGATTTGCCTCTTGTCACAGCCCTGGCTCTCTCTCTGAGTCTGGTGTTGAGCCCAATCTGCTTTCCCTGGTTCTCTACCCTTTTGACCTATTTCTACTCTCTCCTTCCATGATATGACAGAATTTCCAATATTTATAAATACAGTCGTTAATGCCTCAGCTCCCACTCCATGCATTCTATGAGATTATCTTTTTCAAGGTCATATGATACCACTTCCTATGCCTGATTTCCCCTTTCTGAACATCCTTGTCAAAGTCTGTCTTTGATGTTCTGACTCAGAATTGAACAGTCATTGTTTTTTTTTTGTCAGCAATTGTTCCTTACTGACAAGACTTGTTTCCTGAATGCTCTATTCTCATATCCAGTTTCCAGTCAAGTGTACAATTAGATCAGTTCCCTTTGCTTTACCTTCTACCACCCCTGAAGAAAAGATTTCTTGAGCTAAGAAATCTTGAGCTATTATCTTCATTACTTCCACCTGTCCAATAGTATAACCATGCATAGTGTTTGAGATGCTGTGTGGGATATAAAGATAAGGGAGACTGGTCTTCATTACCTTGAAGTCTATTGGGGAAACTTGAATACAGCACAAGGTTGACCAAACTAAGTGTTCCTTTCTGGAGCAGTCAGAAAGCATTGAAAGGAAGAAAGGAGTATTCAAATTGCACTGTGCAGAATGAGCAGGATTTGGAATAGCAGAGATGGCAGAAAAATACATTTTGGGAAGCTGAAAGCAGAGGAATAAAAGTACTAGGCCAGGAACATATAAAGCATGTATCGAGAAAAGGACTTCATGAAATTCAGCTGAAGTGAAGGGCATGGGACAGGAAGTCATATGTAAAGTATCTTTAACCTACAAGTTTTCAAACTTAAAAATGTTTTCCTTTGCTTCCAAGGATTCAAAAATCAACAACCATAAGTTGGGTGTAAAATGCTACCTCAAGGACTGATATTTGATACAATGGCTAACTTCTGGCAAGAACCTGAGAATAAATTAATAAGAAAAATTGTCAAACTTTTCTCTTCCTCTGTGTGTGTGTGTGTGTGTGTGTGTGTGTGTGTGTGTGTGTGTAATAAAAAAAGCACAAATAAAATGGCAGTGGATTTAGTATAATTCTTCCTAGAGTCAGGGGATTTCCTTCAACCTCATTTTGAGAATAACTCATAATGCAAAAAGTGATGGGCATTTTAAAATTCTAGAAGTAATTTTTAAATAAACAATAAGGCAACAGGTACTGAGGCTTGAGAAACTCCTGGGATTCCTCTTAGGGTCATTCAATCAGACTGCAAAGCCCAATTAATGGAGAAGCATGAGAGATACTTTGAGTCTTCAGACTGAAGATTTCAGGTTGCTGGTATTCAACGCTTGTGCTGGTGTTTAGATAAACATTTGTAATCTTTATGAATGATTATCACTATGATGCAACACTTATAAATATTTTTAAGAATCTTTGGATTCTTGCAAAGTTCTCTCACCTGCAGCAATTTCATTTAGAGGGTATTTTTATCCCTTCTCACTTTTCAGTAATCTATGTATTCAATTTTTCATTTCCTTTGCTTAAACTGATCAATCCCTTAGCACTCTACTGTTTTATCCCCCCACTGGAGGGCTTACCATCCTTTAATCTCATCTGATTATCTGCCTGTAGCTCCCAGCAGGCTGGAGGCTTCATGAGAGTAGAGATTATGGTCTCTCTTACACACTTGATGCCCAAGCCTAGCTCAGGGTATGGTACTGCATACACATTCAGTACATATTTGTTAAGTAGTAAAGCATATCTTTCTAAATCAAAAAGACCATAGTTCAGATATCCTTGCCAAGTATGTAAAACAGGCTTTGAGTTTGCAGAATGTCTCAGACTGCAGTCCCATCACTACTTAACTATTTGACTTCAGGTAAGCTAGCCCTCTGAGTTCCAATTTCTTCAACTAAAAAAATGGAACTACAAATTCCTCTTTATGGCGTCTAGGGTAGGATTACTGCTTTAAATGCTCGTTCCTTTTCACCTTTTCTGTAATCTTTTATCACTTTTCCACTAATAACTATGTTATTCAAAAATAAATTAGCTTTCTAAATTAGAAGATGAGTTGACAACTAGTCTTCATCATATATCAGGTATATAACTAAAAATGACATATGTCAGTGGGGAAATTTGGGTTTCAGAATAAAGTGATCCATTAATGTAGGCAGAGTATGAAATATATCGTATACCTCAAAAGTATCACTATGACAGCAAAATCCTATAAATTTTAGAACACTGAGGTATGTAAAAATTTGAAGGACATTTTGACCCACTGTTTTGATTACAATGCCATTTGACCCCTATCTCCATCTAGACACCATCATTTGTTTTATCTAATGTTCTTTGGTCTTTGTTCAAAGAAATGTGTTTTAATTATTTTGTCCAATTAATAAACATGATTAGTAGAAATGAGACAAATACTGTTGATAATGTTTAAAACAGAGCATGTTAAAATTATTTAGTTTTCAAAACAAAACAACCTGATTGAAAATAAACATTCTTTAGGAACAATGAAAACAGGAAACGTTGATTGGAGGGAAATTAGACACAAGAATAGTCAATAAAAAATAAAACTCACAATATCTCAAATTGCACAAAGTAAAATTTGTTACTGGCCAAAAGTGATGGAAGAATAAAATCTTTAAACAATTAATTCTCTAAACCTTTAACTGAGAAAATTGAACTTGGTAGAAATGTTGTCACAAAAGAAAGCTCATCCTATCCGATGTGGGATTTTAAAAAAAGTGTTTGATGAATTACATCTTTGGTGCAACAGTTATGTAGAAAAGAACTTGTCTTGATAAAAATAATTCTAATAAAAATTTAAAAAGGAAATGGAAAAGAATTGTTTAACCCTACTACATAGGTATTTGTTCTAAAAATTAAATTAGTATAATGAAGTTCAAGCAAGCACTCTCTAGACGAGAACTTAGAAATTTTGCTGTCTTTCTAAGGAGGATGTCTGCATAACTAAACATACAATGAAAATGTCCTTAGGGGTCAAGATAGTGAGGACACCATATACCCAGGGTTAATTAAAATGTGAGGTTCAAAATGGTAGGATCAAAACATCTACTCATCAAAACAAATTCAGTATATGGTCAAATAAAAATTTTTAAAAATAGATTGATAACTCTGAATGTAATTTTTGACTCACAAAATAGAAAATTTTACTAAAATAATCCATGAAGCTAACTACTCAAAGATAGAATCTTTCTCTTCTAAAGAATAAAAAGTGTTTGATTCACTAATTTAAAAGAATGCCAAATTCTGTAACTTGGCAGTGGCAATGAATTGCTGCTTCTCTCTCCCCTCCCCTATCCACACTCAATATGGCCTTGGCATTTGTAAGTAATGATTCCCATACCATGACTTGCTTACACCATTAACCAAGCATGTGGTCGACAGAGAAATCACCAACTTACATGTGCTCAATTGTCAACAAAATAATACAGGATTATTCATTTAAAAAACCCAACTCTTTAGAATCCTATTACGCCACAGTATTATTTTGTTTGGATTTTGGAAAACATATTTACATTGCTATGAACATTTTGTTTCATATGTATGAAACATACAAAGCACTGTTATGAAGACTAGAATCGTATATCCTCATTTGTGACATGCTCATAATATAAATCATGTGCTAATCAACTCTCTTTAAAATCATTTCATAGGTTATTCCTGAGTGGGTCAGTCAGAGTCACAGCATATTCCAAAATATATGGAATATATAAATATAAATGGAATATATTCCATTTCAGCCACAGAACGCTTTGTACCCTATAAACTTAAGCCAGTGCATTTTAAAAATTAATGGAATTAGCTAGCACTAAAACATGATTTTATGAGAAGATGATAAAATTAGAAACACTGCCTTCCTTCTGAGCGTCACATTAAAAAAAGCCAACCTTGATAGAATTCCATTTCAGCCCAGAAAGATTGCTAAAAATAAGCCTGTAATCCCTGACCATCAGCCCCAGGTTTTCAGTAAAGACTGTAGGCAGTTTGGGCATTGGCATCAATACTGTAAATAAAGTACATACAGACTCTTGGGAACAAAATCCTTTGCTATAATGATGATTTTAATAGAATACTGCATATTGGCAATAACTATAATGATAGCTAAAACAGTAGCAGTGGCAGCAGTAGCAGTTGACATGTACTGAGCATTTATATCATTTAATTCTCATAATTACCTGATGAAATAGCTAATCCTCTCTCTATTTTACAGATGAGGAGAGAGTGGCTTAGACAGGTAAGTAACACACTTAAACTGATAGGGGTAGTAAATAAAGGAGCCAGACTTTGAAGTCTGAACCTAGAACTCATGTTTTTGAAAATTGTCCTATAGCATCTTATCCTATGAGACCAAATATATTAATACAGTCACAGGAAGCTGTCAAGCCAAAGGTTAATTTTCAGTATCTTCATAAGAGAAAATGGATATCGATTTCAAAAGCTACATAAAGGTAGAGGTACATTAACTTTTATTTGTCTTTAAGATTCCAATAGAATGAGTCGTCTGGTATCCAATTTCTGCCAGTCTATTTCATTTTCGTGTAGAGGACAGGGGCACAGAAAAATCTGCTAGGATACAAATCCACTGGTTTTAAAAAGAGGGCCTTCATAAATCATCTTTATCTTGAATGGGGTTCTGGGCTCTGAGGAATTAAAAACTGGGTTTTGTCTTTGTCTTTCCTGACTAATCTCAATGAAAACAAAAACCAAGAGACTGTTATGTCCAAGTAAAGGACATGCCAGCAAGGAGATTTTGGCAGTAGCTTCCACTAAGTCTTAGACTATGAAACCCATTTTAATTACTTTTTCTGTTTGTAGCTAGTTGGAGAAACCCTAAATATAAAACAAACACCCACACATCCACACATGATATAAAAGGAATGAAGAAGTATTGAAATTTTTATGCCAGATGTCTAATTAGTTTAGATAAAATGTTTAATTATCTTGTATTTCCTATTATAATCTATGAATTCGTTCATGCTTGTTAAAAATCTCAATGGGGAAAGTATTCTAGTGGAAATTCTTTATAAATTCAGTACTCCGTTATGAAAATATTCACACAATTGGGATAATAAACAGAGGAAAACTTTTCATTAGTGCAAATCTACAGAGTATGAGACCAATTTCCTACAAATAGCATGGGTATACCTTTTCATGAGAATGCACAGCTGGACTAAATAGTTTGGTGAATATCACTAAGAGAAGTGTTTTCTGTATTTCTCCTTTTTGAATTTATAATAAAATTACTATAATATTATAATACTATATTAATCAGGTCACACGTTCTCTGGTTGTCTTGGGGATTATGTCTGCGCATCTGAGCCATGGCTCCAGCCAATTATTTTGGTTTTATCCTCCTTTTTATCACTCTGTGTCTGGGATGGTAAATCGGTGGTTTGTGGGCTTAATGAGGCCCACAGATACTTTGTTTGGTTTTTATACTATGCTTTTCAATTTCTGAATTATTTGCCAATCTTTAAATATCAGAATATTTCCCAAAGAAATCTTGATTTACCAAAAAATCCTGATTCCCAAGTTCTATAGAAAAATCAGATGTATTCTCATTTCATCTATATTGGTGACAGAGTTTGGTCGGGGTTGATTTCCTGATATGAATTGCACTCTCCACTTTTTTCAGAACTTAGTTTTATTAACCTTTAGTTTAATAGTTGGCCTGCTTCACACGTTTGCTTGGCCCCTTTCTCCTCTGAGATTTTTATTTTGTGACTCTAGCTGTTGAAGAATTTTCTACTCTAAACAAATTCTTCTCATCCACTCACTCAAGTACACTGTGAGATTTCCTACTTCATGCATTTATTCACACAGTGCTTCTCATCTAAATGTTCTCTCGTGAATCCGCCTCCAAAATAGTTCTCATTTTTTGAAGCCCAGTTCAAATGCTATCTTCACAGAGATTCGGTTGGAATCACTTTTACTTCTTTCTAAACTATTAAGGAAGTTTGTGCCTGTACCAACTTATACCAAACGAATATTTAGAAAAAATAATTGCGTATTTTTGTGTCCACATCTTGACTTTCTAACAACAGAGTATACTTCTAGAAGGAAGGCTCTAATTTATAATTCTTTGTATTGCTCGCAGCTCATACCATTGTCCTTCTTGGGATCTCAATAAATATGTATTTTATAGTAAATACTGGAAACCTAGTAGGGTTTAAATGCAACAATCTCAAAGGCTCAGCTCTTTTTTTGTTCTATTTTTCTTTTTGTCGATAGTCTCTTAGGAAAATAATCTGCAGTTCATTAAACTGTCACCTATTTTAAAAGAATTACTGTGATTAATATAGTAACTAGAAAGAATAATTGTATATTAAGCACATTAGATGATGTCGTCTTAAGACAGCAGCATAACCTATTTTCCTGTTGACAGAACAATTCTGTTTGAAGAATTGATGATTTAAAATCTTAAGTTTAAATGATTTCCCCCCATAAAGGCATTCCAAGAGCGAATAAGGTCTTAAATAATTAACCCTTTTTCAACTGGTTTTTTATGAGTTAAATTACAGCCACTCTTATATTTTAAACACAACATACAACAAAATCACACTGGAATTTAGGTTATGTTATTTTGGGCAGAAATTGATAGTGTAATTCTGGCAAAATTATGAACTTGGCTAATATGCAAGCCTTTTTGATATAAACACCTGGAAATATATATATATATATATATATATATATATATATATATATATATATATATACACATATACACTCATATACATACATTATATCTATATCTATATCTATATCTATATCTATATCTATATCTATATCTATATCTATATCTATATCTATATCTATCTTCTTCCAAAAGACAAGTGAAGTCTCCATATGTAAAAATGAGGAGTAGCAAGTTTGTTAGCTGACACTGTGCTGGTGCTGGTGCTGCCAGGGAGACAGGGATGGGCAGCTAGTCAGAGTAACGTCTGTGGCTTGGGTTTCATGCCCGTACCATGTTTCCCTGAAAATAAGACCTAGCCAGCCCATCAGCTCTAAATCATCTTTTGGAACAAAAATTATATAAGACCTGGTTTTATATTAAACTAAGACCGGGTCTTATATTGTATTATATAAGACCAGGTCTTATATTAAAATAAGATCCGGTCTTATATTAATTTTTGCTCCAAAAGACGCATTAGAGCTGATGGTCCAGCTAGGTCTTATTTTCAGGGAAACAGGGTACATGCACAGGAGAGGACACTTAAATCCTACAAACACTGGAAATGAAACCCTGCATCCAACTGGGATACTCAAAGTGTGACACATGTAGGGAGAAGGGTAGAAATAATTTACCACAAAGCTTAAGCGATGACAAGGAAACTTGAGTTTGAATAAAGTAGTCTCTTGAGAGAAGTTTTCAAAATTCAAGCTGTGCCTTGCATACATTGGTGTCTGAATGTACTCTATCCACGAGGCATAGGAACCTGGACGCTAAGAACTTTTTACAAATTTGACCCCAGGCAAGGGATAATCCTACTGTCCTTGGCAACAGGAAAAAAACAAAAAACAAACAAAAACCCCTCAAAATTCTGGATAATCACATATTTCAGTCTGCACAGGATTTCTACAGGAAGAAGCCCTATTGAAGATAAGCGCACAATAAAAATTTTAAAAATATTACAAAATACATGAGAAAATGGCTTACCTTTCACAAGAATTAGACGAACAAAAAATTACTACATGATGAACTTGAGTTAATAAAATAAAAATGGGGACATACAATGAGATAGTATATTTGAACTATTTAAATTCAATTCAGAAGCTTGATCTAATGGACAAAAAAATAAGGAACTGGAACTATTAAAAAAACCCTCAAAGACTGGGAAATGAGCAGAGATCTGAAAAAGCATCAAATAAATTTTTATGTATATTTGATAAAAAATAGTTAATAAGGATCTATAATATGTGTATAATTAATTCAGAAGTTTGATCTAATGCACATATGTAAAACCTGGAACTAAAAATTTTATGCAAAAAATTATATACATTCTATTCAAACACACAAAGAATGTAGTCAAATTGAGCCTCAACCAACACTGAAAAATCAGTAATATAATTTTATAGAACTAAATTGTGAGACAACCCATGAACATAATTAGAAATCAATAGCAAAGAGTTAGCTTTAAAAGTCCCATATAGTCTGAATAACAATTTTTCAAGATTTCAACACTTAAAAATATATATATACACATATATATGTATATATATGTGTATATATATATTATATAGCAAAGAAGTTGCAAATTAATGAGCTAAGTGTCTAAGTCATCAAAGAGGAAACTAGAGTAGCCTCCTTCAAATATGAAAGTATGTTCTACCTTACTCAAGGAAATAGAAATTAAAAAAAAAAATTACACAGCATTTCATACTCGCCACTAAGCCCCCTTCCACTCAATTTTCACAAGTTTAGAAACATGGGTGAGAATTGTTGGTGAAGACCTGGGGAAAGAACACAGAACACTGCCAAATAATAAATTGGTATAACTGCTTTAGAGAAGAATTTGGCAATATATATTAACTTTGCAGGTGCAGAAGACCTTTGAGCAAGTACAGTTCTATGTATCTTACCCAGAGAAATTCTTGCGCATGTTCACAACAAAGCATGGGTTTGATTTCTCATTGCTCACTAATTGTAATAACGAGAGATGCAAAGCAACTAAGTAGGGAAATGGATAAATCAACCCAAAGGATGACAAACTGACTTATAATACAATAGAATTCTATTAAACAGTTTAAAATAAATATATAGGATTTACATCTATTATCATCGATAAATGTTGAAAAGAAAAACTCAGTGAGAATGTAGAAAGCTACAAAGGAAGAATGAAATCTTAGCTACAGTATATACGATCTGTGTGACCTAAGACAAGTTATTGATGTGCCTCAGTTTTCTCATCGTAGAGATGATAATAGTATTGGGCTCACAGAATTATGGCAGGATTAAATGAACTGATCCAAGTAATGTACCTAGAACAGTGCCTGGCACTGAGAAACCCCTGTGTAGGTCTGTTATTATTATTACAAAAAATAGCATCTAAGAAAAATCTTATGCACCAACTTTAGAAGAGTAAGGAGGAAATGGGGAGGGAGCAAGTGGGAATTAAATTGTAGTAGGGCTTTGGCTTTATCTGATTTGAAACATAGAAATTAAGCAAATATGGCAAAATGCTACAAAAGATACAGTTTCCAGGAGGTATCAATTATATTCATTCTAAACATTTTTATATATAAAAAAGTGTCCTAATGTAAAAAGAAGTCTCCGGGACATAAACTATTCAAGCTTTCCTTTCCTTTTTGTAAAATGGGGTTGAACGTATCTGCCTCATGAGATTGCAATAAAGATCAGAGACAAGGCACACAAATATATTAAGCACTGCATCACGCATGTAGTTTGTGCTTAACAAATGTAAGCTAAATATTAATTTGATATAAATCAGTTATTTTAAAAAATGTAAAGTAGAAAATAAATTTACAAGTAATTCCACTACTCACTGAATTTATTTCCAGTCCTGTGTTTGTGTGTGTGTGTGTTTCCCTTTTTGTCCTAAATAAGAATCATGTAATATATAGAATTCTGTTATCCTGAGTTCTTCATTTGAAATAACCTGAACTTTTCCCATGTCATTAAATATTCATTAAAATCATGATGCTTAATGACCTATTACTTCTTACATTTCTGTTTTCTTGAGATCCTTTTTTCCTGTCCTTTTCTCTATGTTCCATGGTTTGGGTGATTTATAAGGTATATGTACTAATTTAAATTCTATTTGAAAATGTAAAATTTCAAAGGCCCATTTAATCTAGTTTTCTGCTTATTAGTCAATATTGACAGTTTCCTCTACCATTTTAGTATCTTCTTTCCCTACCTGCATCTTTAAGATGAAAAATTTTGTATATTTCAAAGGCTCTGATATTTTTGGATGTAACAAAAAAGCTACTAGGCATAGTGGAGCTATTATTCTGCTTTAAAGCAATGCCTATGCAGTAGAGGGAAAATTGTTCCATTTTCTTAGGTACCTTCCCACTCTGAATCAGAGAGCACACTGTGAGTTTGGGATAAGGGGCTTCCATCAGTGTGGGTCTCTCAAAACACTCAAGTTGTCTGTTGAGTATATTTGAAAATCCAATCCCATTTACTTGCGTTTTAGTGGAAAATCCTTTCTTGTGATAATAGGTCAGTGGTTGATCCTAATTTTCAGTGATAGTTAAGCTGTCACATTATGTCTTTATCTTGGCCTTCATATAAACATCAGTGGGGGGAATGGGAGAGGCTGCATCAAGCATTGCTATTCTGAAGAACTCTTATATTGTTCCAGTATTCTTAAATTTAGTGAGGGAGAGAAATAAGTAAAAAAATGTAGCTGAAGAAAAATACTGACATCCTGATTCTTTTCCATTGAACTCATACTTGATTTTCTATTACTTCTTTAAATATTATTTTATTCTTCAGCACTGGAAATTAAATGATATTGTATTCGGACTTGAGGAAATGAATATGTAGATTAAAAAATGATTTAGAAAAAGACACATATCAGGTCAACCCTACTCCTCTTTGAAATAAGGACCAGAAGTCACAAAAACCAGTTCACATAGTTTTGGAAGTAGAACTATGTATTTCTATCTGCAGAAATACCTTAGAGTAAAATAACTCTATTAAAAGTCTTCTCTCTTCTTCACAGTTTCCCTCTTCACATAAAAATAAGAGAAATTGATGTTCTGAAGGTTCTGGAGATCATTTGTTCTTACCATCTTATTTTTCACAGAAGAAATAATGAGGCTTGGAGCCAGGATTAGATTTTTAAATTCATGATTCCCAGTCCACTGTTCTTCCTAGTACATCATGATGCCTCATCAAAGAGAAGCAATTAAGTAAAATTCGAAGTTTAGAATATATTCTCTCTAGGGTTATTTCTTACACTAACATCTATGAATCAGGGTAGGTTGACTTAAAAGAGTAACTCAACTGGAACCACCTCAATTGCATAATGTCATTGAGTTAAAAGGTTGAAAAAAAAAGAAGTGCTGGAGTTAAAGGTTACTTGTGAAAAGTCTCACCAACTTGGCTAATTAGAACACTATGTAAATGACAGAATTCTTAAGATATTAGGAAGTCAGTTTTGCTTCTGACTGTCTTTTAGAAAGTAAACCAGAAAAGAAATTTTGAACATTTAATCACAAGTTATTTATATACCCAACCTAGAGAGTGGTATTGCTTTTTCTCAGTTTAAGAAATCATTACATTTCTTAAAAGTTGCATGTAAAGTGAAATTGTTTACTGAGTTTTTTGCATCATAACATTGGAAGTACATGGCTGTGGTTAAAATCCTCCAGTGGTTAAAAACTTTTGGACGAAGTGGATTAAACAAGAGGGATATCATGGCACGTATATTACTGTATGAAAAAGAATTGCATTCTGATGGTACAAAAAATGGAAAGAACAGAAAGATAAAAAAAATGTTCTACTAATGAGTTAGGGCAATTCTGACCCAGTTTTCACTTATGATGAAAGACATGTCAACACACTAAGGTATTATTTCTTCAGCACACCTACATTTCAGGTGCAAGGCAGTTTTCTTAAAGGAATTGTTAACTGAATCCTCTTCAATTAGAAAACAATCTTAGAGTTCATCTAGCTCCAGGGTGTTTTTGTTTGTTTTGTTTACCAGGAACCCATGAAAGAACATCATGGAATATACAAACTATCTAAAATTTCATGCAAACTTATACCCATTTGCATATGGGTATATGAATTTATCATTGGAGATCTACAACTTCCATTCCTTTTCCAAGAGGGCTTATGACTCAAGAAGGATTGAGACTCAGTGAGAATCAGTCACATACATCATTTTAAAAGAGATAATTTGGATAGATATGGTTTGACCAAATTTCCTACGTCATACAGGGCTGTGGTTAGAACAGAGGATCCCCAACTTTCAAGCTAAAAACTGTTCTACCATGTTCTTTTATGAACTGTATTTTTGAGGTCCATAATTTAAAGTTTCTGTCACTCTGTGGAGTACCAAGCATCAAAAATAACGTTAGTAATTTATAAAATACCTTTTCAGTAAAATCTTCTAGTGAAATTTGAATAAATATTTAATAAAATAAATAATTTTCTCAAACCAGGAGCCAAAAAGTAGAGACATTAGATAAGTCAGGGATAAATTTATTAATACTTCAGATTATGTGATTTTCTTTCAAAGAAACTTGAAGAAATTAATTAAAACTTATTAGATATATATATTAGAGGTATCTATAAAATATTATTTTCAAGTCATTAGATTTTATTTTACCAATAATGGAATAAAATTAATGGAAAATGGATCCCATTCACATACATACAATGTAGAGTGGTTAGAAACAAAATAAGAAATATGTACAAACTGTGTGAAGGAAACTACATAATTTCTCTTAATTATATTTTTTAAAATTGAAATAAATGGAGATTAAATACCATAGCCTTGGATGACCAAAATATCTTAATGTTAAAAAAGTATTAATTTCACCAAAATAATTTCTGAAATTAACTCCAATTAAAATGTCATTTAATATTTTTAGAGGTAAGGTTTTTTTCTAACATTGATGTAAGTACATGGGTTAGAATGGCCCTGTTCTACTTGCTGTACCAAAATTTAAACAGTACAATAATTAAAATTCTGCAATATTGGTATAAAATTAGATTGTCAGTGAAGAAAAATGAAACCTAGCAATGCTCATAAGTATATGTAATAATTAAGATTAAAATGCCATATTTAATTAGTGGTAATAAATAGGTTGTTTAATAAATGATAGTGGCAAACTTATCAGGTACATACATACATACATACATACATACATACATGTAAAAGTGCAGGAAGTTGGATCCAAGCCTCAGTCAGATATATCAGAGTTCTCCTGACCACCAAAAGTAAACCTGTTTTTCTCTTCTTTGGATCCTTACATTATCTTTGGGTCCACCCTAAAATTAGTGTTTCCTATGTGAGATATGTCTTCAACTTTGAACTCATTTAAGAACAGAAGCATTTTGCATGCCCTGAACCAGAAACACAGTCTCCCTGATCTTAACAACCACACAACTCAGGACAATCAAATAGGGTAGAAAGAAAGAGGTCAGAGGTAGGCAAAATTTCTAATAACTGAAGTCATAGGATCTTCTGGGAGGAGCACAGGAAGCCAATGAATGGTCAGCAAAGCATTCCCTCAAAACAAAGGCTCCTTGCAGAAAATAGTCAAAGGAGTTCTCTCTTCCAAAGTCTAGGTCCCGAATCTGGCTCAAGATATTTAAGAGACAAGAGTATTCTTCTAGGGCTGAAAGGCCAAAATGAGACAGAGGATCAGCTCCTTGGAGAGTTTTAAATCTAGTGAGTGGTAATCAGTGTCAACCCAATTTTATCTCCAGCTAGAAGATGGTAGTAAGTCTGAGACAATTACTGAGACAGAAACACGAAAAAATAATCAGGATAGGGAGTGAAGGTGAGCCTTCTCTTGTATCCTTGTAAGACTGAAACAATTGCTTATAATTCTCTTCTATAATACTGCCACATAGTAAGAAATTAAAAATGTATTAATAATTGACTAATTCACTGCAACATCATACAAATTCCAAGACACGGAGAAATATGGCCTCTAAAATCTACATATTTATATAGTGAGTTTATATGATGTTGTGATTTATAATATATATTTGGTCTTTATTCTCATTTCTGGCATAGAGCTTCTTGAGGTTTCCCAAGATATGACGGTGATAAAGGTGTTTTTGTGACATTAATGAGGTAATTTTTGAAAGCACAGAAGGATGGGGTCTGGTTGCCAGGAAAACCAACCTCGTGATTAGAAGGTTGGACTTTCAGTCTCATCCCTTGACCTCTGTAGAGAGGACAGGGACAGAAGGTTGACTCAATTGCCAAAGGCCAATGATTGAATCAATCATGCCTCTATAATGACATCTTTATAAAAGTCCCAAAGGACTGGCTTCTGAGAGCTTCTCCATTGGTGAATACATGCAAATTTGGTGAGAATGGCATGCCTGGAGAAGGTATGGAAGCTCAGTGTTTGTTCCCACATACCTTGTCCTATGCATCTGTTCTATCTGGCTGTTCCTGAGTTGCATCCTTTTACAATAAATTGGAAATCTAGTGAGTAAATGGGTTTCCTGAGTTCTGTGAGCCATTCTAACAAACTAATGAAACCTAAGGAGAGGGTCATGGGAACCTCTGATTTATAGCTGGTAGATCAGAAGCACAGGTAAGAAACTAAGCTTGTGACTGGCTTCTGAAGTTGGAAAGGGGAGCAGTTTTGTAGGACTGAACCATGAACCTGTGGAATCTGACACTATCTCTGAGTAGATAGGTGTCAGAATTGAGGTGAATTGTAGGAGACCCAGTTGGTGTCCAAGGAATTGCTTGTTGATATGGAGACCTCCCCTGCCAACAATGGAATTGGGTCTAGAACCTAATTTAGTATAGGAGGAATTACATGAAAGATAGTAAAAGGATTACAATATCTTATATACTAGACACTTTGACAAAGTCCAGATAAAAGTTATGCACTGACCATTATCATCACTAGGAAATAACAGCCTCAGTCATAAAGGATTGTCTGCTCAACATTTTTTAGCCTCAGGCATATGACATTGTGGTTCTGGTTTTTACTTTCATCATCAAAATTTATTTGTTTGTGTGATTTGCTTGTTTTATTAAAAAAAAATGAGTATGACTGGAGAAAGCTATGCTTTGCTAACAGTAATATAAATTGTTTCTGATGATGTTATTTAAAGCACTGGGTTGTATTACATCAGCATTTAGGTTAATTCCTTCTCAGTGGACCTCCTTGGGTCATTAGGAATATACCATGTCTAAATAAATTTGTAGATGTGATGGAGATTAGAAAAGGATAGGAAAGTGAAAATGGATGGATACGGAAGGACCAAATAGTTGCTGGTTCGAAACTTTTTATAACGAGGAGTATTCAATTCCCTAAATGTCCTAAGACTTTTTAAAACCATCCTACTCAAAGTGTGGTACGGGACCAGCATTACCAACTTCGGTGGCTTGTTAAAAATGTGGGGTCTGGGGCTCCATCTCACACTTACTAAATTAGAATCGGTATTTTAAGGTGATCCTCAGGTGATTGCTGTGCATGTTAAAGTTCAAGACCCTGTTAAAAAAAAAAGTCCAGGAGTTCCTCACTAGCATCCATTTCAATGATTGAAAACCTTCATTTTAGACTTTTTCTCCCCTTTATTTCATGTCTTTCTAAGAATGAAAAGCTACAGATAAGGGTTACTTAAAAAATTTTAATAATCCTTTATACAGAATCTGAAAAATCAGAGTGCTAGTCAATTTTATCTTCTCGAGGAAATTTTGACACAGTTATTGAAATAATCAGCTTGCATTATTATGAGCCTGGTCGTATTTTTTTCCTTACTTGATGCTGTAAATGCTAAGCAGTTAATAACTAAGAGCCTTTCAAATCAACAAGCTTTTATGATGTTTTATCCAACAAGGATCAGGAGATTTAGGATTAAAATTGTCAATGAAAATTTGAAACGATATTTGACTTACTCCTTTTTTCCTATTCTAGATTTTTGGGCTTTCTTTCTTTCTTTCTTTTTTTTTTTTCTTGTTAGTGATACAGATACACTTTTAGGCATTTACAATGGCTGAGCATACTCCAGCCAAAGGATTAAAAGATAAAATAGCTTCTC
The DNA here is from genome assembly GCF_036562045.2 of Rhinolophus sinicus. Lineage (NCBI taxonomy): Eukaryota > Metazoa > Chordata > Mammalia > Chiroptera > Rhinolophidae > Rhinolophus > Rhinolophus sinicus. Next base: position 27,386,775 of record NC_133759.1, read on the forward strand.
TTTATTATAAATTACTCTCATCTCTATCTAACCTTTGAAGCAGACCATTTAGTTTTAACGTTTAGCATGTTATGGCCTTAGAAATAGAGATAGCTTAGAGAAAGAATATAAGGTAGCATTTTAGCTACAAAAGGGAGCTACTGACCAAGATACAGTCTAGCTGAGGAAGCACACAGCTTGGTAAGCGGAACTCCACTATTATGTTCACATAAGGAGCATAGACTGTTATAGTGAGAAAGGTGCAGAGAGAGTTACCATATCCCCACCTTTCGGCTAACTCCATTTGACCTGATGATGTTTGAGAAGGACATGAGGATTCACAGAAGTAGTTTAATAAATATTTTTATAAATTCTACTGTTTTTATAATGTACACATAAAGATGTTATTGCAGATACTTTTTGGTTTTGTTGTTTTGGTTGTTTAAAATCCTATGTGCAGAAGGGATTCTCCATTGTATGTATAGTAGTGGAGAGACACAGGGCCCCACTTCTCACCATGGAAGTATAAAATGGGGAGGGTCTCTCCTTGCTCCAGGAGTCATTGTCTGAGAATGTGACTTAAACTTGGCCAATCAGATTCTCCCTTCAGGGCCTGTGAATTAGAGATGAACAGAAGGTCTAGGCCTCAGAGAATCTACAAAGACAGAAACATGTCCAGACCATCCTTGCAAAATGTCAGCATCTGTGCTTCTTGCACTGAGGTATCTGGAGCTGCCTTGGCTCATGTTATTTTTCCGGTTTTGTTCTCTGTCCTTCTAATTCTGAGTCTACATGTTCTGCTAATATATTCCTTTTCTGTTTTTGCTTACAATCAAGAATCATGACTGACTGAAATACCACCTCATCACTAGACTTGAATAGTATTGCTGTTTCAATTCTGCACAGATCATCGATGTAAATTTGAGGAAGTGGCTGCAGTTCGAGTTATCACTCAACTAGTGATTAAGAGTAGAGGTGGTGGTGGTAGTGGTAATGGTAGTTGTCAGCTGCAGAGATGTACCACGTACCAGAAACTATGGTAGCTATGTCAACTTGAGTATCTCTCATTCTTAAAAATGCTAGGAGGGTCAGTGCTATCACCTCCGTTTTGCAGATGAGGAAACTGATATTGTTGTATAAAAAGTCACATGCTGAATTTACCTTGGCCACAATCACGTGCCTAATAAATCCCCAAAGCAAGATTCAAACCCAAATCTTTCTAGCTTAAATCTAGCTTGTATTCTATTCAGTATCCTAATGGAGCTCTTTAAGGACCAATTCAATATCACTAATTGAACTTTATGTATGTCATTCATTGAACTTTATGTGATCATAATTATATATATCCCTACATTAATTGAGATGTAAGAAACTTTTCACACATCTTTAAGGGGTTAAGTCTTCTTATTGAAAATAAAGGCCCTCTAAAGAGATTATTGTCAAACGTTTCTTTGCAGCCAAAATAAAAATTAAAACTTCAAAAGCACACTTAACTCAGTTGTGATATGTCTCTTTAATACCATATTAAATTGTGCCCTTGAAGCACTATGTCAAAATTCCATAAAAGTTTTATATATCCCAACAAGCTTGTAGGGTAAATGTTATATCTATCTTCTTTTTAAAAAAAATAAATTTATTGGGATGACAATGGTTAGTAAAGTTACATAGGTTTCAAGTGCACAATTCTGTAATACATCATCTACCGTGTTTCCCTGAAAATAAGACCTAGCCAAACAATCAGCTCTAATGCATCTTTTGGAGTAAAAATTAATACAAGACATGGTGTGGTATGGTATGGTGTGTGGTGTGGTGTGGTATGGTACCTGGTCTTACTTTAAATGAGACCGGGACTTATATTAATTTTTGCTCCAAAAGATGCATTAGAACTGATGGTCTTTCTAGGTCTTATTTTCGGGGAAACACGGTATCACATTGTGTGCTCACCACCCAGAGTCAGTTCTTCCATCACCATTTGACCCCCTTTACCCTCTGCTACCATCTTCCCTCCCCCCTTACCCTCTGGTAACCACTAAACTGTTGCCTGTGTCTATGAGTTTTTGTTTCTTTATTTGTTTGTCTTGTTCTTTTGTTGCTTTCAGTTTTATATCCCACATATGAGTGAAGCCATATGGTTCTCGACTTTTTCTCTCTGACTTATTTCGCTTAGCATAATAATCTCAAGATCCATCTATGTTGTTGCAAATGGCAGTATTTCATTTTTCTCATGGCAGAGTACTATTCCGTTGTGTACATCTTCTTTATCCTATCATCTGTCGAAGGACATTTTGGTTATTTCCATGTCTTGGCCACCATAAATAATGCTGCAATGAACAATGGAATACATAAATCTTTACGGATAAATGTTTTCAGGATTTGGGGGTAGATATCCAGGAGAGGGATTGCTGGGTCATATGGTAATTCTATTCTTGATTATTTGAGGAACCTCTACACTGCCTTCAGTGATTGCACCAATCGACATTCCCACCAACAGACATATCTTCTATATTAGCCCTTGAATGGGATATCTCCTATATGTGTGCGATTATGAGGCTATGAGAAAATTGCTGGTTTTTCAGAGGCTGACTCAAATAAAAATGCTTGGGAATATATATTATTTTGAAGATACGCAAAAGCATATAATTTGTTGTCCAGCACTACAACTAAACCTTGAAGGCAATACTTTTAAAGCCATTTTTAAATAACCTTCCCATAGAAAATGATACGTATCACTAGTCATGGTACTTTCTTTTTTAGAAGTAATTGTTATAATAAAATGGTAATGAGGGAAGGTGGTCAAATATACGGTGATGGAAAGACACAATGCAATATATAGATGATGTATTATAGACTTGTACACTTGAAACCTATATAATTTTACTAACTAATGTCATCCCAATAAATTTAACCAAAATAAATAAAATTTAAAAAATAAAATGGTAATGATTATAATAGCTGGTTATAATATTTATTGAGCAGTTACTAAGTGACAGGCACAGAGCTAAATGTTTCACACAGTTTGCCTAATTTAATATTGGTGGCTCCAATGCAGTAGGCAGTAATATTATTGACACATTACAGGTGAAAATGAAGCAGAGCAAAACATCTCCCCCTATTTCCTGGTGTTCTATAGGCAAAGGATCACTGCTCAAGAAAGAAATTTATGCCACACTGTAGCCTTAGGATGAAGTCCAAACTCTAAAGTTAACGTGAATGGTCTTTAAAGACCTGGTCCCTGACTATCTACTCTTTAGCCTGATCACCTTACTACCACTCCCTCCCCCAACACCACTTTGTTTGTTCTAGTTAACTACTGCATATAGTCATGTCCCTGCTGTCACACATGCCCATTCTATTCGTTCTTTAAAACTCAGCTCATCTGGGAAAATCCTTTGCTGATATTCTGGTTATATTTAGTCGCCACTCCTCTATACATGTCACACTGTCATATGTCCATTAAATTATTTGTCTTTTTTTCCTACTGGACTTTAAATTCCATAACACTAATTATGTGACTTGTTTTGGTATCTCCAGTGCCTAATATAGGATGCAGCATGCACTCAAAAAGTATTTTTTGAATGAATGACCAAATCTTAAGTGACCACCCGATTTGTTCCTCTCTCAGTCTTCTTGCCAGAAAGAATTTACTAAGCAGCGATTCCCTAATTTTTTATAATATTCAAAATTATTAGAAGGAATTCTACTAATCTAGGTTCTTGTCCCATGATTGTCATTTAGTAATTGAATAACCTTGAAGATTGATTGACTCAACATTTTTTAAAAAACATATTTGCTGGAGTGATGTCATAGCAATGGGGGAAGTGGGGCATACTTTTTGAGTTCTCCTCTGGATCTTATCACAAATGGGACATCTATAACCTATCAAAGGACTCTCTGCTCATCATGCAGAATAGCTAAGAGACTCGTGCAAGGATTACTTGAAGGTGGGCAAATTGGGCGAGCAGGGGAAGAGGGAAGGGAACAGAGTGGAGATGCAGTCTGCACCTTCGGCTGTGGGGACGTGGCCCGCATCTGTGGCGGTGGAAACGTGGCCAGCATCTGCAGCTGCAGAGACGCAGGGGATCCAAGGACGGAACAGAGAACACAAAAGCCAGAAGGTGGTCTCTTTCCCTGCGTCCCACAGCTGATCTCTCCCGCCAAGGGGGCAGCATATCCAGCATTTGAGGCAATAACCTCAGCTGAGACCTCCAGTTGGGCCCTAGGCCGGACAAAGGACACAAACTCCATACCTGGGCCCCTCCCCCGTTCTTCCAATCCAACCCCGCTCTTCCAGAGACTTAAATTGGCCCCTGAACTGAGGAGTAGAGTCAGATTACAGAGGAGCCTTAGTGCTCAGGCTCTGGGAAGACTGGTGTGCAGCTCTGACCCAGGGAAGAGGCTGGGAAGAGTGTGATTTTTGCTGGGCTAGGAGGGAAGAGACTCCTCCACCCCCAGCCACCACCTTTTCCGGCCTGTGGGAAGAATGTGACACGGCTGGGCTGGGAGAGAGAAGACCCCTTCATCCCCAGCCCCCACACTTTCTGGCCTGCCTAGGGCGGGGCAATTACAACTGCGGAGGCACTCCCAGGGATCAGCAGTAGGCGGTAGATGCAGCTCTAGGCTTTCAGCAGCTCAGAAATCTCCCGCCCGCCACACACACACACACACACACACACACACACACACACACACACGGAAGAAGTTCCCTAAGACTCAGGAGAACTAGACACAGGGCTGGTGGTGCCACTCTCAGTGTGCATATGTGCAGGCAAGAACAGAAACTGCACTGACTTTGTAGAAACTACCATCTAGACCCCTTAGCCCCACGGATCTAAGTCTGCAGTTCCAACGTCACTCTGGGCACCAGGTGACTGGCTCTGCCTGCACAATACACAGAGGACTCTTTGGTACAACAGAGGACAACCTGGAGATTACTTGGTGGTCTTAAGCCAAGACTGGTGCTGCTTTTTGTTTTGTTTTGTTTTGTCTTTATATCTTTGATATCTTTGCCTGTGTTGAGTGGGGGTTGTCAGTTGTTTTTACATGTGAAGGTATTTGATATTTTTCTTTGTTGTTGTTGTTGTGCTTGGTGATTTGCTTTGTTCTGAAATTGCCCTGCCAGGGCCCAGCTTAAGAGGCACAAGATTCAACATATCCAGAGGCCAACTCCAGACCAAACCAGAGTACTACTGGGTTTGACCTACAAGTGACACACCCAGAGGGAATTCTCTACAGGCACAAGAGCCCATAGAGGCCAAACCACATTTAAGCGGTCAACCCTCATGCAACAGAACACCCTGCAGTGGGCAGAGCCAAGTCTCACAACTAGTCAGCCTATGAGTTAATCACACCTACTCACAAGCGAAAAGCAATTAAAGATCTTCTTTAACAGGAAAATATACACAACACAAGAGTCACCTGTGGAGCACACGCAGAGGAGAAGAACGAAGTAGTGCCAGTCAAATGTAAAGGACACATACTACATAAGATAACCTGGCAAGAAGTAAGCACTCTAGGGAATCTACCTAATACATCGAAGCAAACGCAGAGAGTCAGCCAGAATGGGGAAACAAAGAAACATGTCCCAAATAAAAGAACAGAATAAACCTCCAGAAATGGAGCCAAATGAAACAGAGGTAACCAACCTATCAGAGACAGAGTTCAGAACACTGATGATAAGAATGTTTAAGGAGTTTAGAGAAGACATAAAGAAGGATAGAGAAATCATAATGAACAACCAGTTAGAACTAAAGAACACAATTACTGAAATAAAGAACTCACTTGAAGGAATTAACAGCAGGTTAGATGAAGCAGAGGATCGAGTCAGCGACTTAGAAGACAAGGTAGCAGAGATCACCCAAACAGAACAACAGAAAGAAAAAAGAATAAAAAACAATGAAGATGGTTTAAGAGACCTCTGGGATAAAATCAAGTGCAACAACATGCGCATCATAGGAATACCAGAAGGTAAAGAGAGGAAGCAAGGGATTGAGAACATGTTTGAAGTAATAATGTCTGAAAACTTCCCTAACCTGATGAAGGAAACCAACATACAAGCCCAAGAAGTGCAAAGAGTTCCAACCAGGAGAAACCCAAACAGGCCCACACCAAGACACATTATAATTAAAATGGCAAAGGTTAAAGACAAAGACAGAATCCTAAAAGCAGCATGAGAAAGACAGAGGGTTACATACCAAGGAACTCCCCCCATAAGACTATCAAATGACTTTTCTACAGAAACATTGGAGGCCAGGAGGGAGTGGCAGGAGATACTCAAAGTGATGGAAAACAAAGGCCTACAACGTAGATTGCTTTATCCAGCAAGGCTATCATTTAAAGTTGATGGAGAGATAAATTGCTTCCCAGAAAAGAATAAGCTAAAGGAATTTATTACCACCAAGCCAGCATTGCAAGAAATACTAAAAGGACTTCTATAAATAGAAGAAAGATGAAAACAATCTAACTACAAATTTTAAAATGGCAATAACTATGTGCCTATCAATAATCACTTTAAATGTAAATGGATTAAATGCTCCAATCAAGAGACATAGGGTGGCTGAGTGGATAAGAAAGCAAGACCCTTGTATATGCTGTATACAAGAGACTCACCTCAGATCAAAAGACACACACAGGCTGAAAGTGAAGGGTTGGAGTAAGATATTTCATGCAAATGGAAATGAGTAAAATGCTGGAGTTGCAAAATTTATATCTGACAAAATGGACTTTAAAATGAAGAACATATTAAAAGACAAAGATGGGCACTATATAATAATAAAGGGATAGATCCAACAAGAGGACATAACCCTAGTAAACATCTATGCACTGAACATAGGAGCACCTAAATAAATAAAATAAATATTGACTGACATAAAGACAGAGATCAACAGTAACACTATCATAGTAGGGGATTTCAACACACCTCTGACAACAAGGGACAGGTCTTCCAGACAGAAAATCAATATGGAAACAACAGCATTAAATGACACATTGGACCACTTGGATTTAATCGATATTTTCAGAGCATTTCACCCCAAAGCTGCAGAATACACGTTCTTCTCAAGTGCATATGGAACATTTTCCAAAATAGACCACATATTAGGCCACAAAACAAGTCTTGATAAATTTAAGAAAATTGAAATCATACCAATTGTCTGCTCTGACCACAGTGCTATGAAATTAGAAATGAACTACAGGATAAAAACTGGAAGACACACCAATTCATGGAGGCTGAATAACATGTTACTAAATAATGAATGGGTCAACCAGGAGATCAAGGAAGAAGTCAAAAGATATCTCGAGACAAACGAAAATGAAAACACGACGACCCAAAATCTATGAGATGCCGTGAAAGCAGTCCTAAGAGGGAAATTCATAGCATTGCAGGCCTACCTAAAGAAACAAGAAAAATCACTAATCAACAGTTTATCTTCACACTTACGGGATCTGGAAAAAGAACAGCAAAATAAGCCCAAAGGGAGTACAAGGAAGGAGATAATAAAGATCAGAGCGGAAATAAATGAAATAGAAACCAGAAAAACAATACAAAAGATCAATGAATCCAAGAGTTGGTTCTTAGAGAAGATAAACAAAATTGACAAACCTTTAGCCAGACTCATTAAAAAAAAAAAAAAAGAGAGGACCCAAATTAATAAAATCAGAAATGAAAGAGGAGAAATGACAACAGACACCACAGAAATACAAAAATTTTTAAGAAATTACTATGAGCAACTATATGCCAACAAATTTGACAATCTGGAAGAAATGGACAATTTTCTAGAGGCGTACAACCTTCCAAGGCTAACTCAAGAAGAAACAGAAAACCTGAATAGACTGATTACCACCAGGGAAATTGAATCAGTAATCAACAATCTCCCAACAAACAAAAGCCTTGGACCAGATGGCTTTACAGGTGAATTTTACAAAACGTTCAAAAAAGAATTATCACCTATTCTCCTCAAGCTCTTCCAAAAAATCCAGAAGGAGGGAAGGCTCCCAAATACTTTCCACGAAGCCACTATCACCCTGATCCCCAAATCAGACAAAGACACCACAAAAAAAAGAAAACTACAGGCCGATATCTGTGATGAACATAGATGCAAAAATCCTCAACAAAATATTAGTGAAGAGAATTCAGCAATACATTAAAAAGATCATACACCATGATCAAGTGGGATTCATCCCTGGTATGCAAGGGTGGTTCAACATGCGCAAATCAATTAATGTGATACACCACATTAACAAAATGAAACTATAAAAATCACATGATCATATCAATAGATGCAGAAAAAGCATTTGATAAAATCCAGCAGCCATTTATGATAAAAACCCTTAAGAAAGTGGGAATAGAGGGATCATATCTCAACATAATAAAGGCCATATATGATAAACCCACAGCTAACATCATACTCAATGGGGAAAAGCTAAAACCATTCCCCTTAAGATCAGGAACAAGGCAAGGTTGCCCACTTTCTCCACTTCTATTCAACATAGTGCTGGAAGTTCTAGCCACAGCAATCAGACAAGAAAAAGAAATAAAAGGCATCCAAATCGGTAAGGAGGAAGTAAAATTGTCATTATATGCAGATGACATGATACTATATATAGAGAACCCTAAAGACTCCACCAAGAAACTATTAGAGCTGATAGATGAATTTAGTAAAGTAGCAGGATACAAAATTAATATTCAGAAATCAGTTGCATTTGTATATACCAATAATAAAACATCAGAAGGAGAAATTAAAAAAAAAATCCCATTTACAATTGCTTCAAAGACTATAAAATACCTGGGAATAAATTTAACCAAAGAAGTAAAAGATCTGTACTCAGAAAATTATAAGACACTGAAGAAAGAAATGAAAGAAGATACAAATAGATGGAAACACATACCATGTTCATGGATAGGAAGAATTAATATAGATAAAATGTCCATACTGCCTAAGGCAATATGCATATTCAACACAATTCCTATGAAACTACCAACCACGTTTTTCACAGAAATAGAACATATAATCCTAAAATTTATATGGGACCATAAAAGACCCCAGATAACCTCAGCAATCTTGAGAAATAAGAACAAAGTGGGAGGTATAACAATACCTGACATCAAATCATACTACAAGGCTACAGTAATCAAAACAGCATGGTACTGGCATAAAAACACACACATAGATCAATGGAACAGAATAGAGTCCAGAAATAAATCCATGCCTATATGGCCATTTAATCTTCGACAATGGAAGCAAGAATGTACAGTGGGGTAAAGACAGTCTATTCAATAAATGGTGCTGGGAAACCTGGACAGACACATGCAAAAAAATGAAGCTGGACCACCTCCTTACACCATATACAAAAATGGCTTAAAGACTTAAATGTAAGATCTGAAACCATAAAATTCCTAGAAGAAAATATAGGAAGAAACTTCACAGACATTACCTGGAGTAAGGTTTTTACTGATATATCCCCTCGCGCGAGGGAAGTAAGAGAAAAAATAAACATGTGGGATTACATCAAACTAAAAAGTTTTTTCACAGCAAAGGAAACCATCAATAAAACAAAAAGGGATCCTACTGAATGGGAAAATATATTTACCAATGATATATCTGATAAGGGGTTAATATCACAAATTTATAAACTCATTCAACTCATCTCCAAAAAAACAAACAACCCAATTAAAAAATGTGCAGAGGACATGAAGAGACATTTTTCTAAAAAGGACATACAGATGGCAAACAGACATATGAAGAAATGCTCAACCTCACTAACCTCATCAGAGAAATGCAAATAAAAACCACAATGAGATACCACCTCACCCCAGTCAAAATGGCTATCATCAATAAATCAACAAACAACAAGTGCTTGCGCGGATGTGGAGAAAAGGGAATGCTTGTGCATTGTTGGTGGGATTGCAGATTGGTGCATCCACTATGGAAAACAGTATGGAGGTATCTCAAAAATCTGAAAATGGAACTACCTTATGATCCAGCAATTCCACTCCTAGGTATCTATCCAGAGAAATCCAAAACTCTAATTCAAAAATCTTTATGCACTGCTATGTTCATTGCAGCACTATACACAATAGAGAAGACATGGAAACAACCAAAATGCCCATCTGTAGATGACTGGATTAAGAAACTGTGGTACATTTATACAACGGAGTATTATGCAGCCATAAAGAAGAAGGAAATCTTACCATTTGCAACAACATGGATGGACCTAGAGAACATTATGTTAAGTGAAATAAGTCAGACAGAGAAAGATAAATACCATATGATCTCACTTATATGTGGAATCTAAAGAAAAGAATAAGTGAATGAACTAATCAGAAATAGTTTTGGAGACATAGAGGAAAAACTGAGGGTTGCTAGATGGGAGGGGGGGTGGGGATAAGGGGGAAGGAGAGGGGATTAGAAAATAGTCGGTAACCACAAGATGGCCACGGGATTTTGAAAATTAATTTGGGGAATGTAATCAATAATGTTGTAAAGATTTTGTAGGGTACCCGATGGACACGTGTCCCATTTGGGAGACCACCTCAGGGATGATGTAGATGCCTGATCACTGCACTGTACACCTGAAGCTGAACAATAATGAATGCCAACTGTAATTATATATATATATATATATACACATATATATATGTATTTATGTATGTATATATATGTATATATGTATATATATACATATGTGTATATTTACAAGAAGCAGAGTACAGCATTAGGAATAGAGACAGTGGAAATGCAATGGCTGTGTGTGATGTCAGAGGGATAATGATGGGGGGAGGCGGGTTCACACAGTGTGAGAGATATAAATGATAAACGTCTAAGTAAAAAACAAAAAAAAATACCGTATTTGCCATGCGCCAGAGGGGATGCAGCAGGAGACAGAGTAGACAAGAACCCCTTCCACCACAGAGCTTGTATAACCAAGAACTGGGTTTTTCACCATAAAACCAGAGTTGGACTAAGGTCCCAGGTCTATGAGTAAAATTCCATGAAACAATAAGTCATACCTCAAGTTCCTTAAAATATATGGTATGGAAAAACGTAAATATATGAAGTAAAATATAACACTAAGCAAATTATTTCATTACCAGCCTCTGACATAGTCTACAAGTATTATTCTTCCTTCTAAAAATAGATATAGAGAAGAGACACTATAATATTTTTTAAAGACCAACTTTGATTTGGTCTGATGCAAAGTACTGGAACTCTCTCTAGCTGTTACTAGTAAGTCCGCCCAGGACAAAAAGAGGGGAAAACAAAACATTTCAAGACAATTAAAAATTGTTAGAAAAGAAGTTCCATTTTATCCCTTGGGAAGATGAATCTGTTCAATACATCTCATGTTAGTCACAACATAAAGAACAATGTATTCTCTAATCAAACTTTATTTCTGTGATGAATTTTTTGACTCATGGTAGTTCGACCAAAAAAAAAGGTAAAACATATCAGTGGACAAATTACATAGTAAAAACTAAATTAGCCTAGATTCTCAGCTGCCTCATTATAAAATTAGGTAGGGAAGGTCATAATTACTTAATTTGTGTCCAAACCTCAGCTGGGGAATGTTTTAAATGAACAAACAATGCAAGTAATTTGAGGGGAAGGGAAAGTCCTTCTAGCCAAGCCTGTAAACTCAATATTGATAGATATAATTAGCATGGTACCTTCCTGATCATATCCTGAGAGGTGTTTGGACAGGAAATCTAATTTTCTTAGGATAAATGTTTAGTTATTTTTATAACTGAGCAAAACATATTAATTCCTTGTCATGCTGTGATCACAGGATGTATTTTATGACACATCCCTTTTGACATTGGATGGTTTCCCTGATGGCTTTTGTGGGCACCCAGCTATGATAAAAACTTGACAGAGCTACTAAGCACACACTGCTGGGTGTGTTCTTCTATTAAAGTCATAAATCATGGAACCTGAAATAGACTTTCAAGTTATAGAGTGAATTTTCTCATGCTGTAGATGAGGAAATTGAGGCCCAGACTGATGAACAAAATTACTGCAAATCTCACAGTTGGTGGAGCCGTGATGATAGGAAATATCCATTGCCTCCAACCCAGTGTTCTCACCATTGTGTTATGTCAGTGCTCTCTTTGTAGGTTGACTTCCAGCTTACAAACCCCCATTCATAACACTGAGACATAATACTAGGACTAAGAGTAGGAGCAGAACGGGGCAATACAGAGCAGTTCACGTGGTTGGCTTCTTTTTTCTTGGAAATTAAAAACCTATGCATGTTTGGTGGAAGAAAAACAGCATCTAGTTTGTACATCTGCAGCAGGACTGGCATCTCGGAAATGAAACAAAAAGCTTTCCTCATATAACTAAATTTGAGAGCGTGAATAAGCTGATTTTCCCCATCTGGAGACTCTCAGACTAGACAAGCCTTACAAATTAATATGAGTGTATAGGTCTGGGGCCCAAAGGCAATTAGGTCAGGTCCAAAAAGGAATCAGGTGACTGACCACAAGTCAGAATTTTAATATGGATTCAAAACAAATGGCAGAGGTCTAATGCTATAATTCACTGAATACCATTAAGACAACCCCAGAGTATGTGATGGAGGAGATTTTAGGACAAAGGTATAGAAAGGGAAACAATACTGAAGGCTGGAAAATGTTTTAATCTAAGTACAGTCCAGACTTTGGTCCACCTTTTAATCAACTTTTCTCTTGCCCCTCATCTCCTTCTGCCTCTCCCCCCTCCCTTTCATTCTCTCTCTCCTTCTCTCTCTCTTTCCTTCCCTCTCCCTCATCTCGTATTCTCTTTATGTAGGATATTTTTGGTTCTACTCTGTCATTTTATATCCACCTTTACTTCTTTTCTGAGGTTTGAGGTCCACAGCAAGGCATAGGAAAAGTGCTTTGATAAAGAAGATAAGAGGGCAATTCTGAGATGAAAATGATCAGAACACATCAGTTACTTTGTGTAGCTCAGGGACAAAATTAAGATGTGTAGGAGCATTTTTAAAGAACCGAGACAGGAGCTTCACTCCCTTGAGACTGCTGTCTCTAGGTCTCCATCTCATTCTCCAAAGATGCTGTTTGAAAGCTTTGTATACATCCCGTGGTGCGAAGGGGCATTTATGAGAGCCAGCCCAGGGATGTGACAAATGCATTCTGCCACTAAGTGCTGGTATGAAAAGTCAGAACATTTTTCTCTCGGGAATCTCTTGTGGCTTTGTCCCTTTGCAGAGGTCTGGGTTTCTTTCAAAAGTTCAACATTGATTTTAGGAGGAAAAGATAAGTGAAAAATTTTCTAGCAAACCAAGAAAACAGATTCTTTTGATTAAATATCAGATTAAGAAAAAAATCCTACATCAGGTATTATGACAATTCTCTAAAGAAAACGATTGTGAGAAGAATGCAGGTATTTTAGAATACAGGGTTATAGCCTTCAGTTTTCATTTTTGATAAAATTCTGGTGGTTGACGTAAGTTAAAAAATGTGTTCATGCGCCAAAGTTTCAGATTCATTTATGCAGAATTATGTAACACTTGGAAAAGCTCCCTTAAACTACTATGTATTATGGGAACACAAAATTTTATAAATTATATTTGTAAATATCCAGTATTTACAAATTATATTTATCGAGAATAAATACCACAGATTCTCAAAGTAAACTAAATGTGGAAAATTTGTCATTATGATAGTTTTCTCTCTCTTCTTTTTAAAGGAAAAAAAATGGTAGGGATATTTTTTTCTATGAACTTGCCACCTAAAATACAAGTGATAATTTTCTTATGATTTAAAATATTGTGATGATTGGCCACAGGCCAGTTGTCCAGTGATTTACATTTACTAGTCCTGCATTGGATATGTCAAGATCAAATCACACTTTACTTATTTCAACACTTCTACAGCCTTGCTGGTCATTTTAAACAGTAAACCCATTGAAATCTTACTCCATTACTCTTTGAAAAAATATCAGGCTATTCCAGGAAACTTTCTCAAAAATCACTTGTAGCATGGACCTCCCCTGGCCCCCACCATCACGGACACAAAAAAAGATGTGAGAAATCGACAGAGGACATATATTTACAGACTCATCTTTCACCTCCTCCAAATTCTAGACAATCTTCCTTTTCACTTAAAAATGGAAAATGTGACAAATGTAAGCCCTTACCAACTTCCCACTTCAGAAGGCTGTTGTCTTCCCTCTCCATTTTTCCAATGACATACCAGATACACGCCATCCAGTGTGCAAGGAGTGCAAACATGGACATGAGCAGAGTCAGGACGATTGTGCTATGCTGGGAATAACGGTCCAGCTTCTGCAGGAGACGCAAAAGACGTAGCAGTCGCACAGTCTTCAGCAGATGCACGAGAGACACCTGTGGTGGGAGACAGAGCAGCACGACTTGGCTCATGGGGTCACTTCAATGCCATGGCGGTTACTTTAACTTACTACCATTCTGGAAAGTTCTTGAAATTAAGTATAATCATGATTCCAACGCTGTTGTCATTTGTACAACCATTTCTATGCTATGCGTTGTCATAGATCAGGAGGTAATAGGATAAAGCAATTTAATTTCTTTGGGTAAATACTTATCTTCCTTAATTTTCTCTACCGGTCTGAATATAATTTTCTATGTTCTATGTTCTGATACACAATGATTGAATATAAATGTCTCTACCCCTTACACAGATTTTGTTTCAATCCCACTTTCCCCTTTCTGTGTAAGGGAATTCTTTATTACAGTAATTCATATAGACTGAAGTAAAGTGGTGAAAAAAACAAGCACGATGTTTTAAAATATTTAGAAGTATAAAACGAGTAAGTTCTGCTTACGAGTACCGATAGCACCTCCTACTGCAGGTAGGACACTAGCTTCCTTTTGAAATTGTCCATAAAGAAAAAACATTTGCCCAACACATGCACATTCTGAGTTTTCTCTCAAGTAAATGGACTTACGGAACCAAAATCAAATGGAACAACAAATTTTAAAAATCTACTGGGTCCTGCCTTTGCAAGCACTAAAGCAATAGACTTGTAGCATAGGTTTTTTTTTCTCGAGTTTAGGGCCCAACTGAAAAATTTGCACCATTGGTGTCCACCAGAATTTTCAATGTCACTATTAAAAACATATGTGATGCACTAATGTACACTCTTTTCCCACCTTCCTAGAGCCTCAAAGCCTTCTAAAATAGAAAAGGAAAACAAAACATTAACTAATATGCAAACAGTTTGAGAAATTCTTTGAGACATTTAAGTGTGTGAGTGGATAAATCACTAAGATACAAACACTTCAAAATTAGTGTAATAATAGACATTCAATAAGTGTTTTCAATTGTAATCTTGTGAATTATTCCATACTGAAATACAGTAATATAAGGTGAACTGAAGAACTTGCTAGAAGGCTCTGCTCTTTATTTCTTTTTGTCATTTTTCTGTGTCAGTTTACTTTCTTTTTCTTCAGGCTAAGTTCTCAACTGTCACTTCTCCAGTTGATTATTAAGGAGATGATTATATGCTACAACTTTGAATTCTCTATTTCGTTGCTTAGAGGAACTACTAGGAGTGGAAATCACTTTATAGGTAGATACATTTGATAGACAGATGACAATATCGTAAGTAAAATGAAACCTGGAAGAGAAGTCCCAAATGGAGGAAGCTATTTGCTGTGGACTGAGTTGTGTTTCTCCAAATTTTATACATTGGAGCCTTAACCCTCAGTATGATCATATTGGAGATGGGACATTTGGCAGGCAATTTGGTTTAAATGAGGTCATGAGGATGGGGTCCTCATGATGAGAATAGTGCCCTTATAAGAAGAGACCAGAGAGCACTCTCTCATATGCTTTCACCTCTCCTCTCCCCTCCCTCCCTCCCTCCCTCCTCCCTCCCTCCTCCCTCCCTCCCTCCCCTCTCTTCCCTCCCTCCCTTTCTTCCCCTCCCTCCCCATTCACATCCCTCCCCTTCCCCTTCTTCCTTTCTCCCCTCCCCCCTTCCTTCCTCCCCTCCCCCCACACCACAGGAGGACACAGCTGTCTACAAACCAGAAGGAGAGTCCTCACCAAGAACCAAATTGTCTGGGACCCTGATCTTGTACTTCCTAGCCTTCAGAACAATGAGAAATACATTTATATTGTTTAAGCCACCAGTTTGTGATGTTCTGTTATAGCAGCCTAAGCAGACTAAAACACTATCCGAACACATAATATTGATGTAGGCAATCTCTCCCATTTTTTTTTTTTTTTCTGATCAGAAAGGGGATATTTGAGGAAGAATGTGGTGCTTCCCTTACATGAGGACAATAGTCATTTTTAAAGGCAAGGGACATGAGCCTGTGTGTCCAGGATGAGGCAGCCCTGATGATTTTGCTCGCACCTTTTAAAAAATATATACACTTATTTCCATCAGAGTCAACAACTTTCTGCTATAAATGTAAGTTTCTTCTCTTGATGAATATCAGAAGAAAGGGACATATTTGACTTAGATAGGATTACATCATTGAAAAAAAGAAAGTATTTTTTACTTTTGGGATGCTGTACTGAATTTTAACTGATAAGAATTATAAGCTACTTATACACAGGTGCATGATAATAACGCATTCATCAAAAGACCCTATGAAATGGCAGTTCCTCCTATTACAAGTAGACATGATGACCTCCTGGCTATCAACTAGGAAGGAGAGAGAGAGAGGGAGAGAGAGAGAGAGAGAGAGAGAGAGAGAGAGAGAGAGAGAGAGAGAGAGATAACTAACATGCACTGAGGGCTTTCCAGGTATTAGATACTTAGCAAGGTATTTTAGAGAAATGTTGCCTTTTTAGGCTGCTCAGAAACCCGGTAGGAATTTTCATGCTTATTTTAGACCCGTTTTGATAACTTCCCCAAAGAAGTCACTCAGATGATGTGATAAAGGAGGATTTGAACTTTTGCCTTTTTTCACTCTATCACACTTACTATGTCTCATTCATAATTTTCTCTCTCATAGTGCTTTTCATAAGGACTTACACATAGTAGGTTTTAATAAATAAATGTTTGAGCAATATAAAAGGCATTTGCCATCAGCAGTTGTAGACAGAACTAAAGCTAAAGCGTGCAATACATTTTTGATGGTTGTAATGTATTTTTCAATGTCATCTATGGAGATGCTCTAACTGAACACATTTTGGATCTGGAAGATGACACCTTTGTGTATGTATTTGTTTCTTCCTTTCTTTTTGTGAATCTGTGCAGTATAACAATAGCATAACTTATAATTATTCCTCATAACTTATGTTTCCTGAGAAGTACATATAACACATTGAACAAGCTTTTCTGTTCAAATAGAATATTTTATCCTGACTAATTTATTTGGCGGAATAACAAACTTATGTATTAATTAGGTAATGATCATATGCTTACTTTTATGAAAAATAAAAATATTATCACTGATAAGAGAGAAAGGTTCCTTCCTTCCAATTTTTCTTTCTCTTTAACATGGATGTTAATTTACAACTTGCATTCTTTATAAGACATTTGTGCCAGATTTCACAAGTCAGAATGAAGAAAGGGAGCAGGAGTGCAGTGAAAGAGTACAAGTACTTAAAATTCATCAAAATATGATCATTAAAATAAAAAAAAATCCTTTGTCTTAATTTCAGGTAATGAGAATGTTAATGATATGAAAAAATGTTATATATTTTTAATTGTATGTATTTTATAATATGATTATATGATATATATTTAGATTTATCCTATTTGTTCAGTGTCTAAAGAGAAATGGAATACAAAAAATATTATTAATATTTACTAGCCAAGAAGCAAGATAATTTAGAGCAGTCTATTAAACACCATTTATTTAACAATTCTTCAGGAGAATTTGGAAAAATTTTCTTGGCATTTTGTGACTTACATACTTCTTTTAGATTTTTTTTTTTTTTTTGCAGTCTTGTAAAAGCCCGTTTTAAGTCATTACACTTTCATTATAGTACACTTATCTAGTCATTCAATCTTAAAAAGCACTTTAAGAAGCCTGAATAACAATTCAACATAGCACTGACTGATATCATATACTAAAATTTCCCCCAGAGTTTTCCTTTCAGTTGGCTTATAAACCTCTTAAAGATACTGACACCCTCAACTTCCCAAATTAAAATGAAAAAAGGAAAAGAAAAAAAGCCCTATTGTACAGGCAATTAACAAATGCACAAATATGTACTAACTAGTCTGGATTACAGTTCCATCTTCATTCTGTCGATATTGATTATATTTGAAATATTGATCACTTTGTTTAATATTAAAAACCATGCTTTTAAATTCTTGATAGAGAATATGATTTCTACAAGAGGTCAACTGCATAAGAAACATGTTTAATTGCCACTAATGTTTAGTAAATCTTTTTCCTGTTAAAATTGGTCACTCTAATAGCAAATTGCATTACTGGTCCCAAAATGCTGTTATACCTTCCTTAAACTCTCTCTGTTTATAAGGGAGCACTTAATGCTTTTAAGAATATCAATCATTAAAGAGTTAAAGTTTCTATTACTATAAGTGGTCATACTTTCATTCCTAGGAAGAGACTTGAAGATCAATGCTTTAGATGAAGGAATAGAATAATAATTCAAGAGAATGTTCAAGCTTATGTTGGTCATTGTGTCATTTAAGTTTCTTCACCATCCAACATTTTTATAAGGATTCCTAAGAAGTCGTTAAATTCTTTTATTTTAATTTCAGCATTTTTCTCTCTCTTTATTGGTCTTCTCTTTGTTTTGCCAATGAATAATGAAATACTCAAGAGGTAGACAGTAAAGGTCATAAAGGTAGAAGAAATCTTCAAACTCTCCACCAAATTCTCGAGGCCTAAGAAATATAGAGTTATACTTCTAATTCTATAGATGGTTTCCTTATCAAAGGATTTGATTAGTGTGTCAGTATTTGATTAGTGTGTCAATAAATTTAGGCCTCTTGTATATCCTCATTCTAGGTATTCAACTGGACTCAGGTAATGCAAATTTCAAAAGGAAGTAACTTCCTCAAGTGGAGAATCTGGCATGTATGTCATTGAGCACCTTGGCATCCTTATTAAAAAGGACATAAAATCCTGGATGCCAAATGACAACAAACATTTAAAACCTGAACTTGTGAAAAATAAACACAGGGTAAAACCACCCTTTAAGGTCAAGTGGAAGGGAACGCTTTTCTTTACTCACCACTGTGACGTTGAAAGCATACAGGAGATCAAAAGGCAGGGCAGCAATTAAATCAATGATGAACCAGGTTGTGACATAGTGGATGCAAATTGATCTTGCTTCAAAGATAACTTGGCCAGACTTGCTGACATAGGTTGTTCGGAAATTTAAAATAATATCTGCTTGGGAGAAAAGATAGAGAAAGAGAAGGAAGAAAGAGAGAGAGAGAGAGAGAAGAAGGAAAGACAAAAAAAAGGAAGGGTGGAAGGAAGAAAGGAAAGAAGACACACAGGGAAGAAGGGAAGGAGGAAGAAAATTGTATAAAATTAGACAAATAATAACCTCTTAACATATTTCAGATTTGGTAATATCCAAAATACTCTTCTTGACAGATTCAGTTCAACTCAACAAACAGGTATTGAAGAAGGGTGAAGAAAATAATATTTTCTGAGCACTTAGTACAGTGAAGACACTGGGTCACATGTTAACATAATTAAAATAAATAATAGCAATAAAAGCAATAATCATCACTTGCTAAATGCTCATTATGTACCAGATGCTGTCCTAAGAACTTAGCTTAGGTTATTTTACTTACTTCTCAGGACATCTTCTGTAGTAGACAGATGTTAAATATGCAGAAACTAAGTCTCAGTGAGGAAAAGAAACTCATCTATGATTATATTGCCAACAGTGGCAGAGATGATTCTGAACACAGACAGAACTTGTAGACTGTATTTTTTTATACAATATCATACTACTTTATTCCATGTACAAAAGTTTTACTAATCTATGTGCATATGGAATTTGTCCCTGTCCGGAAGGTGTTTGTATTAACAAAGTACCAGGAGTTTCTTGTTTGGATTGTGGCTTAAATTCTCCATTGCATTTTGATGGAAGATATAATTGCTTTCAACCTTTCCCTACATCATCCCTTTATTACATCATATATTTATCTTTATTTTCTATTTATGTTTTATTATCTATTTATTGAACTTTTGTGATGTATGAAGCCCTCGAGAGCCCTCGTCAAGTGACAAAGTCATAGTGGATCCTCTTAAGCTCACTCCTGCTCCCTGTGAATAAATATCTCTGAGTCTGCCTTTTTAGTTCCAGGGTTAAACAACATTAAAGCATTGGGAAAAGTTACCTTGTCCTTAATTTGTTTTAGAGTTGAGTACAACCAGTCCATAGGGAATTTTAGGATTGGTACATACACCTAAGGGTAATAATGGTTGAGCATGTTATGGACGGGTGAATCCGAAAGAAACATTTCTCCATAGAATTTTGTCCTTGAGGAGTGCCATGATTCAGTGACTCAGGGTCAATGGAGGGAATGTGGGAAGCGAATATCCCACACAAAGAGAATAGGAATTCAAGGAGTTACGAAGCAAATGCTAAGCTCTGTGTTACATAATAATTAGATGAATTGGAATACCCTTTACAGGTAATTTAAACCATTGAAAATAAGTGGAATAGTGTTATATGAGTTTAGACATTTGTTGAATAATACTGAATGTCAACTGTAATTGAAAAAAAAAATTAAAAATGTGATATTATCATGATGATTGATAAAACATACAATAATGTGCATTTTATATTTGCATATCATTTTTACTTTTAACTTCATACTCACATTCGTGGAAGACAGAAGTCTAAGATGACCCCTTAAGACCCTCAGAAGTCTAAGATGACCCCTTAAGACCCTCACTCTCATATGATCTCTTCCCCGTGAATGAGGGTGAATTGAAACCTGTGAGCATGATCGTATTGCTGTATATGGCTAAAGGTGGCCTAACCTGATCAGGTATACCCATGATAAGCAGGGTTTTCTTTAGCTGATTGAAAGGGGTCAGAAGCCAGAGAGACATGATCTTACTTGGCCTGGAAGAAAGCAAATGCCACATTGTGGAAAGTACCCCTGGCAGAGAACAGCAGGAAGTCTCTAGTTACTGAGAACAGCCTCTTGCTGACGTCAAGCAAGGAATGGGGATCTCAGTCCTACCACCATCAGGAAATTAATTCTATCAACAGTGACGTGAGATTGGAAAAGGGTTCTGAGCTCTAGAGGGAACACAGCTTAGCTAACACTTTGATTTCAGCCTTGTGAGGCCACGAGCAGAGACTTCAGCTAAGCCATACTTGGACTTGTGACCTATAGAAATTATGAGATAATAATTGGGTGTTGTTTCAAGATGTTAAATTTGTGGCAATTTTGCTCTACAGCAATAAAAAACTAGTACAACATTTATTATGTCATTTGGTTTTCCTCATAGCCTTGTGAGGTGAGATTATATAGGAATTATAACAAAACAGGTTACTATTATATTATTATAGATAACACAATGTTCTTCGCACACAGTACTGTTCTAGGCCCTTTATAATCATAAATCTCATCGACTCCTTACAGCAATGCTAGGAGATAGGCACTTTTATTACCCTTTTTACAGATGAGGAAGCTGAGGCACACATGGCATCAAGTGACTTGCCCAGGGCCACGTAGATAATGACACAGGATTAAATCCCTTAGCTGGTTAGTGAAAGACCGAGACTCAATTCCAAGTCTCCTAAATTCCAATTCAGCACTTTGGGCTTTGATGCCTTAAGAGGGACCAGTCACATTACAGATCTACACGTAAGTTCAAGTTGTCTCAAAAAGAAAACAATAATTGCTCTAGTCTATTGTGACTAACGTTTTCAAATGGCATTGTCATATTTTTTTTGTCAAACAATAAAATTATCAAAATAATTCCATTGTTAATGTTGAGAAAACAAAAAGATGAAGCTAGAGGATAAGCCACTCACAAAGGTATGAAAATAATCCCAAGGCAATTTCCACTGCAGACAAGATGCTACCATGGCAAGGAACCAGGGCATCATGGAAGCATGGCCACCATGAGGGGCACAGTGGAATGCCATGAGGTTGTTATGGTAGCCTGTGAACTTTTCATTCTTTCCCTTTAACTTTCTAGACTCATGTATTCCTGCATTAGCAAAGCAGCCCACCTAACAAGTCAGGCCACCAGCTGTCAAAATAAAGCAGAGATTTATTTCAACTTCATGGTTTCCAAAAGAAAGCTCATGATAGGCATTTAGGTTTCCATCTCATAAGTGAGAAATACAAAGAGTTGTTTCCCAGGCTTTAGTTTCCACCACACAAGTTAAGTCTATAAATTCATTATAAAAACTGAAGGGATAAATTCCCTGCCTATTTACTAAATGATCCCTAGGTCTAACACACATTTCACAGAAAACCCACGCCCACCATCAGCAGACCTGGGGCACTCCCCTGAATGGAGGAATGAATGAAATGATTGGCCTTTGGTTGATTGATGCAGCAAAAGTTTTAAAGTCAAGTGATTGACTAAAGAATAAAACAGAAGTGCAGACTTCTGAATGGAAAAAATATTTTCTTGAATGAGTCATTACAAAATATCAGTTTAGAAAGCTTTTAAAAATTAATTTGTTACTCAATTGAGTTAATTGGATGAAAAGATATGCTAATTTTAGGTTTCAAAAAAAGTAATTACAAGACTTATAGACAAATTGTGATAAAAGTAAAAGAATAAAAGCTAATTTTTAAAATCTATGGATACAAATTCATTTTTTAAATACATAAGTATCTAAGGTTTATTTCAGGCGAAAAACCTAGATATATTTTATATTCTAAGATTCCAGGACTATGATACTATTGTGCAAAAACTGTAGGTTTATCCAATGATTAGCATTATTTTTGGACACTGATTTCTCAAAAATCTAGTTTTGTCATATAGCGTGTTTCCCCGAAAATAAGACCTAGCCAGACAATCAGCTCTAATGCGTCTTTTGGAGCAAAAATTAATATAAGACCCGGTCGTATTTTACTATAAGACAGGGTATAATATAATATAAGACCCAGTCCTATATTAATTTTTGCTCCAAAAGATGAATTAGAGCTGACTGTCCAGCTAGGTCTTATTTTCGGGGAAGCAGGGTACGCAGCATCGACATAGTTCTAGTGTATTGTGATTTATAAAACTTTTTCATGTTCATTAGTTTATGTGGTTCCCGTGCCAAGTCTCTTTCAGTTGTATTGTACTACTGTCATTGTCATTTTACCAATGCCCTCAGATATTTAAAGAAATCTCCTTAAATTTATGAAGGAGACTTTAAAATTTTAAAGTCATGAGGACAGTAAGCAACAGAAACAGAGCATCTTTTGATACTTGATTCCATTTTCTTTTCATTATCATAAAGATTTATTGCACTTCCAAATATATTTTATAGGGAATAACAATATGTTTGTGCTGGAAAATGCAGTTCTGAGTGTGTTGTCAGACCAGATTCAGCATTAGCACCACCCAGGTAAAAAACAAACAAACATTAAATCAGTGTCACAGATTTGAATGTGGGGAAACAAGGATGTGGGAGTGGTGTTCCAGAACCAGGAGAACTCAGTGTTTGTAAATATGCCCTTAAATGAAAGGGCAGAGAAGGCTAGCAGTACGAGTTCTTTTTTAAGACTGAGGGGAGCATAGAATCAAATGATTGTGATGAGGAAGAAAAGAGTCTTCCAGATCTGGGGTTCCTTATGAGTGAATCACGGGGGCAAAGTGGAGCTTTCTAAACATTGGTTACAGCTGCTTCTGCCCGTAGTTGTCTCATTTCCCATAAGGTTTTGTATCTTTGGCAGATTAGATCAGCAACTGATTAAAATGTTATAGTCAGAACATGGTGTCCTCCGGGCAATCCATAACTTGCCTGAAAGGCAACAGTATGGTTTTGATTTTCAGACATCTCGAAAGCGTAAGTATGTTTTTCAACTTTATGTTGAAAAATACATGAAAGTGTACTCTTTAATATCCAAATTTTTGTGTGCAATTTGTCTTATTATTTATACTCACTGTGAACAATTATCCATAAATATACACGCATATACACATATAGAGAACGTGAATCAGGAAGAATATTCTAAAAACCATAACAAATTAATTCATAAGAATTGAACATCTAGAAACCTTAATGTCTCATGTGTTTGTATATGCATAAGCAATCCTTTGTGGCACGTATTGCTGATATCATATATAATGAGTAAACAAGCAGGGCATTAGAGTACTATTGTACATACTCTATGTGATTTATAGAATTTCCAAAAAAATTAAAATATACCCCACCAAATTTAGACAATAAAATTGAATTTTCTGATGATTCAGATGGCACTTACTTGTTTTGATGGATAATCAATTTACCTTGTTGTATTTCAGTTTTGTATAAGCTTGATTAAAATAAAGACAAATAATAGACAACTATGTACACATTATGTTTTTATATTGTTAAAGACCTCCAAAAATGAATGTTTCATTTCTCTCCCACACTAAATAGCTATGTATGTAGACTAAAAATCAGAAAGGTTAAACCCATTTTTTCTAGTTGGATTTCTGTGACAGCTATGTGATTAGAAAGTTCCCCCGCCCCCCCGCAAAAAAAAAAAGTTAAAGTAGATATGGCATAAATTAGTAGACTTCTTTTCTTTATTAGCACACATGCCAGATGGGAAATAATTTTAAAATCATATGGCTTACTCATTAAAAAATAAAATATAACGGTGTGCCTGAGAACATATGTACCACATACAAATAATTAATTTCTTCATTTAGCCATTTCTTTAAAAATGATCAATGTAGTACACCGTGGGTAGAGAAATATTTAACTAAAACTACTGCCAGACTAATATTCTAACAACATTCTGTCTTCTTTTCATTGCCTGTGAGGCTCTCCTTTGAACACAGTATGATGTCACAGCAATTTGCACTACAAGGTGTGGGAATATAATAATTGAGAGCTGATTTATGAAGAGGCTTAAGGGACTAATAATCCTAAAAATGATTGTAATCGATTGCCAATATTAGTGGATGAGATTTTCATACCACTGACCCCTTGCTCATCTTGTCAGCATTTTTCCCTCTTGCTTAACTTAAAGTGAAAGATTTATGAAAAAGAAAGGACAGCAGACAGTAAGAAACAGCATTTAAGAGCAACTGCATTTAGAAAAGGTGAGGCCGAAAGAAGGCAACCAGATGGACTGAGGGGTGGTTGAGGCTGGTACTGGCTTCTGTTTTGTACCAGGGTGGCCAGTGTTACCATGGTGGACTCTTGCTTTGCGTTTGACCCTCAACATCACATGGACCAATAAAAAAGGGAAGAGACCTAAAGGTCCTCTATCCTAATTCTTGTCAAATGAAGGAACTCCCTCTATGTCATCCTTCATAAGGATGTGGTCCTTTGAATGCTTCCAGCAGTGGTGAGTTCTCTGCTTTCTAAGAGCACTGTCTTAGTTAGAAATGTCTATCACTGTAGTTCTTACTTTCCTCAAGATGCCTTCCTCCCTGTAACACGCTCTCCTTGGTTCTCGTTCTGTCCTTGGCAACAATACACAATACATTGTCCTCTCCCATCCAAAATCCCTTTCTATAAATATATGAGAACAGTCATCAAGTTGCCTCAGTGACCCACGAACACACTTCCAGTAGATCTCTATTAAAACCATGACTTATTATCCATACTAATTATTTTATTATTGACTTTGTACATTGCTCTCATTTTATTGTATAAGTTTACCACATCAAAAGACTTCCATTAAACATGCACATTGGTATGTGAAAAAACTACCAATTTTGGCTCCCTGTAAATTAGTCACTTTTTCAGTGATAGGCAACTTTAAATTTGATATTGAACTTTAGGATTAGTGGATCATTTTTAATAAAAATAATTTAATGATTAAACATAAACCTACTGGAAAACCATGATTTAAACCAAGAAATCTTTTGGCACAGTTATTCTGTTGATAGTTATAGTTATCAGGTGGTAAAATTTCTAAATTTAACTATAATAAAAACTATAAGGACTATTGTATCTGTAATATTCAGTCATGAAATTTAAAAAAAACTTAGAGTCTATTAATTTCACATGAAGTAAAATATTGATTACCCACATAACAAAACAGAATTGATGAGACTGAGATAAATAAAAAATGTTAATTAATGTTTGTCCCAATGTAAAATCCAACCTATATATCCTCAAAGAAAAAAAAATTAGATTAAATGTTTCATAGTTACATATCAGTTTATATTTTACTTAGGACTTCATGTTCATTTTCATATTTGAGGAAAATAATATCCTTAGGATTTGTTGTAGTTAGCCCTCGCCCATCCTGACTGACAGGTATTCCTAGAAGGCTATAGAGCAGAGTGGCTAACAGTGAGAATCTGGAGTCAGATCTCCTAGGTTGTAAACCACTGAGCAGGTATTAGTTGTCACTGCCGTTATTTCTACTAGTAGTACTGCTACTACTATTTTATGGGCTTCAAAATTGAGAGAGACAATGAAAGAGTTATCTAAGGTGCCTAACATATTAATGCTATTAATTGTATTGTTACTTTAAAGACCTGATATAATATAGTAGTGCTAAAATGATAATAAATGACAATAATGAAAATGATAGCAGGTAATATTTATTAAATTTTTGCTATGCAATAGGGATTGAGTGCTTTACACATATCAGCTATTTTGATCGTCTCCTGGTCACAATGAAGTATGTTTTATGTCCGTTTAGTAATAGGTTACAGATTTAGAATGAACTTGCCTGAGGTTATCCGACTAGAAAGTGGTAGAGCTGGAATTTATACTTAGAGTTTATCTGTATGCTACCAACCAAACATTTTTTTATTATGATTCTTCCCCTTCTTCCATCCTAGGAAGGGGATTCTTATGGTGATATCGATAAATCACTTCTCGAAATTTAGGTAATTTTCAGTCAGAAAAAGACAAGTTAGCAATTTGACTATAGGTTTCTATATACAAAATTGTTCAATGTTTTTCAAAAGAACGTTGTATTTTAAAATTCACATATATACTATAAAATGAACTGGTCTTAAGTAGACAGCTTGATGAAATTTCCCAAAGCTGACCATCTTTGTCACCACCAAGGGATAGAGGTATATAACTAGAACCAGAACACGAGAAGCCTCTTTTATGATCTTACCCAGTCATTAACCTCCAAAATGTCACTGTTGTCCTGATTACCATAGATTAATTTTGTTTAATTAGTTAGAAATTTCATATAAATGGAATCATATAGTATATTACTCTTGTGTATGGATTCTTTCACTGGACATTACATATGTGATTTTCATTAATTTGGTACCATGACACTGTGTTTACTATTTTTAATTGCTGTATAGTATTTCATCATATAAGCATATAGACATTCATTTCTTCATTTTATTATTGATGAAAATTTGGGTTGTTTCCAATTTGGGCTATTATAGTTAATGTTCTTAGATGATTTTGAGAATGGTGTATTGCAGGAGTTGGGATTTGTATTTTCCCAGGTGAATATCCAATTGATTCAGTATCATTTTTAGAAATCATGATCATTTCCCCAAAGCACTTCAGTGATACTTCTATCATAAATCAGGTGATCATATATATATGTAGATCTGTTTCTGATCTCTATATTTTGTTCCAATGGCCTATCTGTTAGATACCAACTTTTATAGCACAGTCAGAAACAGATGTATCAAGCTCTATTTAAGCACTAGACTAGCTTTTAAAATATAACTAATATGTTTGAACTTTCATGTAGTTTATTAGTCACAAATCTGAAATGTTATGTTTTTAAAAACCTAAATGGAATAAAATATTCAGCATTTGAAATAATGGAGCCATGCTTAAGAAAAAAAAATAGATTCTCCCTTAAGCACATTATGATTTTATAGTTATTTTTTATGAGTGCCATAAGTAGAAATTGTACCTGTATTTGTGCTATGCCAGAATTGCATTTCTACTTGTGGTTTTTGTAATTTGGTCTATTTTTAGTCATTTTGAACAGTAAAATCACAAAAAGATCAATATTACCAAGCCACACCCATCTGATTTTAGTATTGTATGAGTTAGGACCAGACATAATGTCAAAGTTGAGGCACAAAGTAGTTCTTTGCTCTAGTTGTGTTACTGAAGACAATGCAGTCAAAAGGAAAGTTGGTAAGAAAAATAGTGTCTATTTTTCATCACTTCTCCCTCAGGGTTGTTGAGGGGGAGGGGAAAGAGAGAAAGAGAGAAAAAGAGAGAGAGACAGAGAGAGACAGAGAGAGACAGAGAGAGACAGAGAGAGACAGAGAGAGAGACTCCCAATGACAAGTCAAGTCAATAGCACCAGGCATTAAAGAACCAAGAATTCATCATTGTAGATGGATCATCAAAGCCAAGATGGGAAATCACAAGGCAAGTAGAATTAAAAGTCCAAATAATCACATGTGGAACTCAAAGAGAGAGCAGTACTAGAGTGGGACAGGAGGAATTCCAGAACCAGTGAACTTCAAGATGCACTTGGGTTATAGTCTGAGCCAGGGTGGAGGATGTACTCTAGGCGGTTAAATCTGTCTTTTGCAAATGTACAGTATCAAAGAGATTATCAATTAAAGACAGAGCCTTAAAAAAAAAACCACAAAGTTTCCAGTTATTTTTATTTGTTCATATTTCATTTTGAAAGTTTTTAAAAGTTCTTACCAAGTTTATCCTTTAAACGTGTTGTATGATATTTCTGAAAGGAAAGGGGGAAAAACTGCTCCTGTATCTGTTTATATAAGTAAAATACAGCGCCCAGAGTTTCTCAGTGACATTTCAAAGAACAAAACATAACTCTCAAAACTTATCAACCCTGCGTTTTTCTACTTAATTTAATTACTTATTTCTACATATTCTCTATGTAGAGGGTAGTGATTGTTATACAGACGAATAACTAATATTTTACAAAAACACATCTACTTGTTCAAAATAGTCTACTCAGGAAAGGTCTTTTCCTCAAATTAGCCTTTTGTTGCATAGAGAGTTTTACTGCTGTTTTTCTAGCAATGTGGATAAAACTACATTGTCTTCTGCAGGGCTAGAGTCAGAAGGTGCTACAAAATTCAGGTTACTTAGGATTGAACATTGCCACAAACTGTAAGACTAAGGATTTATTTGAAGATGTTATTTTCTGAGACATCACTCAAACAACTAAGCAATGCACATGTTTCATTTGTCTGTCACTAGTATGTTAGTTGACTTGGGGTAGTTTTGTTGAATTCTATTACCCAAGCTAATACTATTTGCTTAAGTAGCATTTGAATGTCCATCAGTACTGATGCTATTCTGAATATATTGAAATAAAAGCAGGAATGTCTTCTTTGCTTCAATTTCTTTATAAACTGGGATGAATATTACCATCAAATTTAGTTCTTAATTACATTACACTATGTAAGGTCAGCCTGGGAGATATTATAAGATAGGAAAAATAGGAAGTAGGTCTTTGTGACTTCAGTCTCCTCAAAGAATTGTTGTAAGCTTCAAATGAGATAATGTACATAATTGTACTTTAAGTATTCTAATTTTTTTTTTTTATAGAAATGAAGTACAGTCATTTTCCAAATCAGACTTAACATGTGTTTTATTCAGGCCAATATCTGACTCAGCCCAAGTGAATTATAATCTTCTTTACTATCATAATCAATTCAGAGTTACACTCACTTTCAAACATTCAACATAAACTTAATGAACAGCTACTATATACCATACACCAGGAATCTTCATGCTCAGATGTGCTGCTAAGAGTATGATCTTTATCCAATGGCCCTGTTTATATTAGGTCTCTTCACATATTCCACTCCAGCAATGAATTTCATTTTGCCTGTAAGGCTAGGCTGAGGTAGAATTATGAATGGGGGAATAACCACAAGCATAGTTTATTTTTTGTTGTCCCCTTGGTAATCTCATTCTCTTTCTAGATGTTCAGCCCTTGTGGTCTCTTATCCCACTTTCCCATCAATGTTTCTTCTCTGATACACCTTCACGTTCCATGACTGGTATGGACCAGCTCTAAATCTATTTCAAAACACACCACAGATGTCCTTCTTGCACTCATGGAATCACACTACAGCTCTTGAAGCAAGGCTGCCAGTGCCCTTTTACTACCTGGAAAGAGTTTTTCAAGCTTGGACAAATTTCCCCAATTGTGTATAAGCTTCTCAGACACAGGGAGATGCCGTCAATTTCTTCAGCATGCTTTTCATTATGCAAAACATGATATCAGGTTTTGTATCAGGCCTGCCTTTAAATAATCCGTATTAGTTAATTGATAAGAAAGGTTTTTAATTTCCTGGTGGTCACTATGTCTAGCTGAGTTGAGGCTACAGCATCTCCTTACATCTCTGTATGTCCATAGGTATCCCTTCTAGGATTGTCATTCTAACAGCCAGCTTTTAGAGTTGCTGGGCTTATTCCATACTCATCTTAATGCACCATTTGGGAGGGGTTGACAAGCTCTTTGTGTGTTTGCAAGGGGCTGGGCAAGTCGTCATAACCTGAGGGATTTCCCAAGATACTTAATGGTACTTGATTTGTTAAAGATTAATAACTCTTAAAGTGGGCTACTCTGCTTAAAAGCAAAGAAAGTCACTTGTGAGACCACATGAATAAACCATGCAGGTTTGCCTTTGGAAATAAGGCTGCTGTTCAACTCATGAGCTGCGTTTCTTATTTTGTTTATCTGAACCACGGTAGTAGTTAAACATTAGTTGATTGCCTACTATGGGTCAGATACTGTAGTAGTGGGAGGAACCAGAGAAATAAATATATTATCCAGTCCATATCCTATGGGATCTCATGGTTTATTTATGGTATGTGTGTGTGGGGAGAGAAATATGCAATTATGATATAGGGTTGAAGAGTTAGTGAGGGAAACCACTTAAATAGTGCCTGAGTGATCTTACCCAGACTCATGGTGACGGGGTAAGAAGAGTTAAAAAGAAAACTTTGTAGAAGAGGTCAAAGATGTTACTTCAGGATAAGGAGAATTTGATTGGGTTAACGTGTTGAGGAGATGTTTTGCTATTTTTTTCTGAGAGTAGAAAACACAAAGGATATGAAAATATAAAGGATATAAGGAATAATAATACAGTTGAAGAACTGTAAGTGGTTCTGTATGGTTGCAGCCATAGAAGAAGCAAGTGGTGACAAATAAATGGTCAGCGATAAAGAGTCCAGATTATGAAGAGTTTTCTTTGTTATGTGGAGGAACTGCCATGTGCAATCATTTGGGTGACATTATATTGGTCCCCAACAAGTATTTAATAAACTGAATAATACATAATTCATTATGCCTAGGCCCAAGTGACCATAATGTTTTCTGTTATCTAAAGTATTTAAACAACTTTTCAATATAGTCAATATATATTTGGTTTTTAAAAATTATTTATGTGTTTATTTATCTTTAAACTATTGGGGTAATAAGAGAGGAGATCATTCTAATGGCAAATGTTAAATGCATGGATTGAAATGGGAAATATAAACCACATAAATAATGCCATTTTTACTACAGAATATGATTTTTTTTATGTACTGCAAGAAAATATACTTGAAAAAGTGGAAAGAGGAGAGAGTGACATAGCAGAGTTCATGTTCGGTGAGAGGAAAATGGAAAAAAAAAAAAACCCTCATTACTGTGCAATAAATTTCTAAATCAAGAACTCACAATTTTCTTCTGGGTTTCTAAATTTGGTAATATTCCATTCTTAATTTCCTTGGCTAGTTCAAAACAAGTACTATTGTTTCATATTTTATGAGAACGTGCTCCTTTCCATAGTCTATTTATTGCAATATGTGAGTCGCAGGGCTGCATTATTCTCGAATGTGTGCTAAGACCTTTTTCCTCCAAATTTGCCATCTCACAAACATTTCATATTTAAAAATAATGAATTCAGGTACATTGTGAAATAAGTTTTGTGTTTGTCAGGCAAATACAACTCGATTTTCCATGTATATCTAATCTAAGGAAAAAGAATGGAATAAATAAAAATAATACAATATTGATAACATTGTTTTATCTGAATTACTCCATTGAATAAAAGGACTGTATAGCATTAAAAAAAGTCAGAAAGCAACATGCACCTAGAAGTTGTCACAATAACTATTACTGTAAAAAATATCAGCACAAACAAACTGCATTTAAACTAGAACTTTTTCAACCAAAATGCTCAGGATAATTTGATTAAAAATAACACTTTGAAAATGTTTTAAGCTGTATATATTAATATTGTTTGGCTCAATAATTGCACTCCTCAAAATAATTCTAAATGGAGGAGGGCCTTTTGCATTTGATGTTCTCTTTGTTTGGAATGTTCTTCATCAAGACATACAGTTGATTGTTTCCTTGCTTCCCTTCTATCTTTATTTAAATGTCATGTTCTTATTTCTCTTCCCTGATTGCTTCATTTAAAATTGCAGCCAATTTCTTCCCACTTCTCTGCTTTACTTTTCTCCATGCAACTCAACACTAACATGGTATATATTTTATTTATTTTTTTCCTGTTTGTCTCCTATTGGAATATAAGTCCTATGGGGGCAAGTTTCTCTATTTGTTTCACTGATCTATTTTTAACATCTAAAACAGGGGATGGCAAACAATGGACATTGAATATATATTTGTTCTGTTAATGAATAAATATATTCTTCCACAGTGATGTTCTTTATGATTTTTTTCAGTGGCAAAAATAATCGCCCTAAACGTGTAACAAATAAGACATTGAACAGAATAGCTCATTTACATGATGGTATATTGTGCAAATATTAAATGTTTATAAATATTTATAAAATACTTATATTAAAATGTAAAAAATAAAAAAAGGCACCTAAATTTGCATAGACTATGATCACAACCACATGAAAAGAAACAGAGGAATCAACAACCAGAAAGATTTCACTTGGAAGAAGTAGTTGTGTTGGAATGGGTGTGACTGAAGGCCACTTGTTTTCTCCACTGTTTCTATTTTCAAGTTTCTATAATTAGCTTGGTATAGCCACAGAGGAGAAATTAAACCAAACAAAAGAAAATGCTTTGAGAATATAATTTGTTGGTGTGTTAGAACATTGCCATTGAGTATGAGTTTCTTGGGAATCTTTCCAAAAATCTACATGTCTCTCTAATAAGAAATGATGGTGAATAAAGTACTTTTTATAATCAAACATAAACCCATTATTCTAGCCTAAGGACAATATTAATTGCTGTTTTTGAACCAACGAAAAGTAGAAACACTCTGCTTTGCAGTTTCACGTGGTTAAGGAAAATACAGCGGTCACATATCCTGGGTATCTGCTCAATAGCTGACTTATCATAGCACTTCATCTTCCCATGAGGAATTCTGAAAAGCCTAAAGAAGCAATAATTAAACTGATAGTCTATTTGCAAAATAAATGCAATTCCAGTCTTTGCTTAAGTGCTTGAGTAGGTACTTTTAAGCCACCTTATTTGGGAGCTCTTAGTAGCAATAATGAAAATAATACTTACTTTTCAATGCACTTCCCTCACCCCCAAGGAATTCTGATATACAAAATTTCTTTTGAGATAAGACACTGGGTATGTGACACTTCTCTGGAATTCTGTAGTGACAAGGTAGTTTTCTGTTTAATTATTGTTATGCTCAGGCTTAGACTTATTCAGCAGAAAATAGCTGGTCAGTAGCCAAGTGGACACTGATTCATTTCTAGTCAATTGTTAATTCTCAATACAACACATTCCATTTATTTGATACTCCAAATGTATTATCTGGGAATATAGACACTGGGAATACTCTCAGAGTTGGGCAAAAAATGGCCACATGGGACAGAGGTCTACTTTGAGGCATGGCTATGAATGCCTTCCTGAGTTATTACTCTTAGTAAGTGATCTTATTACTTAATCCAAGATCAGTGTTGAATAGTAGGGGTACAGGTATGCAGATATGGGATTGTATGTCTGTGTGGACTTAAATTGCTATCCAATGTTTGAAAGGCAGAGAAAGACTAGGAGGGAGAATGTGATTATGTGAGAGGTAGGAAAAAAGGATGAGACTGATGGAGAAAGAGAGGAAAGGAAAGAGGGAGGGACTGAAATACTAAGATAAAAACAAATGCTAAGCAAAGCTTCCAAATGCATAGTCTGGGAATACCAGTATGCCCACATCATTCAGCAGTAGAATTTATTTTAATTCCTTGATCACCATGAAATTTCAACTTTATCTATTGTTAGAAGTCTTTCTGTCCAGTATCCAAGTCTGTATGCTTAATTTTAGTCATTTAACTAAGGAGGGTAATGACATATCTTTGCACTTTTCAGAAAAATGACTGTATTTTAAGTTGAGGTTTGCTTGTACAATAAAATAGCAATAAAATGTCTATATTTTTTCAGGTTCCACTGAGATTTATATATTTTACCCTAACATTAAAAAGAAAAAACAAAACAAAACAAAATACCCAAGAATGCTGAAAGAAAGTATTCTTTTGAGCCTTGAATTTCTACTGGAGAGTTAACAAACTAGAGTTGAATGGCCTAAGAACATTACTCTTCAGTTCCATGGTGAAGGCATATTTATAAAGAAGAGGGGACTTGAGGAGATGCTTTACAAAGCAAAATGTATTTAAAAATACTATTAGAAATTGAACACAGATTCAGGAAAATTATGAAGTTGTTGAATAGAGGCAAGTCTCAGTTACTCTAAAGCTGGTGAGTAAGCCTTTAGCTAATAACTTCCTTCTGGACTGTGTTATTGAAAGCCCAGGTGATGAGGTCTTTTAGACCTCTTCAGAGCTTGGCAGGAAAGAGAAGGAGATGAAATGCAGATCAGCTTACTTCCTTGTTCCTAAAGGTTGTGATGGAGGGAAGATTCGATGGGAGAAGGCACTGGAGTAATTGCCTATAATATTGTT
The DNA here is from genome assembly GCF_036562045.2 of Rhinolophus sinicus. NCBI lineage: Eukaryota > Metazoa > Chordata > Mammalia > Chiroptera > Rhinolophidae > Rhinolophus > Rhinolophus sinicus. Next base: position 27,421,633 of record NC_133759.1, read on the forward strand.
TGGGATCGTTCAATGCATACCAGATCCCAGAGCGCTGCAGATGCAGGATGCAGGACTCAGGAAGATGTAAGATGATGGTATTTAAGAGACCTTCTCTCGGCTTTTCTAAAAGAACACTAAGCCAAGTCTGTAGACGTAGCTGTAAAAGTCTTAGGTTCTTTAAGTGGTAAATGAGTCCCCAGACACTTGTGTTCCTGAAAGCAAGGGATGTGGAATGTTCTAGTCGACACTATTTCCACAATTAGTTGGATTTTCAGTATGTATTAAAGAGGGCTGATTTTCTGAAAATAGTGGATATTAAAACAGACTGAAGAGATATGGGCTTAGTAGCATTATTGACAAGACTCATTATTACTGATTAAACAGTCAGTGAGTTTATTTCTTGATAAAATTACCTCATTAAATCCTTATAATAATGCTACTATTTTTCCCATTTTACAAATGAGTTTAGGGTTATAGTCCTAGCTTGGTCAGTAATTAGCTAGATCTTGGATAAATTGCTTCTTGTTTTTTTCCCTTTTCCCTCTTAAGTACAAACAGATATATCTGCCTTAATTATGTCATAAATGATATGAAGAAATAAAGATTCTGAAATAGCAAAATTCAGTGACATGTAAGTGAATAAAAGCACTGATTAATAAAGCATTACAGACAAAAAAAATAAAATAAAATAATCGGAAATGATGAAAATTTAGTTATATGCTCATAAGAAATATTGCACTTATAGCTATTCAGTTCATTAGCTGGGGTAAAATCCTTGTAAATATATAAATTATGATCTAAACGCACTACATAAACATCAAATTATGCTAATGCTGATGCATCAATTCAAGTCAAACTCACGTATTTCTAGAACATTTCCTACTGTGACACTGTCCCCACTGAGAACCAGGGAACTCAAATGACCTAAATCAACACAGAGCATAACCTTAAAAATATAACATTGGGAAAAAAATGCCTTTCAAGTGTTTACAGGTAGTTTGGGATTGTCATTAACAATTGAGGAGCATTGCTGGTGGGTAGTGGGTAAGAATGCTAGATGTTCAGTCCTGGACAGAATGGCCCATACAATGTATAATTGCCCTTTACCCCACACAACTCTCCACTGTCCTTTTATGGCTAAGGTAAAACTAGTAAATAGGAAGTACAATTGCATAACGAGTTTCCTTTGACCATCTGCATTCTGAGGAGCTCTTAGACCAAATCAATCAGAGTTATAGCTTCATGGCATCGCCTCCAGTCTAAGCCTTCGTGGTTATAACAGCAGAAAAGAAGAATGTGCAAACCACTTCCTGAATAGCCTCAGAGTGGCATGGCAGGACAGAAGAAAGAGCATCCTGTTTCTTTAGAAAGGATATAGCTTAGAATGTCTGAAATGACCCAGTGCAAGGGGTCACAGATGCTAGGGGAGTACTTTTTTTTTTAAATTTTATTTTCTTTATTAGTTTCAGGTGTATAAAGCAACATACTAGTTAAACATTTACACCCTTCACAAAGTGATAAACCCCTCCCCCCCGGCCACTATCCCTCTGACATCATATATAGCTCTTATAATGGTGGTAATTTTTAAAGAAACATTTTCAGAATGATATAGCTATCAGTAACAGAATATCCAACTAAAAGTGTTTCCAATAATAGGGACATTATTACATCACCCCGCAAGGAGTCCAGAGGTGCAATATGTCAACTTTCTGCTCTGCCATCCACATCTTTTCTATGCCTCTCTTAATGGTTAAGGATGTCTGCAGTAGTTACACACAACATATCCTCCCATCCACATGTCCCCGGGGAAAAGAAGGAATAGGGACACAAATATATTTTCCTCACATGTCTCTCTTCTTTTTTCAGGGGAAAAATGATTTCCAAGAAACCTTCAGAAACTATTTCTTTCGATCTTATTAGACAGAACTGGTCACACACTTACCCCTACACTTGAAACTGGCTAAGGGGAGGAGAATTACCAGTCGCTTAGAATATTCATGATTCATTTCCTGGGTTTGGGCATACTACTGCCTGCACAAAATTGGGTTCTTTGAGTTTTTCGCAAGGAAGTGGGGGAAGTGATTGTTGGACCTATGGGTATGCTACAGTTTTTAGCACTGAGATTTTAGAGATTTAAACTATTTATTTCTGCATTCATGCAAGAAAAAAAGGAAGTTGGCACTTATTTCTCTCATTTTTCTTCCTCATTGCTTTAAATAAAGCAAAGCAAGTTGAGTGTAACTTTTCAGAAAATGGAATCATATTGATTATATACTCTTAAGAAACCGGATCCAATAACCAGGAGACCTCAGTTAGTTATGGGGCCTAGGGCTTATCACGAAGGCTCAGTTTCCCACCTATAAATAAGAAAGATTGGATTCAGTAAATCACCAGCTGGTCACTTCTCATTTTAACTTTTCATAAGGCTTTGAATCCTCAATTATAAACGCTGGTTTTCGAACTAAAAGTAATTTTATAATCACTTTGTAACTGAAAGCCAAATCTTGTGCCCTATCGATCCTAAAGAACTAATGTGGTTTAGTTTATTTTAAGAGGAAGTGAGTAGTCAGGAGAAAGTCAAGCTCATCATTTATATTTCTATTTCAACTAGCATAATTACTCTCAGGTACTTTCTTTATGGAGACTCTATCAGGGAAGAATGTTTTTAAGTAAGTCTTCCCCAAAGAATGTTACTAAGTGGTCTGGGGAGGAATGAGTTCTGAGGTCAAAAATAACTTATGAAGGTGCTGGATTAATCACAGTTGAACAAATTTCTTTATCACTGAATGGCTCAGAGGAATTATAATACAAACGTTCATTGTGAATCTCCAATATAGATATTACAAGTGCTGTGATACCATGGCAGTCCATCTGCTAACCAACATGGCTACTCAGTGACTGGTGGGAAGGTAGTGCACACAGCCTGGATATGCTGGACAAAGGGACGATCCACGTCCCAGGCAGAATGAAGTGGGATGGCGCAAGGTTTCATCATGCTACTCAGAACGGCACACAATGTAAAACTTATAAATTGTTTATTTCTGGAATTTTTCATTTAATATTTTTGGACTATGGTTGACCACAGGTATCTGAAACCATGGGAAGTGAAATCATGGATAAAGGGAGACAACTGTATTGTTCGCCTAGAAAAACACCTTGCTACCTGGAACACAGGAGAAATTGCAGAAAGAAAGAACACAAAGGTTTGGGAGAACTATCAGGCGGCAAGCCAGACTCAATTGGTTTAAAAGAGGAAAGCAGCCTAAAAAAAAAAAAAAAAAATTCTCACAGGAGGCAGTTCTGAGGGTAAACACATCATCATAACCTGCCAATGGATATGCAGTACCAGAAGCGGCTTCTAAACCCTTGGAATTTCAAATATCTGAAAACGACAAAGAGTAGAAAAGAAAGTCCAAGATACAACCTTTTCCCTCCGACCAAGTTTTAAATAATAATAACTATTCTTATTATATGAAATACTTGTTAAGCAGATACTCAAGCTTAGACATGTTGCATGACTTCTCAAGTTCTTGAGAACTTTGGCCAGGGAGTCCGTTTGGAGTGCTAATTTATGTGTGTGTCATGGATGGGTGGAAGAAGACATCAAAGGTTAGCAAAGTAAAAGGGTATAAAACCACAATGGATTGTTATATGGACACACTCAATTTGTCTACAATTCTCATTTTAAATTCTTTTACAAACTGGAATGTTGCTATTTGCCATTTAACAATAATTTAATATCCCTTTATGGTTATACCTTTCCAATGAATAGTTCAAGTTAAAAAAAAAATTTCCTTGAATTTGTGGCCTTACCAAGCTACCCAACTAAGCAACATTGCCATCTAGTGGCCTAAACATACTACAGCCACCACTTTCGGGGTCGGGGCAGGAGCACTCACACAGCTCTGAGGAGTGTGTGTCCAGTAGATACAATGTTAATAGTGATGCCAAAGCCACACCCAGATCACACAAACTCATCCGGAGCCAACATGTGCTCATTCAGTTAGAGGACCCACTCTGACCCCAAAGCTTTCCCAGCTCCCACAGAGAAAAAAGTACCACCACCACTGAAAAAAAGGATTTGCTCTGCCTCGCTTACTTATTTCCTTTTCTTTGAACTTTTGAGATTCATTTCTCATTCCTTTATTCAACAACTTCTCGAAAACATTGTCCAAACATTTTCTCATCTTTACCATAAGGATGTTGCCCTATATCACCGTGGCCAGGTAAAGAAGTAGGTGTCAGCTTGCGAATGATGGTCACGAATTCCACAGGGGTGAATGAAAGGTACAAGGAGCTCCACTGGGAGTCTAAGCTTAAATGGAGATCTAGAACGTGCCTTAGAATGAGCAAGCAAGAGCTAGGCTGTGGTCTAATCAAGATGAAAATTTAAGGGACAGGAATATAGGGAAAGGCTTAGAAGAGTAGAGCAGATACAGCTTCACCTGAGGTTCCTAATATTCTGGAGACAAATACTCTCAGCAAACATCCCTGGGGCCTTTTTAGTTCAAATCAGATACTGCTTCTCCTGATTTTACTGGGGGGCTTATGTAATCTTTTGCATCTGCAACCAGGTCTCTTATGGTAACCACCATCAACATGTCAAAAAGGCATGGAAGGGTGTGGAAAACCATGCCCAGGACTGGACCATTATCAGAACACCACTGATGGATTCTTGTCAAGCCCCATCTCTGACCCTGCACAGTTAAGATCATGATGGATGTGAGGGAACAAACACAATAGCCCTTGAGTCTTTTTTCAGCCCATTTTTGACAAAATAAGGATGGTGACACAAAACATGGGTTTAGATTGGTTTGACATAAAGGAACAGGGAGAAAGCTGGAAGAGGCAATTTTCCGACATCCAAATATGTGCTTCTCCAAAATTTGCATCAGAGCCTGAGTCATGCCCATGCAAATGGATCTTAGTTGAAATTTGTGTCAGAAAAATCTGGAACACAACTTACTTCCCCTATGCAAATCACCCAGGAAAGCAGCCGTTGGTTCTTACCTATAATAAAAAGAATCTCCACGGCAATGTCACTGACTGTCGTGCTCCGAGTGGTGGATAGGTCATCATTGCCAATAAAGCAAACGTTGTAAGGTACAGTCACGGCAACATAAAACGTCGCCAAAAGAATAAGCCAGTCCCAGCCAGCTTTAAAAGTGCTAAAATGCAAAAGTATGAATTTGGACTTTTTTGCATCAGAGACTTTATACTCCGGAAATGCTGGTTTATCTACAAAAACATTCTGTGGATAAAGACAAAAAGAAGAGAAGGGAGACACAACGTTAGAAACAGGGGTCACACAGCCTTAAACACGCTTCCGTGAGGAGGATCATTCATACAGACAATGTTAGTCTATTTTACAAATGACTTTCAGAAGCTGGCGATACAGAAAGCAGAGATGTATATACTAAAATGGAGCAGAGATCTTTCTTATAAGTAACAGAAATCGGCAATTTAGTCATGAATGTTAAGTGAGCAATCCAGATTTTGTTCATTAAAAATAAAAAGATCATTACCTAAAATGTCACCTAAAAACATCCATAGTTGCAAGTACAGCCCGACACACATTCTAAACATGATATATTTATATTCCACTTGTTATGGGACATTCCATATGCTTATAGTTTTGAGATGACAGTCATTATCTAAAGAATGTATTTGACCTGAAATTCTTCTAACAGCAAAGCTACCTTTTTTTTTTCCCTAGAAAGGCTAGAGATATATGATTAACATTCTATTGTAAACAGCTGCTTACATTTCTTTCGAAATATAAACAGGTTGTGCTACCTGCTTATATTTTTGCATTGTTGTTTTTGGTATAGTTTCAAGTTGGGAACCCAAATCTCATAACCTTGATCGACATGGATTCCTTCTGACATGAGCTAGCTCTTGTTAAAATGGCAAAATGAGAAACAGTCGCTTAAGAGTTACAATTCAAGTCATGGGAAGAGAAAGGCCGTGTTCACTGTCTAGCTGATTAAACAAACGCAGAAGAATGGCTGGAGTTTTTATAACTGCAAAAGCACTTCACTTTGAAAGCACTCCAAATTGATGAACAATTCTCCTTATTGCTGTGAGACAAAGGGAGGCCCAACAATAGTGTGTGTGGAAATTTGACGAGTCTATGGCCAAATACTTGCAGACCTTGCTTTGACCTCAATTAATGAGAAATACAAGATAGGTAATGGAAACTTAAATTTGAAAGTAAGTTGAATGAACAGAACAGTTAAAAGTTGTGGAATACATGCTACTTGCAGGTCACAGTGTGTTTTCTTATTTCAGCCATTGAGGGAAGAACGAATTAATGTGGTATGTTCAGGGATTCATGAAGCACTTGTGGATTCAAGAAAGGTTCCAAGCAATCTGAAATACTTAGCTCTTTAGTGGTGACTATCCGTAACCAAATATTTCTGCTACCTTAATATTAAGGCACCCCTTATCTTGCATCTTTTCTTGGTAGGCATTCCCAACACACTTCTACTTCCTGTTAACATGTTCGCTCAACCCACACAGGAACCTCATAAGGCCAGGATTTCATGGTGAGAAACTGCTTCACTACTTCTAGATTGTTCTTTGATGCCTATCTGCCACTGCATCCACATTCCACTTCATTCTCCAATACTTGACCTGCCTCCTTCATCTCATTCTAGGAACAAATTCCAAAGATGGATTTTGGCATAGAACTGAGAAAAGGAGAATGAAGTACAACTGTTGAACTTCTCATCAAAGCTTAGGTTGGTGCATTAGAGAGAGCTAGCGTCCATAAGTATTAATCCCCTCAAGGTTGATAAGCACTTGTGTTTATAATAGGACATGATGGATTCTCATATATATATATATATTTCAAATATTTACTACAGTAAGACATTATCAGAAGGCTTGGGGGAACATCTCAATTTCCATCCAAATAAGTATCTTCTTATCGTGTTACAGAAAAGAAAATGTTACCTGTTTGAGAGAGAAGCTAGCTCTAAGAGTAAGGGTTTGGAAAAGTCAAAAAGTAAGGAATTTTCTTTGGACTATGTTTTTTATATGAAGCACTAGGGATGCTGATGCAAAAGGTCAGCAATACATTAGTTATATCTACAAATCATAAAGTAAATCACACTGTTTCATTTTCTAAGCTACATACAATGTATTATTTAAAATTATTTTAAAAGATACTGAGAATCCACACATCTCAGATTAGACTTAAATTCTGAAAGGTTTTTAACTCAAATCCTGCATATACTTTGACACAATCACCTGAGTGAAAAAATAGATGCTCCTCTCTTCCCACCACTGTATTTATAAAGTTTTATCAAAAACATTTCGAATGGAGGACAATTTCTTATAATTAGAAAGTGTGCTTTCAGCAAATAGGGGGAAAAGGACATTATTTATAACCTTCAAACATACGGAATCTGCCTAAAGAATAATACAACCAACTCTTCTCAATTTTTATTTATAAATTATTTATTAATTTTGATGCATGTTCTTCAGTAGCAATGGTGTTTTAAGTATTTGACCTCTAACCTAGGCATTACTGAAACACAATGGTTAAGACTAAAGCCTAATTAAGGTAACTGTTTCCTAAACTATTTTTGCAACATTTCTTTGAAACAATTTCTTTGAATGAACAAAGGAATAGAAAAATGTTTCTACTGTCACTACACAGAGTAATCCCAACAGCATAGTGTATGCCTTTGATGACCGCTCGTACCCTGCTGGTGGTAGTCAGGTATTTTAAAGCACTCTCCTTCCAAGCTCCCAAGCCTCTCATGTGATCTTTACATTTCTTTGTGTTGGAGACACTTGATCTCCCAATGTCATTGCACAGACAGAGTAGCAAATCAAGGAGAGCAGAAATTAAACACCTTTTCCAAGATGTACTTGGCAAAGGAAGAGCCATGACTCAAAGGTATTGCATTGTGATTGGGAAGAAACCTTGCTAATAGCCTGCTTAGCTGCTTTGTCTATGGTTGAATCACATAATCCTAGCCCACAGGACTAGATCAGAGAGGCAGCAAGATAGAGGTGGAAGCACAGTGGCTTTGAGTCAGAGGATTCACAGCTCGGTCCCACATCTGCTGCTTTTACTTTCGAGATCTTGAATAAGTTGTTCTTTTGTATCACTAATATCATGTCTAGTACGAGCTCGCTGTAAGAATCAAATACTATGATGTATGTAAATGGAATCTGTAAACAGCAAAGGGCTACAAAAATATTAAGAAGTCTTTTGTGTGTGTGTGTGTGTGTGTGTGTGTGAATGTTAATAGAGCCAGAACTCCCTAAAGATTGATTGTTTAGCCAGTAAGCTCTCCAGATTATTTTTTCCTCTTCTTCCTTCTCTCTTCCTGCTGTCTTTAAGCCATTCTACCCTGTTCTCCTTTAATGAAGGGACAGTTCTAACTCCACACTCCACTACCAGAAGAATTACCTGAACTGTTAGAGTCACTGAGTGGATTAGACATCCTTAATTACTATCTATTACTTTAATGCTCCACCCTGATGTTTGTACTTCTTAAAGAAATGGCAATTTAGCAAATTATCTAAGCAGTGGGAATTATGATTTTTTAAAAATCAGATTGTAAGTACTGTTGTGTACTTTGTTGACTCTAAAGGGAAAAACAGCATGTTCAGCAAATGCATTTTAAAGCTCAATAATACTTGCTATGTCCAAGTGAGTCTCAACTAAAGGCTAGAAGATAGCGTCAGCTTTCAGCATTGTAGAATCTCTGGCTAATATTGGTTTAGGTGCTTTACTTGTTGACTTGCATAGAATCAAGCCCAGATGTGGTTACCTTTGTTTCTTCCTAGAATGTTTACTGTCACTAAGGCTGACAAGGTAACTGCAGGGAGATGTAAATAGGAACTAGTAGAAGGCTCCATAGCTCAAGTGATGTGCACTGTTTTAAGTTTATCCCTGGATTCTCAGGAAATCCATGTGACACTAGGCCCACGTATCCCTAGGAAATCTTTATATTAAGTCAGGACAAAATAAGCAGTGTGTGACTCTTAACAGCAGTGCCTGGTAGACCAGCACCAGCATGGGTGATGGCCCTGCTATACAAATGGATCAAAACAGCTTGTTCTGGCTTCCAGAGAGAAATCACACTGAAGCAGAACCAGATTTGCAGCACTTTCATGTCAGATCTCATGCCACACCTGGGCTCCTGCATGTTCGTTTGTTCAGTATAATCAGATACGCGGATACCTCGTATGTCTGATATGTGACTTTTATCAAAGCATTTGTATGTCAGATTAGGGAGTCTCGAGCTTTCTATGTAAAAAGTAAGATGGCAAAGAATCCTCTGTGTCCCTAACTCCCAGAACTGCTGGATCTTAGATCGATTCCAAAATATCTCTGGTTGTTTGCTGTGACTTTTTCTAATGTCACTGCCAAATTTGACCCTGAGTATTTATAACTGCCACCCATACACTCCCCCCCAACCCCCCCCCCCCCAAAGTGGTGTGTGCTAAAGATTCCACAATGCCAATGAATGGCATTCCGTCATTTGAAAAATTGCCTTTGAATATCTACAACTAAATAGACATGGTTCTGGGTTTCTCAGTGAAATCTCTTAGTGCTAAGAACAAATTATGAAATTAAGTGTAAAATCTGGGAGGATGTGTCATGTAAACTTCAGCAAAGAATCACCTTTTATAGGCACAGTTATTTGCCGTGGCTTTTTGAGAGATAAGCACCAGGTTTCAGAGAGTAGCTCTCCTGTCATTTACTAAGAATGCAGCTTTTTACAAAACTGTGTAATGTATGGCGTGTAATTTCAAATCCAATGTTCCACTGTGTGAAATTTCCAACTGCATGTTTGAATAAAATGTAAATTTTTAAGTGGAGTAATGACTTTGATTTGTTCATGGTCCCCCTGGATAAAAGCATTAAATGAAATTAGATAAAGTGCAAAGTAGATGGTACTAAAATTAAATTTGAGAAGTTTTAACCAATACATTATGAATGTGTTATATGACTTACTGCATCATCTTTTTAATGTAAATATAGCCAGTAGACCCCCCAATCTGCAGTATCCCTAGTACCATATTGCACTGGCTGCAATAATAGTCTAATCTCTATGCTGTGATAACACTATGATTAAATACTTTTATTACAGAAATGCCTCATGACTGCTGACCTTTTCCAGTTTGTTCTTTATAGGAAAGCACAAGCCAAAGTGGAAAAAAAAAATCTAGGAAAGCCAATAAATGAGTCAATGGAGCCCTTCTTTAGTGAATCACACATTGCCACCGGGGAAAATGCTAGCATTCAGAGTGTACACACATACCACCTACATTATTTATTTTCAATTTGTTCTTTTCTCTTCTTTGCAGGTGCCCAGAGATGTGATAAAGGACCGCTCGACTCCGTCTCCGGGCTGAATCAAAGTGAGTACCTGCTCTTGATCTTCCTCTGGCTTTGTCTAGAGGAAAATAAAATTCATTAAGCAGCAATAAATGCATCATGTCATCCCAAGAGAGTCAAGTTTTGACAGTTCCTTTTCAAGAGCACATAGTACATGTTTTTCAATACCTAAAATTATCTGCTGGCGTCTACTGACATTTAATTTAATTTCAATCCTTTACAATTTATGTTTATCATTAACTGCATTAGATTTTTAAAGTAAAAATACATGAGCATAGAGGAACTTTAATACAGTTTAGAAAAGGATGAAATAAAAAAATCTTAATATTTTCCTGTTAGTCCACACTCATACCCCTAATTCTACTCCCCATGCTTTTTTTCTTAATCTTTTTTCAGAAAAAATATCTAATATACATCCTATATTCACATTTATGTTGATTTTTCTTTGCATATATGAATGTGTACAATAAAAAATGTTTAATATTACTTTTTTCAGAACAAAATAACTTGTAAATCATTCCAAATATACACATTGTAGTTCTTTTCACATTCTTTTCAATAGCTAAGGGCATACCATGTTAAGGATATAACTTGCCTTATTTATTTTACTTTTCCCTATCAGACACATTTAGATTTATCCAGAATTTTAAAAAATTGTGTATTTAATCATGCAGTGAAAATTCTTGAACATATAGAGCTTTGCTTTGGCATACTCAGCAAATAAATTACTAGGCGTGGATGCATACATTTAAAATGTTTGTATACATATTCCGAATTTCATTCTAGCCATTTACACTCCCAGCAGTAGTGAAAGGATGTGGCTGCTTTACCATGCACACATCAAAACTGTGAAATATTAAATGAGTGCTGCCTAACACTTGGATAGTTTTAAAATGTTATATTATTGTTTGAATTTGCAGTTTAAAAACATGAATCTGGATGAGCATTCATTTATATACGTATTGCCTATTAACGTTTAGTTTTATAAAGCCTATTCATATTTTTGCCAATTTTGAAGTTGTTGGTACTTTTCTACTTATGTGTAACAGCTCTTTGCATACTAATCTCCATTTTCTCATCATGTATGCTACCAACAGTGTTTCCATTTTGTTACTTGACTTTAGATTTTACTTACGCAGTGTAAACATTTGTATGTTGTCATACTTAGCAATCTATCCATTTGTGGTGTCTGGACATTATGTCCTGGACAACAAAACTGTCTTCATCAAAAATTATTTTTTAATTCTATGCATGCTTTCTTCCAACATCTTTATGTCTTTACTTTTTATTTTTAACATTTAAATCTTTAATCCAATTGGACTCTATTTCAGCAAAATTAAGTGGGGATTTGCTATTTTATTTTCCTTCAAAAGGGCTGTTTTCCAAGAGAAGTAAATACATCGATGATGTGATAATTAAGAAACAGTTTGTATTTGGTCAGTTGGTCAACATACACTTTCATTCTAAATAAATGTATCTAAAATACAATGATTGCAAAATATAAAAATTAAAAACTATTCCTTATCTAAGCTTCATCATCAAATCTTTATGGTATTATGAAGGCTCTTTGATTCCTCTACTTCATAAAAAGGATTTCATTTGGTTGTTACTCTTATAACTATCATTGATGGCTACTACGTGCCAAGCTCTGTTCCAGATCCTCAGTATTTATTTCAACTAATCCTCATGAACACTGAGATAAGTACTATTATCCTCCATTTACTGATGAGGAAATTGAAAGGTCTAATATCTTGACATATGATCACGCAACTAGTGAAGAGTAGAGCCAGTATGTGAAGCTGGATAGGTCTAATGACCTTACTCCTTCCTCAAACAGCACCAAGTCCCTTATGACTTCAACCAATGTGCAGGAATGTAGCTTGGTATTCAGTGTCACATAGACTAATGTGTATCATTGTCCCTGCCTGTCTGAGCTTGGACTCCAAGTCTTTTAAAGAATTTAACCACCCCCCATTCCCACTCCACCTTCGCTGCTTTTACTAACCAGAAAATAGGATCTTTTATTCATTGCAAAAGTCTAATCTGATGTTACATGCTTTTTTTTTTCATTGTTCACATTTGCTTCATACTTTGAAAGAAAGTTTAAAATAAAATATGTTACTATAGGCTTGAATCACTAAAAAGAGATTAGAAAAAAATGTAAACATTAGAAGGGGTACTTTTCTGGAAACTCATGGCTGAACAAAACACATTTCATTGTATTGCTAAAAGTTAAGATCACCTCTGTATATGTTCAATATTTTGCTCTGCATAGAACTCATAAGTTGCATCTAAAAATGTAATTATTAACACATCAGAGAGGAATTTTAGATATATTTAAATTTTAAAACATCCAGAGTTTTAAGACAGTGTCTATAGGAATGTGATAGGAAATGCTAGCAGGCTGCTTCAGCAATATCAGTCAATCAAAATGCCAGGTGGAATTACAATCATAACGATAAAATAGACCAGATTAGAAATTTCTGACATTCAGTGAGCCAATTCCCTTCTCAGTGGAGCAATCTGATTAATAGCTGAGATTTTCCAAATCAAACAGCAATTTATAGTCTTGAAAAAAGAGACCAAATGGAAATGTGAAAGAACTGTATCTATCTTGATCTTGGCTCTAAATGGAAGCAAAAAAAGTTTTCCTTGAAAAGTTTTAGTCACAATTAAACCCTCATGCAAGATTACGGTTGAAAATCATTCCACTTAGGTGATCTAAAATCTCCCAAGCAGAGGAATGAATTTAAAATGGTCTGGGTAGGTGACTCTCAAATGGAAAAAAAAAAAAAAAAAATCACAAATAGAATAGGGAGCAATTCATTTTAAAAATTATATATGTACAAAATATTTATGACAGCAATACTTATTATTTGCACATATACACAAACATAAATATATACACATATGTAATATACATGTATGTTCATGTGTATAACTAGAAACCAGCCAAATGTCCATAAACAAAAGAATGCCTAAATTGTGGTATGTCATGACATAGGATATTAAGATTGCCATTAAACTGGGCTTATGTGGGAATAAATGGAAAATGAAGAAATATTAACATAGAAAAATCTCAAAAACATAATATTGAGTACAAAAGCAAGAAATAGAAGAACACAGACAACACAGGTAACATTTTTATAATATTCACACATATGCAAAACTAAATAATGTATTGTTTAGGGGAATATAGGCACTGTAAAAATACACATAATCACACAACTACAGCTAGCTACAAAGAGATTAGAAATGTAGTCTCTAGCAGGGCGACTATGTGCCTTAGTAAATGGCATTAGTAAAATTCTATTTCTTAAACTGAATTTGGGGGTGTGTGGGGATTTGTAATAATATTTTCACATTACATATATAATTTATATTATATATTTTAGTGTCAGAAATATTTCACAACAAAAAAAGGATAACACTAGAGTGGTATTGGACCATTTAACAGAGGAGCCTGATCAAACTCTTTGGAGTGGGGGAGGGAATATGGGTGGGACATCAATTAATTAAGATGAATGACTCAGGGTTAAAAACTGAAGATGAAATAGTTGTTAATAAGATGAGGGATAGCAGAGGCAAAAATATTCCTGACAGAGCAAATAAAAGGTGTAAGGGCCTTGGGCAGAAAGGAGCTCAGCATCTTTAAAGAACAAAGAAATTCAGGAGTTAAGGACATAGAGAATGAGAGGAACAAAAGTCAAAAAAACAAAAAAACAAAAAATAAACAAAAAACAGGAACTAGAAGGTAGGAAGAAGCCAGATACCTAGTGCCTTTGAATTTTGAGGATTAAGAATTTTGATTTTTACTCTATTGAAATGGTAAAAGTATTAATTAGGGAATAGCCTAAACTGATCTAACAAAGACCCCAAAATATATGTATGTAGTGATTGGAATAAGAAACACACTTTGAGTATCTTTTTCTGTCTCACTTTTCCTTTCCTGTAACAGAACAGAGATTAGCATTCTAAAGTGGTGGAGTAACTCTCATTTACGTTGGACATAGAGGCCTCCATCTTTGAGTTCAAGGCAACTCCCCTATGTGAAGGAGGAAGAGGAAGTTGAGGGCAAGAAGCTTCCTATGAGGGAACCAGAAATTGCATACATCACTTTTACTTACACCATAGAAATACTCAGCTACAAAGGAGACTGGGAAATATAGTCTCTAGTTGGGCAGCCATATCCACTGTTAAATTTTAGTTGTAAGTTAGAGAGGGTTCTATGCTTAATTAATGAGTTCTAGAGGATAATTAACAGTCCCTGCACATACATAAAGCCAGGTTTTAAGCTTTCAAATGACATGAGAAAATTTGAGTTTTCAAAATAACACACTGACGTGCAGCATGGGAAATGATTAGGAAGAATCAGTAGGGGTTGTTAGGAAATCATTCAGGAGGCCATTTTAGTAGGTCAGTTGAAACATGGCGGTAGCTTAAACTAGAGTGGTAGCAGTAGTGGTGGAGCAAAGAGGATACGTGCAAAATGCGTTTTGAGAGTAAAGTTGCATGGCTTTGTCACTTAACTGATTATGAAATTATCCCTCTCTTACAATAGGAGGGAAGGAGGAGATTGATTATATGATGTAGGTGAACCTATAGGTGTGATGGCAGAAAGATGAGCTGGCTCTTGTCTGAGAGATTTCCTTCCTTCCTATCTTTCTCTCTCTCTCTCTCTCTCTCTCTCTCTTCCTCTCTCCTCTCTTTCTCTCTCTCTTTTTCTTTCTCATTGACTTTGGAGGTTAAGTCAAATGCTAAGGATGAGGGGTAATTCATAGGAGCTGGTGGTTTGAAAACAATAAAGAATGCTTGAAATATATGTTGTAGAGGATGGGCTGTCAAGCCCTGTAGGGAAAGTGATAGATTTGTTGGGGGAATTTGACTGCCCTATTTGAAGCTGCCGATAATACATTTAGAGGGGTTCCCATCTGCCCTAGTGTAGGTTTTATTCTAGCACTTCTTAACCATTTGCGTACAGGACAGAAAAAATGGATTGCTGGTTCTTTTGAATTTACAGCTTTGCCAGATGGATACAGAGAAAATAAAGAGGTGCAAGAGTTTAGGGAATATGCAAAAGAGACTTTAATGTCATGACCCATGAAAACTCAGGTAGAAGGAAAATGGAAACAGTAGTGAACTAACAGATAGGAAGAAGGTGGAGATTTCAATGATCTGGCAGTTACCATTAGATCAAAAAAGGTAAATGAGTAACATGTAAGGAGAGATGGTACTATGTCAGTAAGCAGGATGATTAAATAAGCAATTTCAGTTTTTGAATAATACTGAGTGAGGATAATTTCCAGGAAAATATTAAAAGTTATATTTATACTCTGGTGAGTTAGGACTTTTCAACAAAACATCAAGTATTAGCAATATTCCCTTAGCCCCCATCATGTTCTAGGCATGAGAACTTTGTCTTGGCTCTTATTTAATCCTTACTTTGTTAGGCGTTAGTTTTTTCCATTTATTGAAAAACAAGTAAAGGCCATAGAAATTGTGTAATTTACCAAAATTCAAAACGGAAGGGCTGATATTTGAATTCTTAATGATTTTACTTAAAATCTCATGCGCTTTCTACCTCACCACAGCAGAATACAGACAACTAAGCAGTCACCTCTTATTAGGTATTTTTAGTTATCTGTGTTATCCTGTTGAGTCAAAATGGATCTGTCTCCTGGATAGGAATTATTTTCTCTGCTGTCTTTTCTTCTCCCATTTTCACTCCATTCTTTGCATCAAAAGAGACATACACTGGAAAATGCTCTCTCTCCAGTTTTTATTTTAGGTTCCATTTCCTTTCTACTCCCCCTCATATCCCCTCTTTTATATTGTAGAATACTTTTGTAATATAACATTTTCATAGTAGAGTGTGTGTTCCTATTTAAATATTAATTCAGACATCTGGTTCAAGAAGACTTAAAAAAACCTTATTAAAAATTATAAGACAATATAAAATTTATGAATTTGTATGCTATGAATTATACAGTCTTGAAAGCAAAAAATGGTTAGAAACCCAAGTGAAATTTAAATCACCAAATCACAGTGGAATAATTTAACCTGTCCAGAAATTGGTAGGTTGTGGTGGCAATAAATAAATAAAATTATAGAGAATTTTAATACTATTTATTATCTAGTAACGGACATATGATTCTGTCCAACATAGAATGCCCATTCTTTTCACATGCTCATGAAAAATTGAAAATAGTTGATTTAGTTCTGCAAAGAAATTAAAAAAAAAACGTAAAAAGTAGAAATCATATGGGTGAAAAACATCTTCCATCTACTTCAAAGTCTTGCTATTTGAATTTTTTCAAATTTCTATATAACTCTTGATTTTAAAGGAAATTAATAAATGAACGTATAGACTTTTGGAAATAAATTAATATTATTTTCAAAAAGAGATAATGTTACCAAGAATCTTTGATATCCCAACCCAATGCATGTGATCAAAGATGAATCAGAGGAAAATTAATAAAGTGCATGTTTTATGAAAGATACCATATGTAAATATCTAATACATGAAACAAAATATATAATTAAAATGTAAAATATGTAGCACTTTTCAAGTCACAAAAGAAATATGATAATCTATAAAGAGAAAGCCAAGTAAGAGTAAACTAGAAGGATATAGAAATCAAAGTAGAAATAAATAGAAAGCAAAGGTTAAAAAATATGATCAATAAAACAAAAGGAAGAGAAAATAAACTACTGGCAGTTATATTCAAGGAAAAAAGATAGCACAAACAATATTAAGAATTTTTTAAAGTACCATGAATTTAGAAGACCTTAAAATTATGAATTACTCTGTGCAATATTATATCAGCACAGTCGTCTAGATTAAATGGATATGTTGGGGGAGGGGTGGTCAATTACCAAAAGAGTCCCAAAACGTAGTAATAACCTTGAGTAGATAAAAAACTGTGGAAAAAAGTAGAAAAAAAGACTATTTCACCCACACTGATTAGCACTCAACACTTAAACCTATTTTGGATGGTTTTAAAGGTCAATGTTATTAAGCCTTAAAGAGCAAATAATTCTTTTAAAGCTTCAGAGAGAAAAAAGCCTGAAAATATCTGAATTAAGTCTAAAAGTCTACAAAACTGTGATACCAAAACTAGATGAGTATAATACAAAATTATAACTACTTTAAATATATATCCAAAGATCCTAAATAAAACATTAGTAAACTGAATATAAAGGCGTAGTAAAAGAAAATGTACCATGCTTATGTGGGATTTATGCCAAGAGTGGTTCCATCTTAGGGAATCTTTATATAATTCAGTTCAGTAGAGTTATCAAGAAGGAATTATCATCTCAATATTCTTTTTTTTTTTTAACTTCATAATAAGCAAGCAATAGGAGATATCTTTAACTTAATAGAGAATATCTATCAGTAACTAATGGAAAACTCTTATTTAATGGGTGATATTAAAAGCTTCACAGTATTTGTAATTTGTAAAAAGACCCAAATTTTCAAAAAACAAAACAAAAAACAAAAGAAAATAAAGGAAATGTAAATTCGTTATGAAAATTTTAAAAATTACAGAAAAATTAAAACACAGAGAATGCCTAGTTGTTTTCAATATCAGGAGTTTTATGCATTTCCTTCCAAATTTGTACTGCATTTATTTTTCATAAACTCAGTTGCAATCATAGTACATAAATATTTGTTCCTTGAATATTAAAATAGTACATGTACAGTTTACAAAATTGAGAAATATAAAACAGCATAAAGCAGGAAACGAATGTTGATCATAATACCATCTTCCAGAAATAATTTAAAATTTGGTGAATTAATTTTTTATTTTGTTCTTGGCTTTTTTATTTTTACATCACTGACCGTGTATTATGTAGACTAATCTTAAGTATAACAGGAATAATCACAGTACCTAGATATAAAGAGGGTTTAAGGGGAAATATTTGCCAATGGACATGGGACTGGACTCAGCTTTGTCCAACTAAGAAAAAAAGTCTATAGCTCAGTTCATTCAATATGAATTTACATATATATGTAAATTATATATATATATATATATATATATATATATATAATCATTTTTAAAAGGTTTGCTATGCAAATGGTCATTTAACCACTAATTAAACCTTGCTATTGCAACAGCAAATGAAAAGACTAAATGATTCTACCTCCCAGCTAAGTTGTAATGCATGTTGTGCTATATTGCCCAGGTTCCCCCTTAGAATTAAAAGGTCTAAGTGTACAGTTGCTGTGAGTGTGTCTGCCCAGAGCCCTCACCTCTCAGCCCTCAGTCCACTCTAGAATTGTCCTCAGCAGAATAAAATGATCTTGACCAGGGTGACATCCTTTTTCAAGAACAGTCTGCATTCAATGTCTGGTCCACATGGTTGTGTAATGGAAGCTTCCCCCCCGTCCAACTCCAAAGGCCACCCAGTTTTAGTTGGTGGTGTACTTGGTTGTCGGCAACATATCTTCTTGTAACTGCATTGCAGCCAGCTTCTCCCTCTGCTCAGCCCGTCCTTCTCTTCCTTTATTCTTAAGCATTGTTCCTAAGAGGACTCCCTAAACAACTTCCTGCAATCTCCATCTCAGAGCTGCTTTCCAGAGATCTCGCACATCAACAGTGTTGCAGTTTAACCGTTGTTCACAGGGTCAGAATCAACCCAATTAGCTGGTGTTTAAGTAGTGCTCTGCCAGGGTAAGAGTTACCGTCTGAACAGTGGGGTAAAGGATATGCCCCAGAAACGAACATTTACTGATACATTGAAATGACTAGAAGTGATAGAAGAATAATGTAATGAATTGCTATAGGGCCTGGTTTGTTCCGTGAACAGAAAAATCCTGGATTAATATATAACTGGTCCCAACTGGTTAATGAAAGACACAAATTTATAGTTTCCACATTCTTACATTTATAATTTTGAATCATTTCTGTTGGTTGGAATACATCTTTGAGTGATTTTTTTTTAAGAGACATCTCTGAGTTGTATATTTTATGATTTTTCATATAATGAATTGTGTAATCCTCTATTGTGAATTTTGTTACTCTGAGCAGGTAACAAAAACCTGCCAGTCTCTGGGTCTGTTGGAGCGGAGGAATACCAAGACAGGAGAGTGGGAGCAGTCCAACCCACGTGTAGGCAATAAGGAGAAGTGTTGTCTATAGAAAATGTAAAAACAACAATAAATTCAATAACATACATTTGGTCAGTTTTGCCACCGGGTGCTGGCAATTTAAATAATTTTAATGACAAAACACTGTCATTAAAATTATTTAAATTGCCAGCACCCGGTGGCAAATTTCCTCCTGCCAAAATCTTTTGTTGGTCTTGGTTCAAAACAATTGCTGTTGTTATTGTAGAATTTTAATTATTGATGTTAGCTTCGGAATTAACACATTTATAGCAAAAATTACAAACTGGAAGAAATTATTTCCAAATCACTGATAAAAGACTCATCTATCTAGAATAAAGAGCTCTCAAAACTCAACATTAGTAAAACTAAACAATCCAATTAGAAAATGAGCAAAACACATGAAGAGACATTTTGCTAAAGATATGAGAATGGCAAATAACCACATGAAAAGATGTTCAACATCACTAGTGATTAGGGAAATGGAAGTCAAGACAACAAAGAGATATCACTACACACCTACTAGAACAGCTGAAATGAAAAATAGTGACAATACCAAGTGCTGGTGAGGATGTGGAGAAACAATATTTCACATATGGTTGATGAAATGTAATATGATACAGTCACACTGGAAAATATTTGGCAGTTTCTTGAAAAACAAAAACGATAAATACATATTTAACCATACAAACCAGCAATTACAATCCAAGATGATGGTCCCAGAGAAATAAAAACTCACATTCACACAAAAACCTGTGCACAATTTCTCATAGCAGCTTTGTAATATCCAAGAACTGAAAACATTTTGAAAATAACCAAAATGTCTCTCAATCAATGAATGGTTAAATAAATTGTGGTACATCCATACCGTAAATACCACTCAGGAAATAAAAAGGAACAAACTATTGATATGTGCAGCAACTTAAAAAAGCTAATGTCAGAAGGTTATGTACTACATAATTCTATTTATATGACATTCTCTAATTGTTGGAGATGAAGGACAGATGATTAGTAGTCAGGGGTTAGTGATGGTGGGGGGGCAGGTATGACTATATAAGAGTAGTAAGGGGGAAACATTTGTAATGCTTAAATAGTTATATATCTTGATGATGGTGGTAGTCACACAATGTACCCATGTGATAAAATGGCATAGAGCTATATACACATATTATACTAATGTCAATTTCCTGGTTTGATATTATATATAATAATGGAAGCTGTAACTATTGAGAACAACTGGGACCTTCCTCTCTACTATCCTTGAAAATTCCCTTAAATCTATACTATTTCAAAATTGTCAAAAAAATTATTTTCAGGTTGTGTCTAGGTATTGGTCTGTTTTTACTGATTTTTGAGTGTAGTATTTGAGGTCTTTTAATTGCTTTCCACACTTGAGAATCTAAGATTAATGAAAGCTTGGAGCTGGTTTTTTATGCTCAGTGATGCTGGCCCACCCCAAAAGTTTGTGTCCCTCTGCAAAAGGAGTCCTTCCTGAAAACATGTTTCTTCCATCTTTTATAAAATCGTTACACTGCCTTTTCCCAAAGATGGCGCTGAAAGCGAAAAAGGAAGCCCCTGCCCCTCCCAGGGCCCAAGCCAAAGCAAAGGCTTTGAAGGCAAAGAAAGGAGTGCTGAAAGGTGTCCACAGCCACAAAAAAAGAAGATCCGCATGTCACCCACCTTCCGAAGGCCCAAGATACTGCGCCTCTGAAGGCAGCCCAGGTGTCCTTGGAGGAGCGCACCCAGGAGAAACAAGCTTAACCACCATGCCATCATCCAGTTACCCTAACTACCAAGTCAGCCATGAGGAAGAGAGAAGACAACATAGACTTGTGTTCATTGTGGATGGATGTCAAGACCAACAAGCACCAGGTTAAACAGGCTGTGAAGAAGCTCTATGATATTGACGTGGCCAAGGTCAAGATTGTCATGAGCCCTGATGGAGAGAAGAAGGCATATATATTCAACTGGCTCCTTACTATGACTTTTTGGATGTTGTCAACAAAATTGGGATCATCTAACCTGAGTCCAGCTGGCTAATTCTAAATATAAAATTGTTTCACTGTAAAAACAAAACAAAACAAAAAAAACCTGAACTGATGTTGTTAGACTATGACACTTTACTGTCATGTGCCAAAAAATTTATCATGGAAGTATACAAATTACACATCTACAAAGTAAATGTGTGCATTTTTGTATCTGTCACTCTTATACATTTCATGAGATATACATGACTTATTGTTATATTGCTAATGTTTAAAATAGAGCCTGATATTTAAATTTTTTAGTGAACAAATGAACAAAATAAGAAAAATAATCCCCCGGTAGATATTTTGTATGGCATTATGTATTTGAATATTTATTGATTACTGGGAATTTGGCTACATGCTATGCTTATCAGTTATTGTCACCATCATTATTTTCATCTCATCTTTTTAAGTCTTCTTTCAGAGAAATCCTCAAAAGGCTGCTGTGCATAAGACTTGATTCTATATTTTACAGTCATCTATGGTTTATATCACTTCTCATATAATTATTTTCAGTTTATTTATTTGTTGACACCGTGAAGTAAACATTTCATTGAGTGTAACACATACACAGAAAAAACAGACAAATCAAAAGTGTGGTGTGCAGCTTGATTTCTGGTTGGTACTGATCTTCAATATCTAAATCAGGAAAGGGTTTTAGATAGATAGATAGATAGATAGATAGATAGATAGATAGATAGATAGATACAAATAAATAAATAAATATGATATGTCTCTCTTGCCAGTTCTGTTTCTCTGTAGAACTCTGTGTCTGGTACACTCATCACCCAGCTTCAACAAATATGAATACATGTACAGTCTTGTTTAGTTCCACTTCACTCCTTCAGTTTTTTTTTTTTTTGAGGCACATTCAGTGCATTCTATCTATCTATCTGTCTATCTATCTATCTATCTATCATCTATCTATCTTCTATCTATCTATCTACATACATTATATATACATATATGATAAAAAGTTTTTAAAACAGTCACAACATATGTCACATAAATATATAACCATATATTTTTTAATGTTATCAAATATCCAGTCATTGAGGAACTGTGGTTTTTAATTGGGATCCTTAGATTCCCAGGGCCTAGAGGAAGTGTCATAAGGATGGAAATGTGTGAGTATGGGACAGGAAAAAGTTACCAGGTAATGTACTAGGTCAAGAAGCCCCATTTCCATGTATCTATCTTATAAAATGAGCTTCAAAATGACATTTTCAAAGAAAGAACTCTGTCATTTAAAGAAAATGGAAATTACTAAATAGGTAATTTTGAGTCAAAATAAGAGAGTAGTATTAGTTCTACTTTTTCCAAACTAGGAAAAAAGGGACATTTAGTAGAGAAGTGTATTGGATAATGTAGTAGGTGTTTAAGCTTTACACAATTTCTGGTTTGGACGATATATTACTTTATGCTTTAAAAAGCTTGCTCCTCATAACTTAGTACAGCGACAGAGGCAAGTCAATTACTAACTGTTGCTGTTGTTACCTAATCATATTCTTCATTCATTTCATTACACATGCTCTTCAGTTCCATGTGAAGAGTTTAAGTCACTGCTTGGGGGAAGTTTGGGAGGAGACTTTATGCAAGAACTGGCTAAAAAGACTACGAGAGCTGTTTTAGAATTCAATGGCAGGACTTCAATTTCTTTTGAATAGCCCTCTTACTGAGTTAGAAGAAATCAGAATAATGCCACAGGATTATTAGAAGAGCAGGTAGCTATCCCCTGAGAGTGAGAAGCAAAAATATCTAAAATGATTTTTCAAAAGTCTGAGAAGTCCAAGGAGCAAAACAGCAGGAAATAAAGTGAGAGATTAAGATAAAGATTAAGAGTACACAAATTTAAAAAGTATTATTTACATTCTAGGTGTGAAGACCAAGTTAGCTTAAATAGCCATAAGAAGCAGTCAAATCCCTTCGCATAATAATATACCAAATTACAAAATGACTCTTCAGTATATTTTACTTTGATATATATTTGAACAAATTTATATTTATCCACTTTTATACGTTGATAATTTTTCAACTAAATAATGGATGTGTGGGGTTTTATTGTAATATCCTTTTTACTTTTTTGTTCGGGTTAAAACTTCTCATAATAAAAAAAAAAATACATACTTAAAGACATCAAAGTTTGTGGTTATAAATCTATATATGTAGCAAACCACTAGCTATTTGAATCTTAGAAATTACCACTCCCTACATCTGAAAATTAAAATACGTAGATTTTAAAATCAGAAAAAATAAAAATCCACCAGTTAACAGAGAAGGAGAGGCAAATTTCCATTTCTATTTTTTAAAATCTGTGCTTCTGAGCAATACCGGTGGAAACAAATTTTCAGAAAATATAATAGAAATGACAGTGCTTTGATGAGTTAGTCTTTGAATCTTTTGAATTCATGAAAGTGTGTTTCAGTGATAAATTCAAATAATTGGACCAACGCTGTGGTAATTATCTTTTAATGAACGCCAATAATTTCGCTGAGAGAGTTGTGTGTATACAAATCAGAAATAACACACCAATCTGCCACAGGACCATGCATTTCTGCTTTTTACTGCATTTCTTTCCGTTAATTTGAATGTTGCCAGTTCAGTAGAAAACAGACTGGGAGAAAACTTTTCATTCAGTTTGTTGGGGATCAAGCTAAATAATTTAATTTTAAAAGAAATATTGGGGTAATCTAGAAAGGGAAGATGTGATCTGATTTTTGCTTTTGGATTTAGAGGGAAGTATATACTGAAGGATTTTAGAGGCAGAAAAAACAAACAAATGGTGTTTAGTCATAAAAACGAATGAATTGTTAAAAATTGTCCTCTAGTTATTTATTCTTTTAGGATAGGTTCTGACAATATTTAACAAGGACATAAATAAATAAAAAATTTCTGGTAACATAGAAAAGAAAAAAATCTGCGTATTCTAAATATAATGTGTATCATACGATAGAAACAAAATTCTCTTATTCACAATTTATTTTGCTTAGTCACATATCGTTTAGAAGTTCTTTTTATGAAAATTTTAACCACACAGAATAATGCATGAATCAAACAAGATAATGTGTTTTCTTCAATTTTGTTCTCTCAAAAATTGCAATCACTCAATTGTCCCTAATCATTGCTAGTGGTTTCTTTCTCTCTCTCTCTTTCTCTCTTTCTCTCTCTCTCATATATATATATATATATATATATATATATATATATATATATTTATCAAGATTTATCAAGACATTGAGTAAGGGAGTTTCTGAAATCTTGCATGGATGATGTGGCCTTAAAAACAAGTTTTCAGTGCTTCTTTGGTGTTCTGGGGAAGAATTCAAGTCAATATTTTCTTATTGAAAAGTTGGCAGTGGTTTAGATCTAGTTATAATGGAGTGGGTAGTTGGGGGGAATACATGATTTAAAATACCCTTAAAATCATTATGGAGCGTAAAACTGATAGAAAATGAATTTAGGGACATAAAATAGATTAAAACACAAAGTTGTAAATATGAAGCACCCGAGAGAGAGAGAAACCTAGCTAACTCCCAGTCATTCCATCATCCTTAGTTAAGGCACCAGATATGGGAAGTCCTTTTGGATGTTCCAGCCCCAGCTGAGTTCCAAGCTGATAGAAGCTACATGAATGACTCCAACCAATACCATTTCGAACAGAAGAACCACGTAGCCTACCCCAAAAATCATGAGAAATAATAAATTATTGTTGTTTTCAAGTTGGGGAAAATTTGTCCTGCAGCAAAGGTTCACTGATACATCTAGTTTTGGGGTCCTGGAGTGGAGAAAACAAATCATCAGGAAAAGATAGAGTAATAGGGTAGCATCACCTTAGTCTCTATCTTCATGCAGATCCATGCGCTTATATCGGACATTAAAGGATACCTCTATTAAAATACAAATACTCCCTGGCAGGGAAATTTAGATTCTTAGCAACAATTAATGGACAGCCAATAAAGCACCGACATATGGCACAGGATGGAGGGAAAGAGTTTATTTAAACCTGACCCAGAAAGGGAGTAAAAAGGGTATCAGACTGACTGTATGATTGTCCATGTCTAGTCAATACCACTGCCATCACTTCCACAGTCAACACCAATCATAACCATTTTTCATGCTTATGATTGACTTACAACTACCTACTTTGTGAAAATATAACCCTAGATAACATTTAATTTATTTTTCTCTAATTCTCATAATGACACTCTGAGGTAGGCATCGGCCTATTTTAAAAATAATGACACTAGTGCTCAGTAGGTTTAAATCACTTGTCTCAATCCTTGTAGCATACAAGAGGCTGAACGACAATTAG
Source organism: Rhinolophus sinicus (assembly GCF_036562045.2). NCBI lineage: Eukaryota > Metazoa > Chordata > Mammalia > Chiroptera > Rhinolophidae > Rhinolophus > Rhinolophus sinicus. The sequence goes on from NC_133759.1 coordinate 27,447,432, forward strand.
TACCTACTTCTGGCCATTCCCAAACTCTTTGCCCTTTGCCTTTATCATTTAGTTTCTCATAATTTATGGGCACGTTTTCTTAAGGACCGCCAACCCGAAATTAAAACAAAAAGTTTTGGTAACTGATTTTGAAAAATAAGTTCTATAAGAAATTGGCCCATATTTTAGAGTTAAAGAATACATTAAAAAATACTTAAGATGAGAAACAAGTTTATAGAAATCAATTAAAAGTAAAAAAAAAAACAGTTTAAAAAGATTTGCCTTAATAATTTGTAGCAGTAACAATTTTATCGCAATGACGGTATGTGCTGAAATGATTCAATATTTTTCTCACTGGCATTTCCCAATGTCCTACAATAAAATTCCTTAGTGCTTTTTTTGTTCTGGGTTCTTCTGAGGTTTATAGAAGGTACAGCAACAAAGTCTTAGCCATCCTTTGAGTCAGTGAAGGAATAGCATAGGATATCTGTGAAGAATTCAGGCCAGCAAGAAATAGCCAGGAATGAACGTATAGGGATGAAGGAGAAAAACAAAGAACAGAAGATGCTGAAAACATATGCCAACTCTTTGTCTACAAAATCAACAAATAGATTCAACCTATTCATCTTATTTTAAAGCCTCTATTTATCTTGTGCCAGCTACTGAGCTAGGGGGGCAAAGATAAATAATTCACATTTCTTGACCTTAAGGAAAAGTAAGCAGTCTGATTTATCCAGACAGAAAGGTGTGCTGGGAGGATTGAAGGTGATAAGCTTGTTCATGGAGGTCCCAAGATAAGGTCCAATTCACTTTGCATTCTGAGAGGTAATGCCATCATTGCTACTTTGCGTGCAGTCTCTGGTTGAAGAATAGAGCACTTTTACACAATCCTCTTATTACAATCATAGCATGATATTGACAACATTGATAAGCAAGAGCTGGAGGAACAGAGAAAGAGCACTTCATGGAAGGCTGCTTTATTTCTACATAATGGGCTTCCTTAGAAAGATTTGCATAATAATATGCCACTCACAAATACTAAGTAACACAAATGAATTCCCTTCAACACCAAAATGTAACTATTAAAGAACACTTAGAGTATTGTTAATATAATCCCTCTCTAGTCCTTAATGCTATAGGTTATAGGGCAATAACTTTGGTATTTATACCAGTGCCTCTCAACAGGGGAGATTTCAACAATTTTTTTTTTTTTTTTAAGATTTTATTGAGGAAGGGGAACAGGACTTCATTGGGGAACAGTGTGTACTTCCAGGACTTTTTCCAAGTCAAGTTGTTGTCCTTTCAATCATAGTTGTGGAGGGAGCAGCTCAGCTCCAGGTCCAGTTGCCCGTTGCTAGTTGCAGTGGGCGGAGCCCACCATCCCTTGCGGGAGTCGATGAATCGAACCAGCAACCTTGTGGTTGAGAGCCCACTGGCCCATGTGGGAATCGAACCAGCAGCCTTCGGTATTAGGAGCACAGAGCTCCAACCACCGGAGCCACTCGGCCGGCCCTTCAACAATGTTTTGACACAGTTTGGGTTGTCAAAACTGGGGAGAGAATGCTACTGGCATGTAGAGTGAGACCAGGCATGCTGCTAAAATCCTACAATACACAGGACACCCACCCACAACAAAGAATTATCAGATCCCAAAATGTCAACAATGCCAAATTTGATAAAACCATCCATATGGTAATTTTACATGAACTTAAACTTTCTCCTATAATTCCATTGTAAATGATGCAACCAATAATGCACAAAAGATGAACTGCTAAAGAAATTTTCAGGCGTATTTTTTTTTCCAAAATAAGGAAATAGAGTGGCACAGATGTAAAACTATTTTAAATCAATGAATGATTTAATTTCTTTTAAATTTTTGGATCAGGAATTAATACTCAGAGTGACATTAAATATTCAATTTGGGACAGTCAACTCTCAACTTGAATGTTTCTCCAGTCATGCCCATCCACTCACCAAATAATCTAAAGCTGTGACAACTTTAGAGAGTTTTTGTTTTGAAGAAATTCTCACATACATAACAGCAAACTATAAGATAGTCTCATGACTTTTTCCTTAATAGAAAAATGATGGTGTCTCACTCACTTGAGTCCAAATTGTGAATCTGTAATAATCTCAGTAAAATCTAAGAAAAAAGGTCCTGGATCTCTAGCCTTGATTCTATGATTTACTAATTAAATTAAGATCATAAAGATAGTTCATGTAGGTCAGATGACATATTTTAAATGTACAAAAAACTATTTTTGAGGCATACTAAAGCATTCCAGATGGACAAACTATCTATGGACTATTATCACATACTTGTTTTTAGTCAGCAAAATAGATCCCCAAATGATTTCTGTAGTTCAACATTTTATGGTTCTGCCTCTATTTACCATGTGTTATGTGCCTGGAAGTGCCTAGATGCCTATAAGCTTTATGAGGCAGGACCTGGCAAAAAATGCCTTGAGGTCATTAAAAGAAACTCATAGATAAGATAGAAGCTGACCAAGGTTCATAAAGCTATCACAAAGAGTGCAAACCAGATTTCCATTTCTCATTTTCTTGGTTGTATCCACCAGTTTGCTGGGCTTCTACAATTCTCTGCTCATTGACTTTAGCGTCTCCTTGAACCTCCTTGCATAGACCTGACTCTCCCTATCTTGTTTCTTAAATCAGAAATTGAACCAACATCTTCTTTACCATTTGTGGCACTGACACCTTACTCCCAAATTTTAACACTGCACAATTCTGTTATAATTCTAGAATATGACCACTTCCAGGACCATATGAAGGAGGTCTTTTCTTTGCTCCCTCTTCTCCAGACCAGAAACATGGTCCTGTTGATCTGATTCCTAACCTAACCTATATTTCTTAAAGTTACAGAAGTTCCTGTAGCCTGGTAAAGTATTATATAAGATATAAAGTACAACAAGAACAATCTTATTAGATCTTAGCTAACACAAGTACTGAATATAATGACCAAAATAAGACCCATGTCAATGAAACTTTCCAGGGCATTATGTCTAGCAATCAGAAGAGCCATTACTCGGAGCCAGGTAAACAGGTCCCCTATTCTAATGCTATTTCCATTATAAAATGTTCTAGAATTGGAAGAAGTTGAAGGAAGAATCAGTTGTTAGTCATCTAGATCAGGAACCTGCAAACCTTGGCCCACCAGCCAGTCATCTGTTTTTGTAAATAAAGTTTTATTAGAACACAGCAACACTCATTTGTTTACATATTGTCTATGGCTGCTTTTCTGTTACAATGGAAGAAGTGAGTAGTTTTGATAGACACTATATGGCTCACAAAGTCTGAAATATTTCTATCAGATCTTTTACAGGACAAGTTTGCTGCTCCCTGATCTAGACCAAATGAGAAACAGCAAATGAGAATGAAAATTTGAACTAACCATTTCCCTAAATATATTCCTATTTGAGAACTAACTTGCTAGAGAAGAAGAAAATATAATGACCCTGCTTTATCAAAACTTTTAAACTTCACATAATTGATCCCAGGTTTATGTATATAAGTAGTTTAAAGAGAAAAAAAAAAGCACATCACCAAGTACATCTGAAGTTCCAATATTTCCCAGTTCTATTCATTTCACCACTATGTAATACCAAACACTTCATAAAATGCAGGGTTTATAAGAATCAAATCATTTAAGGACTGGCATTGAAATGCAAATTCTCACTAAATTCAGCACGGATTTAAAGTCTATTTTTGTCTTTCTCCTCCCCAAGTAGGACCATAAGTTAAGCAGGGACATTTGAGAACTTCATATGACCATCTACAATCTTATGCATGAAGCTCCTTACGAAATTCTTAGCTACACAAATATATTTACCAGGTTTTTCCAATTGAATCTATGGGCGTGTGAGAAAAAACAGAGTGTACACTTCAATTTCATGAATTTAGGCTAGAACAGGAGTTTTATTCTGGCTGTAATATGGCTTGTGGCAAGCCACTGAGTGTTCTCTTCCTCTGGTGAGCTCAGACGGAAGATTTGGAAAATAGGGTCTTCAGTTCACAATCTATAAACATGCTGTGTGACCCAGCATCCCATAAGCCTCACTGTCAGGGAATTACAGGTCCTTGCAATGAAAGAAGCCTAAGGAATTATCTAGTCTAATTATTTTATACTGTAGCAAGAGAAATTGCAATGAGGAGAGGCAACATGTCTGCTTTCGAGTGGCCGAGATGGGACGTGAATGTGTAACTCCTGGGATCTTTTTACTATATCACAGAGTTAGCAAGCTCTCCTGGCGAGATAAAATTATGAAATAGAGAAAAGCTGTCTTCAGACAACCGTAAACGATCCCACACCCCTTCTGATTGTATGCCTGGAAGGGAGGACTCACCTACCACTGAATGAAGAATAAAGACCAAACTCCATAGCATGACTTACAGTTGAAGGCCTTAACTACCTATGTGTTCTCCATGAAAGGCAAGCACTCATATTCCTGGACTTCTAGAACAGCTCACAGGCCAACATACCCTGATGGGGTCTAAGTAGCCAAGGGCTGTTCTGGAGAAAAAGTGTCTTTAGGAAAACCTGGACACTAGAACTCATCCAATTCCAAAAGAACAGGTATTTAGAACAAGAGGAAAGAGGCCCCATCCTGACTACACAATGTGCTACATACTACTTATTTCAGGCAAGGATCTTATGTCTTCTCATAGGAAGGTAGGGCTGAAAGGGGCCTTGTGGAACATCTCAACCAGTAATCCCACAATTTCGATTCTATGGCCCATAAAAGCAGTGAAGGAGCAAACTCCTCGAGTTATTTTAAACATTGCATAAAACCTAGGAGAAATAATTTTCATCATTATAATACCCATAGAACCAATTTTATACCATACTCTCCTATTCTAGACTTTACATAGAATAATATTTACTAATATCATATGACTAGAAGCTCTGATTAACTATTGATGACATCAGGAGGATTTCTGTAATGTGATTAGTGGTGAGGAAACATGTCATATAGTCACTGTTCCCATTCTTCTAATAAGGTAAATGCCAAGGAAAAGTGACGTAATCTAATATATTCAGAGTATGTATGAGAAAATTTAAGCCCAAATATGAGAGAACATTAAAGAACTACCCAAGATCATACAACTTGCCAACTTTCCCTTTTCTAAGTTAGTGTTCCTTCCAGTATAATATGCATTTCATAGTATCTTCTATAGCAAAAGGTCAAATGAAAGGCAAAATTGCAGAGAGGTTAATAATTTGGGCTATAGAACCAGACTGAATATGTTCAAAACCTTACTCTACCAGTTTCTAGTTGTGTAAACTTAGGCAAGTTACTTAACCTCATTGGGCTTTAATGTCTTCACCTCTAAAAAGAGAGATGGTAACACTACCTACTCATTGGCATTTTGTGATAATTAAATGAAATAAAACCCATAACGTGCTTTGAATAGTCCCTGGCACATTGTAACCACTCAATCAATGTTAACTGTCATTAACATTATTATTATTATATATGTACCAAAGATAAGTATTGTGAAATATCAAAGGAAGGAGAGAACACCTATAAAGCGATTAAGGGTAGCATGTAAATTGTAGACCTGCACTGACCAGTGAGAAGTGGGTACTTGTGATAGGTAGAATGAGGAGGAGATGGCATTCTGAGTGGCAAGAGCCCATGCCCAAGTATAATGCTGTGAAAGAGCAAAAGTCACAGTAGACCAACCAATTTGACTGGAGGGAAGAGGAAAATTGTAACAAGGTCTTAACTGCCAGGAATTTTTCAAAAATGCTGAGCATGGGTAAATCTGCCAGGTTGAGTTTCTCCTAAAATGCAATAAAATAAAAAAAAAAATCTGTTTTTTTCAGCTTAGAGATATAGGTCCTTTATTGTGAAACAATGATAAATGTTCTGTTTTATTTAAGCCATTCAGTAAAAGCAATTTTATATGAAGGCATCCTCATATGATTTTTATTACGTATTCATAAAATTACTCTATTAAGAAACAGATTGTACCAACTGACCCCTTTGAACTCAAGAACAGCACTCTATCTTGCCCATATGGATGTGTTGATCTAAGGATTATTGTTTTCATTTCAAAAGCTTCTTACCCTACTGATGGCTCTCGTCTCCTCTAGACCTGTTAACCCTTTTCTCATAGTTTCTCCTTGGAGACTCCATAAAAGCAGTGCTGTTATGATTTCTAAGTTATGAAAATCCATAAATAACACAAAAAGAAAATTGCATTCTTTATATTGACATTTCATGATATTTTATGTCCATCCGTGGATAGGATTTGGCAACATTTTTTAGAAGGTAAGAATTCTGCACCAAGTTGGATGATTATTTCTGTGAGATGCCTTCTATAAAGGAAGGCATTATTCTTTAACAACTAGTCAAAATCTTCTAACAAATCAAAATGGTACAGTTAAATAGTTTTACAATAGTCATTTATGTAGAGTAACACTGGAATTTTACTTTGGTAACAAACACAAAGAAAATTCTCTCATCCCATTATGCCTTGGTAATCAGAATGCTGATTGTTCATAAATAGCTATGCATTCCAAAATATGTTGTTGTTTTTTAAAGACATGCTTACTATATTGCAGGCACCGTGCTAGGAGCTAGAAGACAAACACATAGTCCTGCCTTATATATATTTTAATATTTCTGGGGTACAGAGTGCCCATTCTTTTTTCCCAGGAGGTTGGTGTATATATAGAAGATCCAAAAAGCTACTTAAAGCAATAAGCAAAGCCCAAGAGAACACAGAGATGGTAGGTGAGGGGAGACACTTAACTCGACCCACCAATAAATTGAGCCCCATGCCAAAGCAAATTGCCATAATCCATCTCTATCTATTATAACTGTCAATGCCAGATTTCCGCACAGTAGCTGGATCAATTATTATGTTCAGTGGTTCCAATAATGCCATGGCTGCTCATTACAAAATCTGATTGTTGACTTATGTTCTACTATACTATCCAAATATTTTTCTTCTGAAACTGTCATTTCCTTTGAGAAGCCTTCCCCTCACTTCCCCCATCATCTTCCATTCTTTGTCAGAAATAATCACATCACTTTCTTAAAACACTTTTCTACATTTCTGCTTTACTATATAAAGCAATGTATTTTAGTTATTTGACTGTGTTACCCCAGCAGACAGTGATTTATACAAAGGCAAAGATTTCTCTTTTTCCCCCTGTGTTCGTGGATGTTTGACGACTCTTTGCTGAGTAGATGAGTGCAATAATGAATCTTAAGGTGGCATTTTGGATAAATCGTAAGCTTTTAAACAGTACACCTATGGGATTATGCTTTCTGACTTTATGAAACATCATTAAACCTCCAAATAATTTTTTCACTAGCAGTCAAGTTTGATATTCACTTCAGAGGGCTCTTCCTTTTCCTTCAGTAATTTACATGAAAATGGAAGTTCACTAGTATTTTGAGGGAGCACTCTTCTCTGAGCTACAGGGAAACCCCAGTGTCTTTTATACCACAGCAGAACTTGCAGTTGGATCCTCTGAGAAAGAAAACATTAGCAGATTGAAAAGTGTTGGAAACCACTGAACTCAGATTATAATCAAAAGACAACCAAGCATGCTAAATCTAAGAAATACTGGAAAATACGCATTTGGTGACAATAAGATGGTCACACTTTGATTCCAATGGAACCCTAGGGAATTATGATTTGGTGTTATTTCCAGTTTTGACACTGTTGCTCACACTACTGATTTTTGCTTCCTAGTACAGTAGAATTTACGTTAAGGCAGATTGCGTTGCTCCCTTGAAAACTGATTTAATCCTTTGTTTTCATTATAACAGAAGGCAGATTTGCTGTGTGTGTGTGTGTGTGTGTGTGTGTGTGAGAGAGAGAGAGAGAGAGAGAGAGAGAGAGAGAGAGAGAGGTTGGATTGAGTCCCCCAGGAAGCTGATTTAGGCAGAGAATTTCACACAGGCGGATCTTTAGGGCAGCATCTGTTGGGGACGGGAATATAACAGGACTGGGCAGAGGGAAAAGTAGGGTTGTGCTATAGTCTTAGCAAAGGCCTCAGCCAATTTCTGCTGAGTTTTGTTCAAAATTATCCCAGGTTACAGGAAAGGATTGGGCCTTCATATCCACTCTTCCCCAACCACTGAACAGTCATTGGATGAAGGTTGCCTGGGAAGGGATGTCACCTTGGATAGGTCCTCTGTTCAGCACAGATAATAATCTCTGTAGGACGCTAACAGCTCAAGGCTGTCAGCCAGCAACAACTTCTGGGAGCTGGAAGCGCTTCAGTCCTGAATGTGGTATCACAGCATAGTGAGTGTCCATGACAATTTAATAGCATAAAAAATATACGTATGATTTTAAATATTTTCTCCCCAAATCCTGTGTTTGGATTGGTGGCAGTAGGAAAGATTACTGAGCACCAGAAAATCAACAACTTGAATTTTTTATTTTTTCTCCTCTATAAAACAGAATTGATAGTGCTGTTGTTTTATATAAAGATACTTAGCTATTTTGTTTCTTTCTGTTTGATTTGATTTTCCTCAGCTACAACTATCCTTTGAAGAAAAAGATGTCTTTCACTGCTTATTTATGAATTTAAAACTCTCATATTTTTCATAGGAAGAGGAGGTACAAACTTATTATACATAGTGTCATTTCTTCTGAAATAACTTTTCTGTCTCAGTGATCAAAGAATTAAAACTAAAAGTAATCATTTATGCTTTTCCCAAAATAATTCTTAGAAGTAGAACCTCTCCTTTGGAAATAGTGTGACTAATTTCTACCCAAAGTTGGAAGAGATTTGAAAAAGAAGGAGAGTGGGTGATTTTAGCAGTTAGCATGGTACTTTGAAGTTTGCTGATAACTTGCCCTGGCTAGATATCTGTGAGACATGATGCTTATCACCCAAAGGCAGGACCACAACTCCCTGCTGAAATGAAAATAGAAAGCTTCATGACTCACAGTCATGCAAAAAAGTTGAGTGGCATGTGAGGCTGAAATCCAGTGTTTGAAATCTTGAGCTACTTGTAGAAACAAAGGTAACACTCATGGAATCTCCTTATGGGTGGGCTTGTTATGGACTGAATGTTTGTGTCTCCCCAAATTCTTATGATTTAAGAATTTAAATCAAGCTCTAACTCTCAATGTGATGGTATTAGGAGGTGGGGTCTTTGGAAGGTAATGAGTTTCGATGCTCTGAAGGTGAAGTCCCCATGATGGGAGCAATGCCCTTATAAGAAAAGGAAAAGACCAGACCTCTTCCATCTCGCTGCCTCCCATTTGAGGTCAAAGAGAGAGGCAGCCATGTGCAAGCCAGGAAGAGGGCTCTCACCAGAACCTGGTCATTCTGGTACCTTGATCTCAGATTTTCCAGCGTCCAAAACAGTGAGAAATGAATTTCTATTGTTTACTCCACCCAGTCTATGGTATTTTGTTATAACTGCCCAAGCAGATTGAAACAGGGTTTCCTGAAAGTTTTGAAAAATATTTGGATTCTTTGAGCATTTGTATACTTCTGCTGCAGTGAAATTAAATTAAATGCGACATTCAATACTTCACCCAAATATAAGCATTGTGATGGAATCTGCTAAAGTTTTACTTTGTTGAATCGACTGACCTTGAAATAGCCTTCTCTCCAAAAGCCACTGATTAGACTCCCATTAGGCAATGGGACTAGTCAGGACTTAGGGGAGAAGCTGTCCATTCAAGGCTGATATGCATAGGTGAGTTTGAGGCAATATAAATTCTAATTAGCATTTGAAAAAGAATTGAAGCAAAATTCCCTGTTTTATCTCATAGGAAGTCTATAAGCTTTACAAGATCAGTCTTCTAATATTGCAGAAGCAATTTTTTTATAGACTCAGAAAACAGAAAGTAGAGCTTTTCTTGATAATTGAATGACATAGATGATCTAAAATATTTAATCCTCAAAATGACATCACATCCCTGATAGCAAACTGAATTAAATGAGCCACATATATATTCACATCTGACATATTGCTTCACATCATTGGTAAGGAAGATGGGGCAACAATTCTGACTCTGGGACTCCTGCTCCAGTGCTATCTCCACTCAATCGGCCTCTGTGCCAGCCCTGATATTGCTCATTGTTTAGAAAGAAGTGTTTCCTTTCGACTTTGGAATCAGACCTGGGAAGGAACCCTAGACACTCACTAGCTATAGGATCTTAGAGTAGGCTTAAATGGGAGATTTCTGGTGAAATCATCCACCATTATGCCTTTTGGCATACAGGAAAGAGTTGGACATAGGCTCTTTCTGTGCAGAGAACTCCTGGTTCTATTAAGACAACTGAAGCTTTCCCTTCATTTAGTCTTCTTCACATAAGAACGACTTTTAAATGTTATTCTTCTTCAATTTTTTGGAAGAGTTTGAGCAGGATTGGTATTAGATCCTCTTTGAAGGTTTGGTAGAATTCACTAGTGAAGCCATCTGGTCCCGGACTTTTGCTTTTGGGAAGGTTTTGGATGACTGATTCAATTTCGTTACTGGTGATCGGTCTGAGAATTGGGTAACCACGTGCAAAAGAATGAAACTGGACTGCTATCTGTCACCATGTACCAAAATTAATTCAAAATGGATCAAAGACTTAAGCATAAGACCTGACACAATAAACTGCATAGAAGAAAACATAGGTACTAAACTTATGGACCTTGGGTTCAAAGAGCATTTTATGAATTTGACTCCAAAGGCAATGGAAGTAAAAGCTAAAATAAACGAATGGGACTATATGAAACTTAAAAGCTTCTGCACAGCAAAAGAAACCATCGACAAAATAAAGAGGCCACCAACTGAATGGGAGAAGATTTTTGCAAATGGTGCTTCCGATAAGGGGCTAATATCCAAAATATACAAGGAACTCATGCAACTCAACAACAAAAAAACAAACAACCCAATTGAAAAATGAGCAGAGGACCTGGGGAGACATTTCTCCAAAGAGGATATACAAATGGCAAATAGGCATATGAAAAAATGCTCAACATCACTAATCATCAGAGAAATGCAAATAAAAACCACAATGAGATAACACCTCACCCCAGTCAGAATGGCTATCATCAACAAGACAAATAGCAACAAGTGTTGGAGAGGCTGTGGAGAAAAAGGAACCTTCATACACTGTTGGTGGGAATGCAGACTGGTGCAGCCGTTATGGAAGGCAGTGTGGAGGTTCCTCAAAAAATTACAAATAGAATTACCATATGACCCAGCAATCCCTCTCCTGGGTATCTACCCAAAAAATCTGAAAACATTTATCCATAAAGACATGTGTGCTCCAATGTTCATTGCAGCTTTGTTTATAGTGGCCAAGACATGGAAACAACCAAAATGTCCTTCAATAGATGAATGGATAAAGAAGTTGTGGTATATATACACAATGGAATACTATTCGTGGTAAGAAAAGATGATATAGGAACATTTGTGACAACATGGATGGATCTTGAGAGTGTAATGCTGAGCGAAAAAAGTCAGACAGAAAAAGCAGAGAACCATGTGATTTCACTGATATGTGGTATATAAACCAAAAACAACAAAAGAACAAGACAAACAAATGAGAAACAGAAACTCATAGACACAGACAATAGTTTAGTGGTTACCAGAGGGTAAGGGGGGTGGGGGAGGGAGATGAGGGTAAGGGGGATCAAATATATGGTGATGGAAGGAGAACTGACTCTGGGTGGTGAACACACAGTGGGATTTATAGATGATGTAATACAGACTTGTACACCTGAAATCTATGTAATTTCACTAACAATTGTCACCCCAATAAATTTAAAAAAAATGTTATTCCTCCCTTTTGAGTCATACATTGTTTTTCCTAATATGAAGAGCCATCTCATCAACCTGAGTGCCCGACAGAAAGTAAAGTGTCATTTTATTTTATTTTGTTTTATGTTTTTTCTAAGATTTTAGGAAATTTCTTATCACTCATTAAAACATTAGGGAAGGTTTGGATAAGTGCTGACGGAACTGAAGGCTGATTAATAATTTCTGAATGGATCTGGTGCAATTAATTAGACATGCATATTCTTATTTAAAAATAAATCAAAATTATACATGCATGTGGCATAAATAGTCCAAAAGTTCTTAGAAAACCAGAAGTTCCCATATTCTCTCATCCCATCTTTTTCTGCACCAGAAACAAAACTTTTCAACTCTTTCGGCCATTTTTTTTTAAGTAATCACTTTCTTGCAAATAACGTATCTATGTTACTTTGAATTTACCTTACTTTTATATCCCACCCCCCAACCATACACATTACACATTTCTAGTATGGTTACATTATTACTTTGGTAAGATCAGTATCCGTGTTAATAATATTGTGACAGCTGAGCCATTTGGTGTAATACATATATATGGCCAAAAAAAGTATACACATTTTAAGAAAGGACAAACCTGTATTAATATATACCAATATATACTACGTTTGACTTCTGCAATTACAAGATGTGCTCAAAGTGGTTACCATCAGTGCCCAGACACTTTGGATTATAGCGAACAGATTTGTTTGCTTTGTTTTCCATATATTTATCACTGATCAAAATCCAAATTCTTCACCAATTGTGTGAATTTTCCCTTAATAGGTTTTGATGTATCTAGGCAGGGGTGTCCAAACTGCGGCCTACGATCCATTGTTAATTGGCCTGCAGCAAATTCCAAAAATATATTTAGTTTACTTAAATAAACCAGGTGATGCAATACGTACTTCACCTCGAGTGAGTGGCCCGGCTGTTTGTGTATTTTACCGCATATGGCCCTTGGTGAAAAACGTTGAAAAAAGTTTGGACACCCCTGATCTAGTGGAATATCAACCAATCTTGAAAACTTCTCCCAGAGCCTCTGCCTGCTCTTAATCTGGGCAGGTTGGCACAGCTGTCATCCTGAGCTGACTCTTGATCGTCATCTTAGACATACCACACACTCTCTTGAATTATATTTTCATTTCCTAAATCTCATGTCTTCATTTTTCTTAGTTTACTGCCTCACCTTGGTGTACCAGGACTCTAGTAGATTCCTAAGAAAAGGTGCATGGAAGGGAAGTACATTTTTAGAGAGCTTTCATGTCTGAAAATATATTTTTTACCCTTGAATTTATTGGCAATAGGTGCTGGGTTGAAAGTCACATTTATTTGGAATTTAAAAACATTATTGTGGTAAGACCACTTAACATGGGAGCTACCTTAACAGAATATTAACTATACAATACAGTATTATCTATAGGCACAGTTGTACAGCAGATCTTTCAACTCTTTTCATCTTGCATAACTGAAATTTTATATCCATTGATTAGCAACTCCCTATTTCCCTTTCCTCCCAGCCCCTGGCAACCAGGGTTTTATTCTTTGCTTCTACGAGTTTGACTATTTTAGATATCTCATATAAGTGGAATCATACAGTATTTGTCTTTTGTCTTTCTGTGACTATTTTATTTTACTTAGCTTAATGTCCTCAAGGTTCACTGTTGTTGCATATTACAGGTTTTCCTTCTTTGTTAAGGTTGAATAATATTCCATTGTATATATGTACCACATTTTAAAAATCCATTAATTTATCAATGGACATTTAAGTTGTTTTTACATCTTGGCTATTATGAATAGTTTTACAGTGAACTTGGGAGTTCCAGTATATCGCTCAGATTCTGAATTCAATTCTTTTGGATAAATATCCAGAGGTGGAAATGTTGGATCATATGATGGTTTTATTTTTAGTTTTTTGAGGAACCTCCATATTGTTTTCCATACAGGTCGCACTATTTTGCATTCCCCACAGAGTACAAGGGTTCCAATTTTTGAGGCAATATTTTCTAGCTTCCAGCATAAGTCCATTCAAAGTCATTCTGGTTTCTGATCCCTTGTATGTTACCTTTTTTTTTTCCTTTATGGAAGCCAAAAGAATCATCTTTTTGTTTGCAGTGTCATGAAATTTCACAGCATGGAAACTCAGGACCTTAAGTTCTAGGAACTTGTATTAGTTGATAGATGGCTACTTCTCTTCCAACCACCACTTTCACTTTTGTTCTCTCTCTCCTTTTCAATCTCTCTCTCTCTCTCATTTTGGTACACTTTTTAATTCAGGTGCTTAACCTCCTAGAGCTATGCTGTTCAATATGACAGCTGCTAGACTCATGTGGATTCTCACATTTGCATTTAAATTAATTGAAATTAAATAGATTTTTAAAATTCAGTACCTTGGTCCCACTAGTCACATTTCAAGTGTTCGGTGACCACATGTAGCTAGTGGATATTGTTATTAGTGCAAATACAGAACATTTCCATCATCACACAGAATTCTAGGACCGTGCCGTCCTAGATGGTCCTCTCATTTTCATATCATTTGATACTATTTTCCACATCTTGGTTAGTGTGCTCTAATTTTTGGAAGACTCCTCAACTTAATCTTCCAATCTTTATACTGATATTTAAAAAATAGCATCATTATTCTTCATTTCCAAAGCTTCTTTTTCATAGTTTAAATGTTTCTTTTTTTTTTTTTAGCCACAGCATCCTATATTTATCTCATATATTTAATATCTGTTCTTATCTCTCTAGAAATATTAAGTATTAACTTTTGTTATTTCCAAAGAGTTTCTTCTTACTCAAGGTGTTTTTTTCCCCTCTTTATATCAATCTATTTCTTTTATATTAGATATTTTCAGTAGAAGTCTGGGCAGATTTTGATATCTGCTCATATTTAAGAGTGGAACATGATAAATCTGAATAGAAAGTCTAAGCACGTGAGTAGGATGGATTAAATTTGCTCTGTGTTGTAGAGTGATATGTATGGGCTATTTCCATGAGTAATATTAACAGATTCAGGACTTTCCTCCTGTACCATCCAGAGTATTTGGAGAAGATTCTTCTGAAACCTTACCAGGAGAATATAGACTTGACTGCTAACATTCTAGGATCCAAGTTCAAGAAGAGGACTGGGGTCTCAGGACTTGGGGTATAAACATGTTTCTTTCCTCTTTTTTAGTACTGCGCTTAGTATTGCCAAGTGTGCCTGGGTTTCTTCAGTCCAGAGACCCTCTATGTCACCCTCACAAAAGGTAAGTCTCAAGTTTTCTACAAGGGTGGGGGGTGTTTTGGACCGTGTGCTGTGCCCTCCCCAGCTGTGGGGAGTGTCCTTAGTTGAAGAGCGTCACCGTGCCCATGGTCATGTGTTATTTGTGGGGGCAGCTTGCCTACAGTGATTCGTTAGTGTGAGTGTCCAGGCCTCTCACTCAACTCAGGACAATTCTAGAAGATTATCGCAGTTAAGAGGCCTTTGTATGTCTATATCAGAACCCAGACTTTTTTGCTCAACCTTGCCTTCTTCCTTTTCCACACAGATGTTGATCTCACTAATACTTGCCTCCCAGGGAACTTGATAGTTTAGGAAGGAACGTTGTCTGGTTGCACATATTAAGGGAGGAAATCTGTGTGGATCTAGCTGTTTCTTAAAAATACTTTCAAATTATCTTCCTGTTTTTAGCTTTACTGTCATTGTCACTTGCAGAGGTACTATCTAAGGGTTTCTGTTCTTGTGCTTTTGGAAGTTTTTATTGTGAAAATCTCATTGCTTAGCTTTTTCCACTGCTGGTTAGGATTTAGGTGTCTGAGATCCATTAAGTTGGTTTGTACTCATCAATTTTGTTGCTAACATATTTTTGAACTGTGGGTTTTGTGTATTGAAAAAAATCTCTTTACTGTTGTTTTAGCGATATTTTGGAAATGAATGCATGGACTCTTTCAGTTTTTTTATGTACACTTCACTCTGCATCTAGAACTTCTGACATTTTTATTTACAGGCCATATGGTATAGGAAACAGAAATATTCACCATTAAAGCTTTCTGGTTGCACTAATCCAGGAAAGAAGAGTAAGAAAGGAATTACATATCTTGAAATTTGATATAGTCTTAAGGAAGTGAGTGTTGGGACACTATCTGTATGGAAGGAGTTATTACAGGCTTTGCAATTATAAAATGATATAAATGATAGTATCGATTGAAAAATATACAAAATCTCAAAGATCATGATGGCTGATGACTAGAATGATGGTCATAATTATTTTTAAAGCCATTCTGATGGGGTAGAATACATAAAATGCAGGCATTTAAAAGCTATCCTTTCGTTAAACTCAGTAGTGATGAGATAAAATATGTGTTAGTATGTACTGTTCTAGATGGGAAGGAGTAGATAAACTTCCAGAGGGCTTAAAGGAAAATGTGAAATATAATTAAAGGGCTGGGATAAGGAGAACCTAAGTAGTTAGCAGAAGAACACACAGTTTATTCAGAAGAGAAAGATTAGATGGGTTTCTAATGACCCTAAAGCATATAAAGTAATACTTAATTCATTTTCACATTTTAAGCTCTTTTTCTAAGAAAATTTAACGGGATAATTGGTGGGTAAAAGTATTTTATTGGTAGTGGGCCGTTCAGTGTTAGTTTTCTTCCTTCTTAAAGGATCCAAGCATGATAAAATGGTCTTTAATTTCAACAAGAAGCAATGAAGTTTTACATAAGAATTCCTAGAAGTGAGGTTTATGATATGAGTAGAATAAATTTATTGCTTTAAAATTTGAAGTTTACGTAGAAAAATGAATGGATGGAAATGGATCAATGGATGTGTGATAAATGGTTTTACTTGTAGAATGATCCCAGAAATGATATATTTCTTTTTCTTCGTTTTTTCCCCCTATATTTTCCTATTTTTTTTCATAATTTTTATAAAATGATCAGTTAACATTTTTACAATGGATACAAACTGACACCATTTGTATTTTAATTATAACATGATATTGTGGATATATTTCTTTATCCTGTGATGAAGAGGCCTGATAATGTAAAGCTTATAGGAGATCAAAGTGAAGCTAAACAAAGTTTGGCTTCAAGTCCTGGCCTTGTCACTTACTAGATTTGTGACCTTGGGCATGTTAATTAAGTTTAGAAAACACTTATGAAAATATTGCCCACATCACAGGGCTGTTGAGAGGATTAATTTAATGAATACTTTTTGTTTAGAATTTTTGCATCCACAAGCATACCTTGGAGATATTGCAGGTTCGGTTGGAGGTCACCACAATAAAGCGAATACTCATATGGCAATAAAGCAAGTCACACAAATTTTTGGTTTCCCCATGCATATAAAAGTTATGTTTACACTATACTGTAATCTATTGAGTGTGCAATAGCATTATGTTTTAAAAATGTACAGACTTTAATTAAAAAATACTAACCATCACCTAAGCTTTCAGCAAATCATAATCTGTTTGGTGGTGAAGGGTTTGCCTCAGTGTCGATAGCTGCTTACTGATCAGGGTGGTGGTTGCTGAAGGCTGGAGTGGCGGTGACAATTTCTTAAAATAAGACAACAACGAAGTTTGCTGCTTCCATTAATTCTTCCTTTTACAGACAATTTCTCTGAACCATGTGATGCCGTGTGGTAGCATTTTACCCATAGTGGAACTTTTTTAAGGTTGGAGTTAGTTCTCTCAAACCTTACTGCTGATTAATCAACTAAGTTTATGTAATTGTCTAAATCTTTTGTTGTCCTTTCAATAATTTTCACAGTATCTTTGCTAGCAGTAGATTCTCTCTCAAGAAACCAGTT